>NC_044384.1:111919351-112227259 GCF_006542625.1 Nomascus leucogenys | reverse complement strand
TACCACACTGTACTTACAAGTGTGACTCACTCTAGGCACCAGTCTGGTAAAGGATGGGCACAAACTGGCATCTGTCTGCTTTGACACCTTAGACAATCTTCTTTCTACCACATCACACAGGTTCAGATGTCCTCTTTCAATATCTGGAGGCAATGATATAGCTAGAAACAAAACAAAACAAAAGACCAGTTACAGTCAGTTCTTTGGGGTAAAAATGTTGGAAAGACTAATGAGGGCATACTCAGGGCCCCCGAGAGGGGGTATGCACTTGCTGTACTATGAGAGTGAACTAAGGTCTAGGTCAAGCTCTAGGCCAAGCCTATGACCTAACCTGGCTGTAATTCACATAAAGCTGCTGTGTGTGCTAGCTGCTTCCTGGAATATTGTTCTAAAGCACTTCTGGCAGGTGTCTGAAGCCTGTACCAGTGAACCAGTCTTTCCTGGGAGTAGTGGTTGCAATATTATGATGTCCGGAGCTGTGCTGTCCAATACGATGGTCACTGGCCACATGTGGCTATTGAGCCCTTGAGATATGGCTAGTCTCAGTTGAAATGTGATATAAATGTAAAATATTTGCCAGATTCTTAAAGACTCAGTATTTAAAAAGAAATGTAAACTATCTCATTAATAATTTTTATGTTAATGACATGATGAAACTATATAATATGCCTTACATTATTAGATGCCTTACATTTAATAAAATATCTTATTAAAATTAACTTTACCTATTTCCCTTTGCTTTTTCAATCACACCAGGAAATTTTAAATTACCTACATGGGCCGGGTGCGTGTAGCCACTATGAACTCATTTCAGTTCTCAAACGCCCTGCTTCCTCCAGCCTTGACCCCTTCCCCTCCATCCTCACTACTTAGGTAGCTCCTTAGGCAGCAAGTCTGCTCTACAGAGACCTCCTGTGACCCCCTAAGCTATATTAGGTCCTCCACTCTGTCAATTATCTCAGTCCATTATTTCTTCTTTGTGAAATTGATGACACTTCATCACCACCCTCTTATGTGTGGATGTGTTTAATGTCTGTCTCCTCCACTAAACTGGAGCATTATGAGGGTAAGGATGGTGTCTGTGCAGCTGTGTCCTGGTGTACACACAGTCACTCTCACAAGGATTTGTCCATGACTGCTTGCTTGCACAATTAGGAGAGAAGTTGCCACTGGCCATCGTCATCATCCAATCTGAGCCGGGCACTCTGCATGCCTTATCCTCACTCCCCACGGCAAACTTCAGGGGCGTGCCACTGCCACATTTCTGCTGTAGAGCAGCCCAGCGGCTTGGGAAGGGAAGCCACTTGCCCACAGTCTCCTTGTGGGGGAGTGCCCGGGCAGGACTCGAAGCCAGGCCTGGCTGCTTCCCACTCTGTGTGCCTCCTTCCTTGCCAAGGGTGCCCCCATTTTCAGATCCCATCTCAGAGAGACTGTGCTCATCCTGACCAGCCTTTGCTCTGCTCGATTCTTTGGGAGATCCCAGGATCAGAAGACCAGGAGGCCAGGTGGGTGATGGGTGTAGACACTGAGCGCATGGGCCGGGGGCACTGAACCCCAAGCTTGGGGTTGGTTCCGGACAGATGGGAGTGTAGGAGCTGACAGCATGTCCATGTGGCCTTGCTCCTCCCAGGTGCAACCCTAGGGGCCCCACACAGCGTGCTGAGGCACTTATCTTTACCTTCCAATTCCTAACGGGAATGAGTCCATGAGAAGAGTATGGGGTGCATGGACGACCAGGCTGGCAGAAAACAACCTTGACAGGCCGGATGTGAGCAACAGTAGAAAAAGTCAAGCACCTCGATCGCAGAAGAGCAAGGGCCTGGCTTGAAAGGGCTGCTTTGAGAAGAGACTGAAAGGGATGTTCTGAGGACCTATTGACAAGAAGAGCTAACCACTTCACAAGGGGCCCCTGCCCTCCTCTCAGTGGGAGCCCTACACAGCCCCACTCTGAATTCACGCACATCTTAGAACCCAATGAGCAGGCCCTGCAGTCCTGCTTTCCTAGTCCCCTGCCTGGCACAGAAATGCTCGAGGAGACAGTAATGTTGATTCAAGTTGGCCAAAAACAGCAAAAGTTCTAAAAGCACAAGAATAACAAGGGATCTGCCAGATACTGAGGGGGGCAGAGATTCTCCTGGGGGAAGGGACACAGGAGTGAAGAGGTCAGAGGTCCTGGCCGGGGGAAGGATGAAGCCAGGAGGTCCACATGACAGGCTCCCCAGTGTCTTGGGAAATGTCTGTGGGCCCTACTCAAGTTCTGGGAAAGGGGTAAGGCAGCCAGACACAGGGGGCAACACCGGACCCTGTGCTGTCTAGAGTTATCACTGGAGGCCCAGAGGGAAAAACTGCATGAACCATCTCGAGGGTTCCTTGAATTCAGCTTTGCACATAAAACTCCTGTCCCACTGGTAGGCTTTGGAGATCCCACACTGTAAGTGACCAGGTCACAAAGGCATACCTACTCAGGTGACACCTAGGCTGCAGGACCAGCCAGAAAGGCCTTCGGAAACCCCCTCCCATGGACAGCTGGCACACAGAGACTTCATGAAACTCCATTTGCTCAGGGTCATTGATTCCTAAGAAGGGGCGATACTGGGGTTCAATGTATGACTTCGTTTGGAGTTTCACTTTGAGTGAATAGTACATTGTATATGTTTTCTCTTCATGGTGAATAAGAGCTGTGCGTGGATTGACTGGGAGTAGAAATTAACATCTATTTTAAAAACTGCTTTTTAGTCATTCTTTTAACCCTTCTCACAGATGTATGTGAGAAGCAGTTTCTGGCTGGCTGGAGTGCTGAGCCCTAACATGCTGTGCCTCAGTTTCCTGCTGTGTACAATAAGAGGAAGTGATCATGTTCTCCCCTAGAACTTCTCCAGCTCTACACCGCTCGTGTGCATGCCCTCTGTTTGCCAGATCACCCAGTTCTAGGAGACTTAGGACATTCTCTCATAGATGTACTGCATGAAGTATCGAGCTAGGCTGAGAACGGGATGCAGAACTTTGAATTCCAGAGAGTCAGTCTGGAAGCCTCTGAGACACACCAATGTCGTGTCCTGGGAGGGATGGAAGACTATGGCCTGTGGAAAACAAAGAGGGAGAGAGGGAAAAAAAAAGGAGAAAAGAAGCAATTTCCGGATAATAGAGGTACAAGAATGTCTAGAGGCCCCCCTCCTGGTATAGAACACCTAGGATGCTGGATAATTACTCAAAAATACCTTTTTAAATAAATGGTTGATCTGGAAAAAAGGTAAAGAAAATCCTCAGAGGCCAGAATGCAAATCTGGTGGGAGAAGGAAAGGCTGGAGCTCACATTCGCCCTGGGCCCTCTGTGGCCCCTTAAGGCCGGGAGCCTGGTCTTCATGGGTCATGTGCCTGCAACGTGGAAGACAAAGACAAGTTCTGGGCTAGGAAGGGTGAGATTCTGTCTGAAGCCCACACAAAACCAGTATCCCCAAAGGGGAGCTCCCTTTGTAAGTGAAGTAAGAGCCCCATCCCAGTCTCACTTCCACACAGAGGGGAAATTATATGACGATGCCTGTATTGGCTTTGGCTCCAGTGAGTAGAAAAAAACAAAAGTCCTCTCCAGAACTCTCAGCCACAAACCTGTGTTCACGCGTATTGGGGCTGAATTTCACACTTCCTGTGTGTCCAAAAAGCCAATCAAACACAGAGGTCCCAGGTTGGAAGTACCCTAGAACACTGGGTGAAGTAAAGGCAAGTCCCCTCTGGAGAAATGTGCGTTACAACTGGGCCTCAAGGAATAGCACCATTTCCATCAGGGCTTGCTTAGTTCCTTCCCTAGGCAACAGAGGCTGAGGCAAAGCCTGCATAGTGATGCCATATTGGAATGTGAAATTCAATGGGAACAAAGTGAAGGAAGAAGTGAAGTGAGGCAGGGAAAGAGGGAAAGCAAACACAGAGTGGTGCATTCCTGAGCTGGCCATAGCTATGGCAGGAAATGTAGCCAGTTATGCAGGTTCTTTGCAAAAGGCCCATGGAATGGCCCAGTGTGGTAATTCACACTTGTAATCCCAGTGCTTTGGGAGGCTGAGGTGGGAGGATCAATTGACATCAAGAGTTTGAGACCAGCCTGGACAACATAGTGAGACCCCATCTCTACGAAAAATTTAAAAAATTAGCTGAGTGTGGTGGCACACAACTGTAGCCCCAGTTATTCAGGAGGCTGAGGTGGGAGGATCACTTGAGCCCAAGAGTTCGAGGCTGCAGTTAGCCATGATCATGCCACTCTACTCCAGCCTGGGTGACAGAGTGAGAACCTGTCTCCAAGAAGCTTAAAAAGCCCATGGAACCACTGCTTCTTGGAACTGTTGGCTGTGGAAACAAAGGACAACAATCTATTCCTCACCCCTTTCTCTTCTCTTACGTCTCTTTGGTCAACATTTTCTTCTTTTTTTTTTTTTTTTTTGAGACAAAGTCTCACCCTTGTCCCCCAGGCTGGGGTGCAATGGCGCAATCTCGGCTCACTGCAACCTCTGCCTCCCGGGTTCAAGTGATTCTCCTGCCTCAGCCTCCCGAGTAGCTGGGATTACAGGCACCTGCCACCACGCCCCGCTAATTTTTGTGCTTTTAGTAGAGACGGGGTTTCACCATGTTGGCCAGACTGGTCTTGAACTCCTGACCTCAGGTGATCCACCCGCCTCAGCCTCCCAAAGTGCTGGGATTACAGGCGTGAGCCACTGCTCCTGGCCAGGTCAACATTTTCTTTATGGAGCATTAACTTCCCTGAACTTTCAGGTTGTGTCACCTAGGCTCTCTATTTAGCCACTGGGGAAATCAGAGCCTCCATGGGTCCAGGCAGATCAGGCCTGGAAACCAGAGCTGTTGTGTCTCCCAGTGCTGTGGGCATGTTGGAGGCTGTGCCAAAGCCCAGCCATCATCCCTGGGGAAATGAGACAAGGAAGGTGGAGGCCTAGACTTGACAATCCTGGAGATTGCATGAGCCACCTGGGAATGCTGTGTCTGGAAACAAGCAGATAAGGTTCAGAAGGCGAGCAGGGTTGAGCAGTCCTGGGGAGGCACAACAGCTATGTCTAATATGGATGTCAGCGAAAATAGATAACACACTTAGGAAAATTCAGGGATGGTTTATTTATAAAGGGCTATTTATACAGATATGGGCAAGTCGAGGAACCACAATGACTAGTGCAGTAACCTAAACCTCACAGTAGTAACTGCGCTACTACTCTGCCACTGGTGGTAGCAGAAAAATCTGTTGCCACCTTTAGGCTTAAAAGGACAAAAGGGCACTGCTGGGTGCTGCTGCCTGGACCCAGGTGTAAGCCACTGGCAGTGACCCTGCTGACTCCAGCAGTAGAGCTGCTATGCATTTACAAGTACCTGGAGGACAGGCTACCTGACTGCAGCTGCCACTTGGAGGTGAAACGTGCACTCCCCAGACACCTGACTATGGCTGCTGCCACTGAAAGCAACCCTGTCCATCCTAGTAGCAGGGCCACAGCTCAGCCACTGCTGCCCCAATCTGAGCATTTCACCAGGGATCCAGAATCACCCCATCCCTGCCTACCACAGCCAGCACCTGCAAACACCATTGAGGGCCTGAGAACCCACCGGCCTGGCCCAGCTCCATATGCCTGCAGTGCCCGAGCATGCTCTCTGGGGGTCTGGGGATCACCCAGCACCATCCACCATCACTGGTACCTGAGCAGCCTCCTGGGAGGCAGAAGGCAGACCAACCCAACTTGCTATCATCACCACAGCTGATACCACCCCATGTGCCACCTGTTGGCCTGGGCACTTTCCTGAACAACCCATCTCAGCCACCACCAACACCAGTGCAAATTGTTTGGGAGCCTGACAGTTGTCCTACCACTGCTACTGCAATGGCCTATAGTATGCCTGCTGCCAAGGAGCCTGAAGACCTGCCAACCTGCCCAGCCTGCCACCGTAGCTACTGGCTCCTAAGCAAGCCACCTGGAGTCCAAGAATCAGCCCACCTGGACCCACTAAAAACAGTGCTGGTATATGTCACCCTGGGGCCCAAGGATAGGCACACTCAGCCTGCTAATGCCCCCACCAGGGCCTCAGGACTGGCCCACCTGGTGTCCCCAACTCCAACAAAACTTCACCACAGCCTCCACTAATAACTGCACCCTAAGCCACTGAGGAAATCACAGACATCACGGATGATGTTTACAGCTGAAGAAATCATAGGTGACTACATTACTGCACACACTCAGAATCAAAGCTAAAGTGCCTTACCCAACCAACACAATAGGTACATTTTCAGGAAAAATTCCTCCCCTATGAAAGGAAATTAAAAAAATTAGGAAAAGTGACTCCGACATCACATGCACAGATAACAATGTAAGGACACAAGGAACATGAAAAAGCAAGGAAAAAAGACACCTCCAAAGGAACACAATACTTTGGCAACACAGTCCAATGAAAAAAGAAATTTATGAAATCACAGAAAACAATTCAAAATGATAATATCAAAGAAGCTCAGTGAGATGCAAGAGAACACAGACAAACAATACAAAGAAATCAGGAAAACAATTCAGAATATGAATGAGAAATTCGACAAAAAGATAGATATCATAAAAAAGAACCAAATGTAAATTCTTAAACTAAAGAATTCATTGAATGAAATAAAAAATACATTCAAAAGCTTCAACAGTACACTAGATCAAGCAGAAGAAAGAATTTCACCTAGCTAGAGCAATTAGGCCAGAGAAAAAAATAAAGGGCATTTAGATTGGAAAGGAAGAAGTCAAATTATCCTTATTTGCAGATGATATGATGTTATATTTGGAGAAACCTAAAGACTTCACCAAAAATCTATTAGAACTGATAAACAAATTCAGTAAAATTGCAGGATACAAAATCCACCTAAAAAATCAGCAGCATTTCTATATGTCAACAGTGAACAACTTGAGAAAGAAATTTTTAAAATCCCATTTACAACATCACAAATAAAATTAAACACCTGGGAATTAACTCAGCCAAAGAAGTGAAAAGTCTCTATGATAAAAACTATAAAACACTGATGAAAGAAATTGAAGAGGTCACCAAAAAATGGAAAGATATTCCATGTTCATGAACTAGAAGAATCAATATTGTTAAAATGTCCATGCTACCCCAAACAATCTACAGATTCAATGCAGTCCCTATCAAAATACCAATGACATTCTTCACAGAAATAGAAAAGAGAATCCTAACATTTATATGGAACCACAAAAGACCTAGAAAAGCCAAAGTTAATCCTAAGCAAAAAGAACATAATTGAAGTCAGAACATATTATCTGACTTCAAATTATACTACAGAGCAATGAAAACCAAAACAGCATGGTATTGGAATAAAAACAGATACACAGACCAGTGGAACAGAATAGAGAACCCAGAAACAAGTCCACACACTTACAGTGAACTTGTTTTTGACAAAGGTGCCAGGAACACACACTGGGGAAAAGACAGTCTCTTCAGTAAACGGTACTGGGAAAACTGGATAAACATATGCAGAGGAATCAAACTAGACCCCTATCTCTCACCATATACAAAAATCAAATCAAAATGGATTAAAGACTAAGTCTAATACCTCAAACTATGAAACTACTATAAGAAAACATTGGAGAAACTCTCCAGGACGTTGGCCTGGACAAAAAATTTCTGGAGTAATACCACCCCACAAGCATAGGCAACCAAAGCAAAAATGGGCAAATGAGCAAAAAAACACATCAAGTTAAAAAGCTTCTGCACAGCAAAGGAAAAAATCAACAAAGTGAAGACACAACCTACAAAATGGGAGAAAATATTTGCAAACTACCCATCTGACAAGGGATTAATAACAAAAATGTGTAAGAAACTCAAACAACTCTATGGGAAAAAATCTAATAATCCAATTAAAAATGGGCAAAAGATTTGAATATGCATTTCTCAAAATAAGACATACAAATGGTAAACAGATATATGAAAAGGCACTCAACATTATTGATTATCAGAGAAATGCAAATCAAAACTACAATGAGATATCATCTCACCCCAGCTGAAATGGCTTTTATCCAAAAACCAGGTAACAATAAGTGCTGAAGAGGATGTGGGGAAAAGGGAGCTCTTGTACACTCTTGGTGGGAATGTAAATTAGCATAACCACTATGGAGAACAGTTGGGAGAGTCCTCAAAAAGCTGAAAATAGAGCTACCAAATGATCCAGTAATCCCACTTCCAAAGAAAGGAAATCAGTATATAGAAGAGATATCTGCACTCCCATATTGTGGCGCTGTTCACAATAGCCAAGGTTTGGAAGCAACCTAAGTGTCCATCAACAGATGAATGGATAAGGAAAATGTGATACATATACACAATGGAGTACTATTCAGCCATAAAACAGAATGAGATCCTATCATTTGCAGAAACATGGATGGAACTGAAGGTCATTATGTTAAGTGAAATAAGCCAGGCACAGAAAGACAAATGTCACCTGTTCTCACTTATTTGTGAGATCTAAAAATCAAAACAATTGAATTCATGGAGATAAAGAGTAGGAGGATGGTTACCAGAGGGTGGGAAGTGTGTTGGGGGGTAGAGGAAGGTGGGGATGGTTAATGAGTACACACAAAAAAATAGAAAGGATGAGTAATACATGGTATTTGATAGAGTGACTATAGTCAAAATTAATTGTACATTTTAAAATAACTAAAAGAGCATAATTGGATTGTTTGTAACACAAAAGATAAATGCTTGAGGAGATGGATACCCTATTTTCCATGATGTTATTATTATGCACTGCAAGCCTCCATCAGAATATCTCATGTACCCCCATAGATAGATATGCCTACTATGTTCCCACAAAAATTAAAAAACAAAATTTTGGGCTGGGCACAATGGCTTATGCCTGTAATCCCAGCATTTTGGGAGACCAAGGTGGGCAGATCGACTAAGACCAGGAGTTCAAGATCAGCCTGGGAAGCATGGAGAAACCTTGTCTCTACAAAAAAATACAAAAACTAGCCAAGCATGGTGGTGCATGCCTATAGTCCCAGCTACTTTGGAGGCTGAGCCAGGAGGATTGCTTGAGCCCAGAGGCAGAGGTTGCAGTGAGCTGAGATTGCACCATTGCACTCCAGCCTGGGTGAAAGAGCAAGACCCTGTCAAAAAAAAATTAAATTAAAAAAAGACTTTCAGAATTTAAAGACAGGTTTTTTGAAATAACCCAGTCAGATCAAAATAAAAAAGAATGAACAAAACCTACGTGACATACAGGACACCATAAAGCAACCAAATATTTAAATGTTTGGTGTCTCAGAAGGCAAAGAGAAAATAAAAGGGGTAGAAAACTTATTTAATTGATTAAGAGCTGAAAACTACTCAAACCTAGCAAGAGATTTAGACACCCAGATAGCGTTTCCCAAATAGAAACATTCAAACATCCAGATACAGTTTCCTAAATAGAAACAATTCAAAAAGGTCTTTTCCAGAGCACATTATAGTCAAACTGGCAAAAGTCAAAGACAAAGAGAGAATTCTGAAAACAGATGCAAGAGAAAAGTGTCTAGTCACTTATTAGGGAACCCCCATCAGACTAACTGTGGATTTCTCAGCAGAAACCTTACAGGCCGGGAGAGAAAGGGATGATATATTTAAAGAGCTAAAAGAAAAAAAAAATAAAACCAAGGATATTATACTCAGAAAAGCTATCCTTCATAAGTAAAGGAGAAATAAACTCCCAGACAAGAAAAAGCTGAGGAAATTTATCACCACTAATAGACATCTACAGAACTCTCCACCCCAAATCAATAGAACATTCATTCTTCTCAGCACCACATTGCACTTATGCTAAAATTGACCACATAATTGGAAGTAAAACACTTCTCAGCAAATGCAAAAGAATGGAAATGATAACAGTCTCTCAGACCACAGTGCAAGCAAACTAGAACTCAGGATTAAGACATTCGCTCAAAACCACACAACTACATGGAAACCGAACAGCCTGTTCCTGAATGATTACTGGGTAAATAATGAAACGAAGGCAGAAATAAATAAGTTCTTTGAAACCAGTGAGAACAAAGACACACTTTACCAGAATCTCTGGGACACAGCTAAAGCAGTATTTAGAGGGAAATTTAGAACACTAAATGCCCACAGGAGAAAGCAGGAAAGATCTAAAATCTACACCCTAACATCACAATTAAAAGAACTAGAGGAGCAAAGCAAACAAATTCAAAAGCTGGCAGAAGACAAGAAATAACTAAGATCAGAACAGAACTGAAGGAGACAGAGACATGCAAAACCCTTCAAAAAAAATCAATGAATCCAGGAGCTGTTTTTTTTTTTTTGAAAAGATTAATGAAATAGATAGACCACTAGCCAGACTAATAAAGAAGAAAAGAAAGAAGAATCAAATAGACACAATAAAAAATGATTAAGGGGAGATCGCCACTGATCCCACAGAAATACATACTACCATCAGAGAATACTATAAACACCTCTACACAAATAAACTAGAAAATCTAGAAGAAATGGATAAATTCGTGGACATATACACCCTCCCAATACTAAACCTGGAAGAAGTCAAATCCCTGAATAGATCAATAACAAGTTCTAAAATTGAGGCAGTAATTAATAGCCTACCAACCAAAAAAAGTCCAGGACCAGATGGATTCACAGCTGGTTTAGTCTTGGGAGGGTGTATGTGTCCAGGAATTTATCCATTTCTTCTAGATTTTCTAGTTTATTTGCATAGAGGTGTTTATAGTATTCTCTGATGGTAGTTTGTATTTCTGTGGGATTGGTGGCGATATCTCCTTTATCATTTTTTATTGCATCTATTTGATTCTTCTCTCTTTTCTTCTTTATTAGTCTTGCTAGCAATCTATCAATTTTGTTGATCTTTTCAAAAAACCAGCTCCTAGATAAACAAATGGAAGAACATTCCATGCTCATGGATAGGAAGAATCAATATTGTGAAAATGGCCACACTGCCCAAGGTAATTTATAGATTCAATGCCATCCCCATCAAGCTACCAATGACTTTCTTCACAGAACTGGAAAAAACTACTTTAAAGTTCATATGGAACCAAAAAGGAGCCTGCATTGCCAAGATAATCCTAAGCCAAAAGAACAAAGCTGGAGGCATCACGCTACCTGACTTCAAAATACACTACAAGGCTACAGTAACCAAAACAGCATGGTACTGGTACCAAAACGGAGATATAGACCAATGGAACACAACAGAGCCCTCAGAAATAATACCACACATCTACAACTATCTGATCTTTGACAAACTTGACAAAAACACAAAATGGGGAAAGGATTCTCTATTTAATAAATGGTGCTGGGAGAACTGGCTAGTCATATGTAGAAAACTGAAACTGGATCCCTTCCTTACACCTTATACGAAAATTAATTCAAGATGGATTAAAGACTTAAATGGAAGACCTAAAACCATAAAAACCCTGGAAGAAAACCTAGGTAATACCATTCAGGACATATGCATGGGCAAGGACTTCATGACTAAAACACCAAAAGCGATGGCAACAAAAGCCAAAATTGACAAGTGGGATCTAATTAAACTAATGAGCTTCTGCACAGCAAAAGAAACTACCGTCAGAGTGAACAGGCAACCTACAAAATGGAAGAAAATTTTTACAATTTACCCATCTGACAAAGGGCTAATATCCAGAATCTACAATGAACTCAAACAAATTTACAAGAAAAAAAATCAAACAACCCCATCAAAAAGTGGGCAAAGGATATGAACAGACACTTCTCAAAAGAAGATATTTATGCAGCCAAAAGACACATGCAAAAATGCTCATCACCACTGGCCATCAGAGAAATGCAAATCAAAACCACAATGAGATAACATCTCACAACAGTTAGAATGGCGATCATTAAAAAGTCAGGAAACAACAGGTGCTGGAGAGGATGTGGAGAAATAGGAACACTTTTACACTGTTGGTGGGACTGTAAACTAGTTCAACCATTGTGGAAGACAGTGTGGCGATTCCTCAAGGATCTAGAACTAGAAACACCATTTGGCCCAGCCATCCCATTACTGGGTATATACCCAAAGGATTATAAATCATGCTGCTATAAAGACACATGCACATGTATGTTTATTGCAGCACTATTCACAATAGTAAAGACTTGGAACCAACCCAAATGTCCATCAATGATAGACTGGATTAAGAAAATGTGGCACATATACACCATGGAATACTATGCAGCCATAAAAAAGGATGAGTTCATGTCCTTTGTAGGGACATGGATGAAGCTGGAAACCATCATTCTCAGCAAACTATCACAAGGACAGAAAACCAAACACTGCATGTTCTCACTCATAGGTGGCAATTGAACAAAGAGAACACTTGGACACAGGGTGGGGAACATCACACACCAGGACCTGTCGTGGGGTGGAGGGAGTGGGGAGGGATAGCATTAGGAGATATACCTAATGTAAATGACGAGTTAATGGGTGCAGCACACCAACATGGCACATGGATACATATGTAACAAACCTGCACGTTGTGCACATGTACCCTAGAACTTAAAGTATAACAACAACAAAAAAATACAAAAATTAGCCAGGCATGGTGGTGGGTGTCCATAATCTCAGCTACTCAGGAGGCTGAGGCAGGAGAATCTCCTGAACCTGGGAGACAGAGGTTGCAGTGAGCCCAGATTGTGCCAGCCTGGGCAACAAAGTGAGACTTTGTCTCAAAAAACAAAACAAAACACACACACACACAAATTGATTTCAGAAATGCAGCAATAGTTTTTGCTCCCACTGGAAGATCTACAACTTTGCCTGCACTGAGTATCATCAACCCAGGAGGTTCAACATCTCACAAATAGGAGTTCCAGAAAGGAAAAATAGAAAACAAAAGAAGAAAATTATCAGGGTACAGGTGCAGTGGCTCATGCCTGTAATCCCAGCACTTTGGGAGGCCGAGGCAGGTGGATCACCTGAGGTCAGGAGTTCAAAACCAGCCTGGCCAAAACGGTGAAACCCTGTCTCTACTAAAAATACAAAAAATTAGCCAGGCGTGGTTGCAGGCACCTGTAGTTCCAGCTACTCAGGAGGCTGAGGCAGGAGAATTGCTTGAACCCAGGAGGCAGAGGTTGCAGTGAGCCAAGATCGTGCCACTGCACTCTAGCCTAGGCAAAAAGAGTGAAACTCCGTCTCAGAAAAAAAAAAAGAAAGAAAAGAAAGAAACTTATCAAGGACACTGGCTTGAAAAATATCAAGTTGCCATTTTTACAGGTTCAAAAAAGGTTAAATATCAGCACTTTCAGGTACGTCAATCTATTACAGGAAAGATTTGTCAGAACCGAAGATCATGAACCACCAGCTTGAAAATGCCAAAAGAATAAAAGACGATGAATAAAAGAAGAATCACACCAAGTTACAATATTATGACATTTGGGGATAAAGGAAAGATCCTGGAGGATGCATTGCAATCAGGGGGGTGAGGCAAGGAAAGACAGATAGGAAGAGGGTCACTTTATTTTTTTTTATTTTTAAAATTTTTTGAGATGGAATCTCGCTGTTGCCCAGGCTGGAGTGCAGTGGCGCAATCTTGGCTCACTACAAGCTCTGCCTCCTGGGTTCATACCATTCTCCTGCCTCAGCCTCCTGAGTAGCTGGGACTACAGGCACCCACCACCATGCCTGGCTAATTTTTTTATTTTTTTATTTTTAGTAGAGACAGGGTTTCACCATGTTAGCCAAGATGGTCTCGATCTCCTGACCTCGTGATCCGCCCACCTTGGCCTCCCAAAGTGCTGGGATTACAGGCATGAGCCACCGCGCCCGGCCAGGAGTGAGTCACTTGAAAAAGGTGAGGAATCCTAATGCATCAGACTTCTCAACAGCAAAATGCCAGTTAATGCTTGAAAGCAGTGGAGCAGTGTCTTTACAATTCTAGAGAACCTAGAAGTTGCCCAGAGAATTATCAGTCAAGTGCAAGGGTAGAATAAAGATTTTTCAGACATGTAAGAACTAAATGAAACTACCTCCCAGGTGTCCTTTTGTAGGAAGTTACTGCAGGGTGTGCTTCAGAGAAACAGAGAGGAAACCAAACAAGGAGAAGATATGGGGTTTAAGGAAAAGGAGCTCTAGCCCAGGAGGGTAGAGAAAGGAAAAATAAGGATAATAACTGTTACTTAAAGAGCAGATTAGGGTGGAAGAAATGAGGGCAAGGAGGGGCTGATTCAGGGCAGGGGAGGAAGGGAGAAGAAACCAAAAGAACATTAGGCATTTAGAAAAATTACTAGTCACTGATTGGGCAGACCTGCAGGAACATTTGGAAAAAATAATTGTAGACACAAAGGAGACTAAACAAATAATTTAAAGAGAGATAATAAAGGGAGAACAAAAAATAGCTTAAGAAAGGAAACAATACTTTTTGTGTTATAATCATTTTGAGAGGTTGAAGAAGTGGGGAAGGGTAAGATAACTAAATCCTCGACCATCTCAATAGGAAATCAATAGAAAATAAAAGTTCTGAACTGAAAAGTATATGATAAGCATAGTATTTAGAAATTTTGATGGCAAATCCCAAAAGGGAAAAAAGAGCAAAAAGTGCTATTGGTGATCTTTTCTGGAGTGTGGAACTAGTGCGGGAATTGGAGATAAGAAACAGCTATGTTTTGTTATAAAGTTTTAGTACTGTTTAATTTTTTGCATATATTACTTAGGAAAAAATTAAAATTTAGTAGAGTTTAAAAATCCCCTGCTTACCCCTTTTCCCCCACCCCAGAAAAAGCACATGAACTAACCTTATGTACTTTATAGGTCAGACAGTCATTTTTATTTCTGCTCTGATGTTTATCTGGAAATAAAACCATTTTGGTGTTCTCAAAGAACCCTCTCACTCATACCTGGAGATGTATCAGCACATGTGACCTCACAGATTTCTAGATCTGTCCCATTATTACAAGTAATAATGTAAAAGATTTTATAATTTTCCTCTCCCTTCTTTGAATTTTCTTTCTGGCATTTATCAGCGGCTGGAGAGAATGCCTGTTTCACACCAGAGATGGGGCATAGTGTTTTGGTAAAAGTATTAGGATATAACAGCTATAAAAGGGTTGGCTAGGTTGAGGGTTCTCTTCTACAGCAAGTCCCCTAAACTCCCCTAAAACTGTAATTGCCCAGTGGGTTCTTCCTGCCCATTGCACAAACAAAACCAGTTCACTGAGACCATGGTCTTAAAGTAAAGAAAGAGTTTAGGCTGAGCACAGAGGCTCACGCCTGTAATCCCAGCATTTTGGGAGGCCAAGGCAGGTGGATCACTTGAGGTCAGGAGTTCAAGACTGGCCTGGCCAACATGGCGAAAAAAAAAAAAATTAGCCAGGCGTGGTGGCACACGCCTGTAGTACCAGCTACTTAGAAGGCTGAGGTAGGAGAATGCCTTGAACCCCAGAGGCAGAGGTTGCAGTGAGCTGAGATCACACCACTGCACTCCAGCCTGGGTAATAGAGCAAGACTCCATCTCAAAAAAAAAAGAAAAATTAAAGAACAAAGAGTTTAACTGACTTGAGGCTGGCCACACAGGAGATGGAGTTATTACTCAAATCAATCTCTTTGATGGCTCAGAGGTTAGGGTTTTTCAAAGATAGTTTGGTGGGTAGATGTAAACCAAAAATAGAATTCTAACCCCCGCAAGCAACTGGATGGACCCTTCCTCTCAACCAAGGACATTCAAAAGTAAACCTGAAACACTAGTGCAGGCCATGATGGGAATGGGTGGTCGGACATCCCTCATTACACCTTCCTTCGTTTGGAATTCAAGCACAGCTGACCAGCATTAACATTAAAACAGAGCCCTTAAGACTGACAAAGGTCCAGGCACAGTGGCTTACACCTGTAATCCCAGCACTTCGGGAGGCCAAGGCAGGAGGATCACTTGAGCCTAGGAGTCCGAGACCAGCCTGAGCAACATAGTGAGACCCAGTCTACAAAAAATAAAAAATTAGCCAGCTGCGGTGGCTCACGCCCGTGGTCCCAGCTACCCGAGAGGCTGAGGCAGAAGGATCGCTTGAGCCCAGGAGGTCAAGGCTGCAGTGAGAGCCCTGATCGTGCCACAATGCTCCAGCCTGAAAAACCGAGTGAGAACCTGTATGAATTTAAAAAAACAAACAAACAACAACAAAAAACCAATAACAACCAATCAGTTATGTTTCACATTTTTCTTATTTTTTTGTAATAAAAAATTAAAAATTAAATTTAAAAAAAGACTGGTAAAGCAGATTCTTTGTAACAAGAAGATACCAACATTAACAGCAGGCTTTGACATATTTTGAAATGTCCCTGCAAAGCTCTCTTGTGGGGAAAATCTACATTCTGTAGAGAATCCCCTTCCCTTTCCTGGGTCTTCTTCCTGATCCAGGAGAGAATTAACTAAAAGTTTGACACCTTTTTAGAACAAGAAACATTTACAATCAATTTTCTAGAAAGCCTGGTACCTGAAGATTTCATCTGCATAATAAAATCTTTGGTCTCCACAACCCCTCATCTTAACCCAGACACTCCATTCTAGTGATTCCAGGTCTTTAGGTAAACTCTTTCAACCAATTGCCAATCAGAACGTCTTTGACTCCACCTATGACCTGGAAGCCCCCACTTCAAGCTGCCTCCTTTCTGGACTGAGCCAATGTACATCTTACATGTATTGATTGATGTCTTATGTCTCTCTATAACATATAAAACTAAGCTGTAGCCCAACCGTCTTGGGCACATGTTCTCAGGATCTCCTGGAACTGTGTCACAGGCCATGGCTACTCATATTTGACTCAGAATAAATCTCTTCAAATATTTTACAGAGTTTGACTCTTTGTCAACATAGGGGACTAGGGAATGGGGAATGCTGCTTGGTTGTGGATGCCATTATTGGGGTGTGGAAAATCGTCCTTGTGCACTGAGTCCACCTAGGTGGAAGGACACAGGACTGGTTGAGTCATGAGTCATTATTTCAAAAGGCCAGTCTTAGGTTATACAATAATGATGTTATCTATAGGAGCAACTGGGGAAGTTACAAATCTTTTGACCTCTGGAACAATGGCTGGTTACTGTTTAACTATGCCTACATCTTAGCAGAATTCAGACTCCTTTCATAATCCTAACCTTATTGACTTTCATTAGTTTTACAAAGGCAGTTTATTTTTAGGAAGGGCCATTATCATTTTTGCTTTAAGGTTAAACTATAAACTAAATTTCTGCCAAAGTTTGCTTGGTCTATGCCCAGGAATGACCAAGGACAGCTTGGAGGTTAAAAGCAAGGTGGGGTCAAATATGTCAGATTTCTCTTACTGTCAAAATTTCGCAAAGCTGATTTCAAAACCAAACATTTTTATAAACTTTGGTGCCTCGGCAGCTGGATTTGAGCTGATCCTGCCATTTATTAACTTCCTTGACCTAACTTAACTGATCTAAGCTTCTATATTCTCATTTAGAAATAATAACCTCTCTTTCTTAAAGTTTTGGTGAGGACTAAATGGAACAACATATGTGATACTATATGTAGCATATTTATCTGGAGTGGTCAATAAATTAGCTATGATCAGTATTATTTTAAGAACAATGTTGACCTTATACAAATCACATATGTATATAGTTAGCATAAGTGGTACTGAAAATAATGTAGTACAGTAAAAAAAAAAAATCACGGAGTTGGTATCAGACAGACTGAAGTTCAGATCTGGACTCAGTTACGTGCCTTTTATATGATTCAAGTGAACGATCAAACAAAGGTGAGGTAGTCAGTGCGTCACGCTAGGAGTCATGGCATGTCAGTGAGCTCACGCAGCTGTGAACTAAACCAAAACTCAGTTGCTAAGTTTTTAAAGTTTTGATGAATAGAATTTGAAAATCAGCCATCATCTTAGAGCCACACAAATAACATATTCAATATAGTAATGTTCATATATATAAAGAGTTCTTACATATCAATAAGAAAAAGGCAACTAAATGGAAAAGTGGGCAAAAGATATGTCAGAAGAAATAGACCAGAATTATAGCTATATACACAGTTTTCCAATATGTAATATTCAAATAAATAGAAAATAAAACAATGATATAACTGGTTGTTTCTGGTATATAGGAACCAAATCAATGTTGGTGAATCTGCTTATTTTTATTTTATTTTGAGATAATCATACATTCACATGGAGTTACAAGTAATAATTCAAAGAAATCCCATGTATTCTTTACCTAATTTCCACCAATCGAAATCTTCTATAAAACTGTAGTATAATATCACAACCAGGATGTTGACATTGATATAGTCAAGATACAGAATAGTTCAATCACCACAGTGATCTCTCATGTTGTCTTTTTATAGCCACATCCAAGAATGTTATATAAATGAAATATGAGATTTTGAAATACGAACTTTTGAGACTGAATTTTTTTCACTCGGTCTAATTCTCTAGAAATTTATCTCACTTGCTCAAGCTGAATGATGAGGAGCTCCTCTGCCAAAAAAAAAAGAAAAAAGAAAAAAGAGAAAGAAAGAAAAAGAAAAAGAAATTCATCCCAGTTGTGATCTGTCTCAAAAGTTTGTTCCTTTTTATCTCTTGATTACTGGATAATGTTGGATGGTATGGATGTACCATAGTTTGTTTAACCATTCACCCATTGAAGAATAATTATGTTGTTTACAGTTTCTGACTATTACAAATACAGCCACTGTGAACATTCCCATTCAGGTTTTTGTGTGAATGTAAGTTTTTATTTCACTGGAATAAATGCCCAGAGGAACAATTCCTGGGTTATATAGTAGTTGCACATTTAACTTTTTAAAAGAAACTACCAAACTATTTTTCAGAGTGGCTGTATCATTTTACATTTTTATCAGCAGCATATAAATGACCCAGTTTCTCTGTATCCTTGCCAGTATTTTAAAATTTTAGCCATTTTAATAGGCATTGTAGTAGTATCTCATTGTGGTTTTAATTTGCATTTCTTAATGGCTAGTAATGTTGACCATATTTTCTTGTGCTTATTTGCTATTTGTTTATTTTCTTTGGTGACATGTATCTTCCTGTCTTTTGTCGACTTTCTAGTTGGATTGTTTGCTTTTTCACTGTTGAGTCTTGAGAGTTCTTTTTGTATTCTAGATACTAGCCTTTTGTTGGATATAGGATTTGCAAATCTTTTCATTCATTCTGTAGCATATCGTTTTTTTTTCCTCTTAACAGTATCTTTCACAGAACAAAAGTTTCTTATTTGAATAAAGTCCCGTTTATCAATTTTTTCTTTTTTAAATTGTGCTTTTGGTATCATGTCTAAAAACTTTTTGCCCATTCATTAAATACTGAAGTTTTTCTGTTTTTTTTTCCTTGAAAGTTTTATAATTTTGAGTTTTACATTTACATTTGTGATTCTTGAGTTAATTTTTCATAAAGTGTAAGGTTTAGGTGGGGTTTACTTTTTGATATGGATGTCCAATTGCTCCAGCCCTATTTGTTGAAAAGGTTACTCTTTCTCCATTGAATTATTTCTGCATCTGTGTAAAAAATCAGCTGTGTATATGTATGTGGCTCTATTTCTCAGTTATCTAGTTTGTTCCATTGACCTATTTGTCTATTCCTCCTCAGTACCACATAGTTTTCATTACTGTAGCTCTACAATAAGCTTTCAAATCATTAGGGTTATTCTTCCCATTTTATTCTCTTTTTAAAAATTGTTTTAACTATCCTTGTTCCTTTGTTTATCCACATAAAGTTTAGAATATCAGAGTTATATAGGCTTCGTAAAATGAATTGGGGAGTGTTTCCTCCCATAATCTGGAGGAGATTGTTTAGAATTGATGTTAATTCTTCTTTAAACATTTGGTAGAATTCTCCAGTGAAACCATGAGGTTTCTTAATTGAGAGTTTTTAAATTATTAATTTAATTTGCTTAATAATTATAGGACTATTTAATATTGGGTGAGTTATGATAGTTTGTACTTTCTGGGAATTAGTCCATATCATCTAAATTGTCAAATTTATGTGTTTAGAATGGTTTGTAGTATTGTTATATTATCTTTTTGATGTCTTCAGGGTCTGTAGTGATATTCTCCATTTCATTTCTGATACTGAGAATTTGCGTACTCTTTTTTATGGTTAGCGTAAGTAGAGGGTTGTCAATTTCATTCATCTTTTCAAAGAACGAGATTTTCCCCTTGATTTTATCTACTGTTTTTCTGTTTTCAATATCACTGATTTCTGTTCATATCTTTGTTTTTTTCCTTCTACTTGCTTTGGGTTTATTTTGCTTTATTTTTTCTAGGTTCCTGAGATGAGAACCTAGATTATTGACCTGAGACTTTTCCTCTTTTCTAACATAAACCTGTATTACTTTAAATTTTCCTGGCTGGGCACAGTGGTTCATGCCTATAATCCTAGCACTTTGGGAGGCTGAGGCAGAGAGATTGTTTGAGACCAGGAGTTTGAGACTGTAACTGCCCAGTGGGTTCCCCTTCTCCACTGCTTGGACAGAGCTGATTTATCAGGACAGGGGAATTGCAAAAGAGAAAGAGTAATTCACACAGAGCTGGCTGTGCAGAACACTGAAGTTTTATTGTTACTCAAATCAATCTACTGAAGGATTTGAGAATCAGAAATTTTTTTTTTTTTTTTTGGACAAGAGTTTTGCTCTTTAGCCCAGGCTGGAGTGCAGTGGTGTGATCTTGGCTCACTGCAATTTCTGCTTTCCAGTTTTCAAGTGATTCTCCTGCCTCAGCCTTCTGAGTAGCTGGGATTACAGGCACCCACCACCACAACTGGCTAATTTTTGTATTTTTAGTAGACACGGGGTTTCACCATGTTGGCCAGGCTGGTCTCAAACTCCTGACCTCATGGTCCGCCCACCTCGGCCTCCCAAAGGAGGATCAGAGTTTTTAAGGATAACTTGGTGGCCAGTGAGCCAGGAGTGCTGATTGGTTAAGTAGGAGATAAAGTTGAAACTGTTCTGTTGCACTGAGTCAGTTCCTGGGTAGGGGCCATAAGATCACATGAGCCAGTTTATCCACCCAGATGGTGCCAGCTAAACATCAAGTGCAGGGTATGCAAAATATCTCAAGCACTGATCTTAGGAATAGTTTAGGGAGGGTAAGAATCTTGTAGCCTCCAGCTGCATTACTCTTAAACTATAATTTCTAATCTTGTGGCTAATTTGTTAGTCCTACAAAAGCAGTCTAGTCCCCAGGCAAGAATGAGGTTTGCTTTGGGAAAGTCTTTGCTACAGTCTTTGTTTTAAACTATAAACTAAGTTCCTCCCAAAGTTACTTCAGCTTACACCCAGGAAGGAGCAAGGACAGCTTAAAGGTTAGAACCAAGATGGAGTCAGTGGGCCTGGTGGGTGGCTCATGTCTGTAATCCCAGAACTTTGGGAGGCCGAAGTGGGCAGATCACCTGAGGTCAGGAGTTTGATACTAGCCTGGCCAACATGGCAAAACCTCATCTCTACTAAAAATACAAAAATTAGCTGGGCGTGGTGGCAGGAGCCTGTAATCCCAGCTACTTGGGAGGCTGAGGCAGGAGGATCACTTGAACATGGGAGGCAGAGGTTGCAGTGAGCCGAGATCATGCCACTGCACTCCAGCCTGGGCAACAGAGTGTGATTCTGTCTAAAAAAAAAAAAAAAAAAAAAAGATGGAGTCGGTTAGGTTAGATCTCTTTTACTGTTTCAGTCATAATTTTGCAAAGACGGTTTCAAGGCCAGCCTGGGCAACATGGACAACCTTGTCTCCACAAAAAGAATAAAAAAAATTAGCCAGGTATTGTGGTGCACACCTGTAGTCCCAGCTACTAGGGAGGCTAAGGTGGGAGGATCACCTGAGCCTGAGAGGTCAAGGCTCCAGTGAACTGAGATCACACCACTGCACTTCAGCCTGGGTGACAGAGTAAGACCCTGTCACAAAAAAATAATAGAAATAAAAAATGATTTCCTTTTGGCACTGCTTTAGTTGCATCCCACCAATTTTGACAGTTTGTACTTTCATCTTCAGCTCAGTTCAATTCAGTGTGTGTGTGTGTGTGTGTGTGTGTGTGTGTGTGTGTGTGTTAAATTTCCTGTAAGGAGGAAAAATAATTTTCTTTCTATTCTTCATAGTTCTTAGTGGAAACAAACTCCTGTAGTGAAAGATAAATTAATAAGAGGAAAGCAAATAGAAGTTTTAATAATGTGTACCTCATGAATACCTGGAGATACCTAGAGAAAATGAGTAAATCTCAAAGAAGTGGCTTTGAGTTCATGCTTAACTATGATCTTCAAGTGAAACAAAGAAAGAAGGGTATTGGGGAGGTCAGTATCAGGGAGCTGGCCAGGAAAAATATAGTAAACAAGGGTAAGGTTTGCTATGGAAATTTATGTTGGAGCCTTCTCCGTTGATAAGACTGTAGTAATTTAGAGTCATCTTCTCTTCCTGGTACACAGAGGAGACACCCTTGCAAATGGAGATTTCCTTTATCTATTGAAACTTCTCTTGCAAAAAGAGCAATTTCTACTCTCGTTTTCAGAGCTTCTCCTGTTTGCCAAAATAATCATCTCAAAATTAATCTTTATGCCAAAAAAGATATATTTGGAGTGGCATGTTCTGGTCTCCTTCAGTCATATTTTGGGGTGCCATGTCCTGACCTTCATCATTCCCTTGAGACCACCTCCTTGGGCCAAGATTGTACCACTGCACTCCAGCCTGGGCAACAGAGTATGACTCCATCTCAAAAAAAATTTTTTTTTAATTGAAAAATAAAGAAAATGTAAAGCAAATTATCAGAAGAGCTCATCTCTGTGTTTGGAAAGTGTGTGTGTCTTTGTTCTCTTGCACGGCTTCCTGTTTCTGCAGATTCTTCCACCCCATGAGCTTTGGAAGCCGCTGGACACTCATGCAGATCTGTTAGCTATCACAGAGCATTCTTGTTTTGCTCTCTTCTTTTCCAGAGAGCCTGCCATTGAGACTGCTGTGTCCTCCTGGCACAGTTGACACTTCTCATAGGCTCAGCTGCCAAATTTTCTGGGTGTGGCCATTGTCTTCAGGTATCAAGCAGTGGAGATATAGGGGATCCCACTTTCATTTTATTGGACAAGCCTTCAAATATACCATCTCCACAGTAACAATTCATTATATTTTTAGGAGCAACACATTTTCCTAAGCATGTTTACACATATTATCTCATTAAATCACAATGTCCTCATGAAGCCGCCTTCTTTTTTTTTTTTTTTTTTGAGACAGGGTCTCACTCTTCTGCCCAGGCTGGAGTGCAGTAGTGTGATCATGGCTCACTGCAGCCTTGATCTCCCTGGGCTTAGGTGACTCTTCCCCCTCAGCCTCCCGAGCACCTGAGACTACAGGTAAGTGCCACCATGCCTAGCTAATTTTTTGTATTTTTTGTTATGACAGAGTTTCACCATGTTGGCCAGGTTGGTCTCAAACTCCTGGGCTTAAGCAATCCTCCCACCTTGGCCTCCCAAAGTGCTGGAATTATAGGTGTGAGCCACTGCGCCCAACCCTCATGAAGGCTTTATTCCCATTTTACACATGAAGATCCTAATACCTTGTCAAAATGTGACCAGCCACACTGGCATCACCTGGGAGCTTGTTAGACACGCAGAATCTCAGGCTCAGACCTGCTGAGTCATAATCTGCTGCTTAACAGGAGTCCCAAGTGATTTGGGTACACATTAAAGTTTGAGAAGCACTGGACTAAAACTCAGACAGGTTTAGTGGCTTTCCCAGGTTTCCAGAGCAATGTGGTAGCCCAGCTGGGACAAGGCTCTGGAGACTCTGAGAAATGCTTTTCTTAATGCTTCACTCCTGGCTGGAAGGCACACCCATTCTTTAGGGCCAGCTCCCTGATCTCCTCCACATTCTTACCCTGAAGACCCAGGAAGAATCAAGAGTCCCTTTTGCTCCTGAAGCCCTTCATGTATTCCTCTGTCACAGTAATGAATGCATTTGGCCTTGTAACAGGATGGAGAAGAAAAGAGGGAATAAAACAGTATTTCACAAACCCCTCTTCTATGCAGGGGAACAGGGTAAATATTATCAGGAGTGAAGAAGAGAAGTATCTTGACACTCTATGTTTACCCTTAACTTGGGAGCGTTTTTCCTGGGCAGGGGCGAACTCTTCCTAGTTTCCCCTTAAGAGTTTTTCATGTGGCCCAGGTACTGAACATAAGATAGACTTGGAGAGGCCATTGGTTCAGGAGGCTTCACACTACTTTGGCCTCATATTTTTTTTTTCTCCTCAACTTCATAATGATAAACTCAGGCTTCCTTTGTGTGCCACTTTTGGCAATGCAGGTGCTTTTTGCAAGTCAGTGGGAGAGAATTACAAGTGTGGCTTATTAAATTGATCTACGATTTAATCAATAAATCATTCACAACATGAAAGTGTGTTTGCTTTGAGTCAGTGCTTGATAGCAATTTTCTATTTCCTAAAAACTTGTAATTGAAATGACAGCATGTCTTTATTAAAGAGAACTTTAAGAATAAAAAGAAATAACCTAATATAAGATTGTTTTAATTTCTGCCTATTTCATTCTGGAGGTACCCACGCTCATTCATGCTTAACAAAGAGACAGTCACAGTATACATGCCACCTTAATCATAAAGATTTCTCTGGGTTTCTACATGGTTTTCATAGTGATACTTTTTCCTTTCATTATTCATCATTCTTCAGAGAACCATCACCTCCTGGGACTCCTGTGATGAAAGTGCCATGATTGCTAAGCTCCTTAAGTGAGGAAATCATATAATTTCATTTTTTTATCCCTTCTAATGGCAAAAGCAGTTCTGAGAATATGCTAGGCACTTCAGTGCTTGTAGCCTTGGAAAAAGGTGGTGAGCATGTTTGTGGAAGATAAATTCTGGGAATAAAGCACCATCAAAAGGCTAAGAGATTTAGCCGGGCATGGTGGCATGTGCCTATAGTCCCAGCCACTCCAGAGGCTGAGGCAGCAGAGTCTCTTGAACCTGGGAGGTGGAGGCTGCAGTGAGTCGAGATCATGCCACTGCAGTCCAGCCTGGGCGACAGAGGAAGACTCTGTCTCAAAAAAAAAAAAAAAAAAAAAAAAAAAAAAAGGCCGGGCACAGTGGCTCATGCCTGTAATCCCAGCACTTTGGGAGGCTGAGGCGGGTGGATCACCTCAGGTCAGGAGTTAGAGACCAGCCTGGCCAACATGGTAAAACCCCGTTTCTACTAAAAATACCAAAAATTAGCCAGGTGTAGTGGCGGGCGCCTATAATCCCAGCTACTAGGGAGGCTGAGACAGGAGAATCACTTGAACCCAGGAAGCGGAGGTTGCAGTGAGCTGAGATTGCACCATACTCCAGCCTGGGCAACAAGAGCAAAACTCCATCTCAAACAAAACAAAACAAACCGCTAAGAGACCTAATCAATTATTCTGGCACACAAGGTAATATGAATTTCCTGAAAATGCAACTAAAAATATGTTATTAACCACATTTCTCCATATTCAACCCTTCAAACCAAAATTATGATGATACCTTTTTTTGTATTCTGACAATTGTCATGGTTACTCTTATGAAGGAAATAGTAGTAAAGAAGAAAATCTGTTTCTTGTTACTCTTTTTTGTAATCCATATGAGAAATTAAATTATATAGACAGCAAAACTGGTTTTACTATTAACACACAAGCTTTTCTTAAACTCTGGCTTTGTCTAACACTTTTTGTTAAGGAAATGCGTTTTTACCCTACAAATCACTGAGGGACTGACTTATAGTTGAAAACTATGGAAAATACAGAAAGACTTCCTCTAGTCTTATCCACAGCTCTGCATAATGTTATTGCGCGAGAATTTTGAATGCGGTGCAGTAAGAAAAGCACCCTCAGCTGTGCCTCAGAAGACCTGAGTTCTGGCTCCGGCTCTACCACCAAATTACTGTGTGATTTTGGGTGAGTCACTTTGCCTCTCTGGACTTAAATATTACCGCTTTGAAAGAAAGAGAGAGAGAGAGACATCAGCTGGATGACCTGAGGCCATTTTCTGCCCTAATACTCTATGACAAATATCTGTGATAGTGGTAATTTCTACATTTACACTTAGGGTTTATTTAAATACAGTTTTTTCTTTCTCTTTATTTTGGAGGAAAGGAGGCCAAATATGCTGCTAGTCTCTTTTTCCCTCTGAAGTGAAATACAGTCTTTTGAACCTTTGGAGGGACCCAGTGGAATTGAATTTAGATGGGATGTCCCCAGTGGATCCGATCCAGCATTTTCAGAACCCATTGAATGTGCAGCAGAAGGCCATAGACTTGCAGAGGCCATTGGCTCTGGAGGCATCACACTACTTTGGCTTTGTAGTTTGGTTTCTGCTGCCTTCCCATAGAATGCCTGAAACCCTGCTGTAGGCCCAAAGGTGAGGAAACAAGGCTTGTCAGTTAACTATGTCACGGTTTTTCTGTCTTCCGAGTCAGGATGTTGTGGGTTGAATAATGGTCAACCAAAGAGATGAAGCCTTAATTCCTAGAACTTGTAAATGTTACTTTACTTGGGAGAAGAGCTTCTGCAGATGTGATTAAGTCAAGGATTTTGAGATGGGGAGATTATCATGGATTACCTGGATGGATCCTAAATCCAATCATGAGTGTCCTCATAAATTAGAGGTGGGTGAGATCTGATGCAGACATACAGTGGAGAAGGAGATGTGAAGATGGTGGAGATTAAAGTGATGTGGCTGCCGGGCACGATGGCTCACACTTGTAATCCCAGCACTTTGGGAGGCTGAGGCGGGCGGATCATGAGGTCAGGAGATCGAGACCACGGTGAAACCCCGTCTCTACTAAAAATACAAAAAAAATTGCTGGGAATGGTGGGGGGCGCCTGTAGTCCTAGCTACTCAGCAGGCTGAGGCAGGAGAATGGCGTGAACCCAGGAGACGGAGCTTGCAGTGAGCCGAGATTGCGCTACTGCACTCCAGCCTGGGTGACAGAGCGAGACTCCGTCTCAAAAAAAAAAAAAAAAGAGAAAAAAAAAATAAAGTGATGTGGCCACAAGCCCCAGGTTTGCTGAGGCAGCCAACAAGAGCCAGAAGTGGCAAGGAACAATTTGCCCTTCAAGCACCCAGAATGAGGCAGCCCTGCTGGATTATAGCCATCTGGCCTCCAGAACTGGGGGAGAATACACGTCTACTGCTCTAAGCCACTAAGTTAGTGGTAATTTGTTAGAGCAGCCACAGGAAACAAATACAGAGGTGACAGCAGGCAAGTGTCCAGTCCTGCAGGAGCCCACACCAGCCCTCAAATCTGGCCCCGGAAACACAAAAAGAGGAGCATCCTTCCATTCTGGCTGGTCAGTCCTTTCCTCCAACTCTTTACCAGACTCCCACATCTCCACCTTGCCCCATTCTCTCTGTTCAACTATTTATTAAGAAGTTGCTGTGCACTAAGCACTGTGCCAAGTATGGAGGAGCAGCTGATAAAAGAATCCTCAGGAACTAAAAGTAGAGACTGTTTGGGGTTTAGATCAGCTTGCACTAGAAACTGGGCTTGCGGGGAATTCCACCTTGGTCCCTCAGGCCTTGCTTAACTGGACTTTGGAGGGGAAGGTGGCTTCCCCCACACCTGCCCACACTGATGAGGCAGTCCGATAGTTCCTACCATCATGACATGGACTAGTAATACCTGAGGGCCCTGAGTTCTCCATCGGCTCACCACTGATCTTTGCTTATCACATACAAAACTCTCATAAAGAAACTGGGTTTTCCCCAAACTGCGTCAAAACATGAATGATGGTGAGGGGAATTGCCGAGGTGTGAATTCAGGTAGCAGCAGATATTTGCTTTTATTTTTTCTTTAGAGACAGGCCAGTAGCTCAATCATAGCTCATCTCAAACTGCTGGACTCAAGTGATCCTCCCACGTTAGCTTCCCAAGTAGCTGGGACTACAAGAGCATGCCACCATGCCTGGCTAATTTTATTTAAAAAATTTGTAGAGATGATGTATTAGTCCGTGGTCACACTGCTATAAAGAAAGACCGAGATTGGATAATTTATAAAGGAAAGAGGTTCAATTGACTCACAGTTCTGCATTGCTGGGAGGCCTCAAGAAACTTACAATCATGGTGGAAGGCAAAGGAGAAGCAGGCACCTTTTTCACAGGTCGGCAGGATGGAGTGAGTGCAAGCAGGGAAAATGCCAGGTGTTTATAAAACCATCAGATCAGATCTCTTGAGACTCACTATCACGAGAACAGCATGGGGGAAACTGCCCCCATGATCCAATTAACTCTACCTGGTCCTGCCCTTGACACATGGGGATTATGAGGGTAATAATTCAAGAAAATATTTGGGTAGGGACACAGTATGAGATGGGGTCTTGCTATGTTGACCAGTCTGGTCTTGAACTCCTGGGCTCAAGCAATCCTCCCGCCTCAGCCTCCCAAAATGCTGGAATTACAGATGTGAGTCACCGTACCTGGCATCCAGCAGATATTTCTACTGCATTTCTCCAGGAATGAGTGGGTTGGAGATGAGGAGATTCTGGAACTTCTGTCGTTTCTTCCCAACAATTCTGGGACTCATGTTCACTCTCCTGGGATAGGGGAAACTGACTCAAAGTGATTTTCAAACGGCATTCCTGTTGAAAGAGTTAATATATGTACAAGCATACAACATACACAAACATTTGTGTATGCTATGTACCATGGAGGAAAGCCAGTCCTGGTATAAATTGTACAACTTCAAAATAATAATGGAATTATGATTTCATTTTAATACTGATTTCAATTAAAATTTTTAATAGACTATTTTTTAGAGGTTTTAAGTTTACAGAAAATCTAGGTAGACAACAAGAAAATTCCCATTAACCCCTGTATTATTCTGCTAGGACTTCCATAACAAAATACTACAGGCTGAGCAGCTTAAACAACAGAAATTTGTTTTCCCACACTTCTGGGGACTAGAAGACCAAGGTGCCCACAAGTCTGGTTTCTGGTGATGCCTATTTACCATTCTTGCAGATGGCCACCTTCTCCCTGTGTCCTCACGTGGCCTTTCCTCTGAGCACCTGGAGGCAAGAGAGTGAGCTCTGGTGTGTATTCCTCTACCTAGGAGACACCAGTCCTATTGAATTAGGGCCTCAGCCTTATAATTTCATTTAACCCTCATTGCCTCCGTAAAGCCTGTAGGTGACTAGGTGTGAGGGTGGAGCCCTCAAGAGACTGCCTTCTCTCCATCTGCTGTTTGTAGTAGGAGGACACCTCCAGAGGGGCTGCTGTTCATTAAGCTGCACTCACACATGAGGATACAGACTTTGTGAAGAAGGAATTGGCAACACTGAAACCTTCAGAACAAAGGCTGTCACTAAGGTATGTGCTATAAGCATCCTTGGGGAAGAAGGGCATGAGTAGGCAGGGGCATTTTTATATCTTTAGAGGATAGGCAAAGGGAAGACCAAAATTTCAGAGGTCTAGCACAAGAGGTAAAATTTTTTTTTTAATCTTTGCATTTCCTCAGAGCCCACAAACATGCATGTGTCTTAGTGGCTGCCCATGCTCTGGCTGAGGGGAGCAAATCGTGCCATGTTCTCTGCAGGCCTTTAGGAGAGAGTGAAAACTCCTACAAGAGTGGGAAGGTAGATAAGAAAAGATCCTTTATAATAACCAGGCATCTGGGAAGACCTGTCCTTGGGCTGGGTACAGGGCTTCTATCAGGTAACTGAAGGACACCTGGGTACTGTTTTTAAGAAGCCAGCAAGCAAACTTTCATATGACTAAAGAAGTTGCTGGTGGGTGCCTGTAGTCCCAGCTACTCAAGAGCCTGGAGCAGAAGGATTGCTTGCACCCAGGAGTTAGGGCTTTGTCTGAGATCACACCTGCGTATAACCACTGCACTCCAGCTTGGGCAACATAGTGAGACCCTGTCTCTAAAAAAATAAATACATAAATAAATTGCTTGCCTGTGCTTTCAAATCATAGAAAAGTAGCAGAGTGGATAGGGATGTCTAAATGTAAAGCAAACAAATGCCTTGGAAAAATATGTCTGGATTGAAATTGCATTGAATGTATATATCAATTTGAGAAGAATTGTCAAGTTTTAGAATTTTTATGTAACTGAATTGCATTTTTACTAGGTTTATTCCTAGTAATGCTAGTAATTTTCATTGCTAGTATAATTGGGATCATTTTTCTATTGCATTTATAAAGTTATCTTTTTTCTGGTGCTTAGGAAAGCAATTAAAATAATAAACTGATGAATATCATGCAGATATATCTCTAAAACAATAAGCAAAATACAAAAGGAAAAACAATATAACATTTATGTAAGTTAAAAGTAAACACACAAAAATATATATTGTTTATGGATATATATAAATATGTAAAAGTACAGGGGGAAATTGTTTGGAATGATACATACCAAATTGGTTTTAGTTGTTGTTTCTGTTATGGGGATAAGTTGTGTAGTTAAAGGGAACATTAGCTTCATCTCTATTGCATCAGAAATAAAAAAAGAAAAAGGGATGGAAGGAAGAGAGGGAATGAGGGAGGGAAAAAAGAAGGGAGAAAAAAGAAGGAAGGAAGGAAAAAAAATAACCCAAAGCATTGTGAGAATATGTTAGCAGCTGCTAATTCTAGGTGATGGAACCATAGGTATTTACATTTTCTTTGTAAGTTTTGGCTTTTCTCATCTTAGCTGACTCCTTTGGGTTTACATAACAAAATATAATAGACTGAGTGGCTTAAACAACAGAAAATGTTGTTTAACATAATTCTAAAACCTGGAAGTCCAAGACCGAGCTGCCAATGTGGTTGATTTCTGGTGAGGCTTCTCTACCTGGCTTGCTGATTTCAGCCTTCTTGCTGTGTCCTCACATGGTCTTTACTCCATGCACAAGGGGAGCAAAATTTCTTGTGTCTCTTTCTCTTCTATTAAGGACACTAGTTCTATCAGATTAGGGCCCTGCCTTTTTTGGTTTTGTTTCTGTTTTCTTTTTTTTGAGACAGAGTCTCACTCTGTCACCCAGGCTGGAGTACAATGGCGCGATCTCAACTCATTGCAACCCCCGCTTCCTGGGTTCAAGCAATTGTCGTGCCTAAGCCTCCCGAGGTAGCTTGGATTACAGGTGTGTGGCACCATGCCTGGCTAATTTTTGTAATTTTAGTAGAGATGGGGTTTTGCACTGTTGGCCAGGCTTGTCTCAAACTCCTGGCCTCAAGCGATCTGCCTACCTCGGCCTCCCAAAGTGCTGGGATTACAGGTGTGAGTCACTGTGAGAGCCAGGGCCCTGCCTTTATAACCTCATTTAACTTTTTTTTTTTAATTTTAATTTTAATTTTTTTTTTTGAGACAGAGTCTCACTCTGTCACCCAGGCTGGAGTGCAGTGGTGTGATCTCGGCTCACAGTAACCTCCACCTCTTGGGTTCAAGTGATTCTCCTGCCTCAGCCTCCTGAGTAGCTAGGGTTACAGGCATGCACCCACCGTGCCTGGCTAATTTTTGTATTTTTATTAGAGACAGGGTTTCACCATGTTGGCAAGGCTGGTCTTGAACCCCTGACCTCAGGTGATCCGCCCACCTTGGCCTCCCAAAGTGCTAGGATTACAGGCATGAGCCACAGCTCCCGGCCTATCATTTAACCTTAATTACCTCTTTAAAGGCCCAAATAGTCTCACCCAGTCCAAATAGTCACACCCACACCAGAGGTTGAGCACTTCAACGTGTGAATTTGGGGAGGACACAGTTCAGTCCATAACATCCCCTTAATTTTTAAAAAATAAAAATGTTTTTAAGGAGTGAGTGTCTTTTATGTGTCTCTGTGACCAGGTCCCGCTGCCTTGATGGATTATACACTTGACCCCAGTGTGACAACAATGACCGACTACTACTACCCTGGTATCTCCTCAAGCCCCTGTGATTCGGAACTTACTCAGAGAAACGGCAAGTTGCTCCTTGCTGTCTTTTATTGCCTCCTGTTTGTGTTCAGTCTTCTGGGAAACAGCCTGGTCATCCTGGTCCTTGTGGTCTGCAAGAAGCTGAGGAGCATCACAGATGTATACCTCTTGAACCTGGCCCTGTCTGACCTGCTTTTTGTCTTCTCCTTCCCCTTTCAGACCTACTATCAGCTAGATCAGTGGGTGTTTGGGACTGTAATGTGCAAAGTGGTGTCCGGCTTTTATTACATTGGCTTCTACAGTAGCATGTTTTTCATCACCCTCATGAGTGTGGACAGGTACCTGGCTGTTGTCCATGCCGTGTATGCCCTAAAGGTGAGGACGATCAGGATGGGCACAACCCTGAGCCTGGCAGTATGGCTAACCGCCATTATGGCTACCATCCCATTGCTAGTGTTTTACCAAGTGGCCTCTGAAGATGGTGTTCTACAGTGTTATTCATTTTACAATCAACAGACTTTGAAGTGGAAGATCTTCACCAACTTCGAAATGAACATTTTAGGCTTGTTGATCCCATTCACCATCTTTATGTTCTGCTACATTAAAATCCTGCATCAGCTGAAGAAGTGTCAAAACCACAACAAGACCAAGGCCATCAGGTTGGTGCTCATTGTGGTCATTGCATCTTTACTTTTCTGGGTCCCATTCAACGTGGTTCTTTTCCTCACTTGCTTGCACAGTATGCACATCTTGGATGGATGTAGCATAAGCCAGCAGCTGACTTATGCCACCCATGTCACAGAGATCATTTCCTTTACTCACTGCTGTGTGAACCCTGTTATCTATGCTTTTGTGGGGGAGAAGTTCAAGAAACACCTCTCAGAAATATTTCAGAAAAGTTGCAGCCATATCTTCATCTACCTAGGAAGACAAATGCCTAGGGAGAGCTGTGAAAAGTCATCATCCTGCCAGCAGCACTCCTCCCGTTCCTCCAGCATAGACTACATTTTGTGAGGATCAATGAAGACTAAATATAAAAACATTTTCTTGAATGGTATGCTAGTAGCAGTGAGCAAAGGTGTGGGTGTGAAAGGTTTCCAAAAAAAGTTCAGCATGAAGGATGCCATATATGTTGTTGCCAACACTTGGAACACAATGACTAAAGACATAGTTGTGCATGCCTGGCACAACATCAAGCCTGTGATTGTGTTTATTGATGATGTTGAACAAGTGGTAACTTTAAAGGATTCTGTATGCCAAGTGAAAAAAAAGATGTCTGACCTCCTTACTTACACAAAAATATACCTCCAGAGCCTGTCAGTAGGCTGGAAGAAGTGGATATTGAAGTTTTGACATCAATGATGAGGCTCCAGTTGTCTATTCATTGACTGATGGTGAAATAGCTGGAGTGATTCTGAATCAACGTGATTGTGATTATAGTGACAATGAAGATGATGCTGTTAATACTGCATAAAAAGTGCCTGTAGATGACATGGTGAAAATATTTGACAGGCTTATGGAAGGACTAGAGCGGCATGCATTCATAACAGAACAAGAAATTATGTCAGCTTATAAAACAGAGACTTCTAGACAAAAAACATTGTTGATGAGGCAGATGCCTCTAGAGGAGACGTTTAAAAGCCATCAAACACAATGCCTCATCTTCCCTGGAGGACCCACTTCCTGATCCCTCAACTGTGTCTGATGTTTCTTCTCATGTAAGAAATAAAAAATAAAAATAAAAAAATATATTGGTATGTAACTACAGGAAAAAAATAAAAAATATATAGTGGACAGTAACCTTTCAATCAAAACTCAGTATCATAAGTAGAGACTGAAAGCTTACCGTTATTGGTTGTTGTTATTGTTTAACAGCTGATACAGGTATTCTGCTGATGCTACTGCTGCTTAGTTACCATGAACATGCTGTTTTTTCACTATTAATGGTGTGTCATATTTTTTACTTTTAAGTACTTACGTGTGAGTAAGCGTAAGAAAATGATTGCTTATCAGTAGTATCAATGATTTACTCAATATCTGAATAACCTTGATTCAGAACCATTTCAGCTGTTTCACCATCAGTCAATGAATAACAGCCTCGTTATTGATGTCAAAAACTTCAATATCCACTTCTTTCAGCCTACGGCAGACTCTGGAAGTATATTTTTTGCATATGTAAGGAGGTCAGACTTTTTTTTTTTCACTTGACATACAGAATCCTTCAAAGTTACCCCTAGTTCAACATCATCAGTAGACAAAATCACAGGGTAGAGGTTGTGCCAGGCATGCACAACTATGTCTTTAGTCGTTGCATTCCAAGTGTTGGCAACAACATATATGGCATACTTCAGATAAGTTCAGAGTCAGGAAAGATGATGGTGCCAAACAACTACAAATATTCTACATAGGTGGCTGAAACAGTGACATCTTTCCTTTCTGATGATTCAACATACACAAACTTTGTTGTATGCACAAAATTATTAAAAATTTTGGCTGGGCACGGTAGCTCACCCCTGTAATCCCAGTACTTTGGGAGACTGAGGCGGGCAGATCACTTGAGGTCAGGAGTTCAAGACCAGCCTGGCCAGTATGGCAACATTCCATCTCTACTAATAATACAAAAATTAGCCTTTCTGCCTGTAAATGCCACCGAAGAAGCACTGTTAGAGTCTGTCTTCTCACTGCTGTCATGTCTAAGTCAGAGTCTCCTAAAAAGCCTGAACAGCTGAGGAAGCTCTTCATTGGAGTGTTGAACTTTGAAATAACTGATGAGAGCCTGAGGAGCCATTTTGAGCAATGGAGAATGCTCACGAACTGCATGGTAATGAGAGATCCAAACACCAAGCACTCCAGGGGCTTTGAGGTTGTCACATATGCCACTGTGGAGGAGGTGGATGCAGCCATGAATGCAAGGCCACGCAAGGTGGATGGAAGAACTGTGGAACAAAAGAGAGCCATCTCAAGAGAAGATTCTCAAAGACCAGGTGCCCACTTAACTGTGAAAAAGATATTTGTTGGTGGCATTAAAGAAGACACCGAAGAACATCACCTAAGAGATTATTTTGAACAGTGTGGGAAAATTGAAGTGACTGAAATCATGACTGACTGAGGCAGTGGCAAAAAAAGGGGCTTTGCCTTTGTAACCTTTGACAACCGTGACTCCGTGGATAAGACTGTCACTCAGAAATACCGTACTGTGAATGGCCACAACTGTGAAGCTAGGAAAGCTCTGTGAAAGCAAGAGATGGCTAGTGCTTCATCCAGCCAAAGAGGTCAAAGTGGTTCTGGAAACTTTGGTGGTGGTCGTGGAGGTGGTTTTGGTGGGAATGACAACTTTGGTAGTGGAGGAAACTTCAGTGGTCATGGTAGCTTTGGTGGCAGCCATGGTGGTGGTGGATATGGTGGCAGGGGGGATGGCTATAATGGATTTGGTAATGATAGAAGCAATTTTGGAGGTGGTGGAAGCTACAATGATTTTGTCAATTACAACAATCAGTCTTCACATTTTGGACCCATGAAGGGAGGAAACTTTGGAGGCAGAAGCTCTGGCCCCTATGGTGGCCGAGGCCAATACTTTACCAAACCACGAAACTAAGGTGGCTATGGCGGTTCCAGTAGCAGCAGTAGCTATGGCAGTGGCAGAATATTTTAATTAGGAAACAAAGCTTAGCAGGAGAGGAGAGCCAGAGAAGTGACAGCGAAGCTACAGGTTACAACAGATTTGTGAACTCAACCAAGCATAGTGGTGGCAGGGCTTAGCTGCTACAAAGAAGACATGTTTTAGACAAATACTCATGTGTATGAGCAAAAATCTTGAGGACTGTATTTGTGATTAATTGTGTAATGGTTATTTTAGTTTCTGTTCTGTGGAAAGTGTAAAGCATTCCAACAAAGGGTCTTAATGTAGTTTTTTTTTTTGCACCTATGCTGTTGATTGCTAAACGTAATAGTCTGATCATGACGCTGAATAAATGTCTTTTTTTTTCTAATGTGCTGTGTAAGGTTAGTCTACTCTGAAGTCATCTTGGTAAATTTCCCCCAGCAGTGTGAAGTTAGAATTCTTTCAGGGTGATGAAAGGTTCTATTTGGAATTTATATACAACCTGCTTGGGTGGAGAAGACATTGTCTTCAGAAACCTTGGTGTAGTTGAACTGATAGTTATTGTTGTGACCTGAAGTTCACCATTGAAAGGGATTACCCAAGCAAAATCATGTAATTATTGGTTATAAAAATGATTGTTGGCACATCCTATGCAATATATCTAAATTGAATAATGGTACCAGGTAAAATTATAGATGGGAATGAAGCTTGTGTATCATCCATTATCATGTGTAATTAATAAACGATTTAATTGTCTTGAAAAAATAAAAATACAAAAATTAGCCAGGTGTAGTGGCTTGTGCCTATAGTCCTGGCTACTTGGGAGGCTGAGGCAGGAGAATCACTTGAACCTGGGAGGCAGAGGTTGCTGTGAGCAGAGATCACGCCCCTGCTCTTCAGCTTGGGCAACAGAATGAGACTCTGTCTCAATAAATAAGTTAATTAAATTAAATTTATAAAACTACTGTGATGGTTAATACTGAGTGTCAACTTGACTGGATTGAAGGATACAAAGTATTGATCCTGGGTGTGTCTGTGAGGGTATTGCCAAAAGATATTAACATTTGAGTCAGTGGGCTGGGAAAGGCAGACCCATCCTTAACCTGGATGGGCACCATTTAATAGCTGCCAGCACAGCTAGAATATAAGCAGGCAGAAAAATGTGAAAAGAGAGACTGGCCTAGCCTCCCAAACTACATCTTTCTTCCATGCTGGATGCCTCCTGCCCTTGAACATCAGACTCAAGTTCTTCAGTTTTGGAACTCAGACTGGCTCTCCTTGCTCCTCAGCTTGCAGACGGCCTATTGTGGGACCTTGGGATCATGTGAGTTAATACTTAATAAACTCATATATATATATATATATATTCCATTAGTTCTGTCCCTCTAGAAAACCCCGACTAATACAACTAGCTTCAGGCTATGTGTATAAGGTATATATAAAACATAAATGAATTCTGTGTTTAGACCTGGGTCCCTTCCCCAGAATATCTCATTATGTATACACAAATATTCCAAAATCTAAAAAACAAAACAAAACAAAACAAAAAACCAAAATCTGAAACACTTCTGATCCCAAGCATTTAGGATAAGGGATATTCAACCTGTATGTTAGAATATTTAACTATGATTGGAAGTTTGTCTATTTTTCATTTTAATTATGTAAATTTTTGCAGTATATATCTTGAAGCTATGTTATTAGGTGAATGCATAAATAGTATTGTTATGACTTTTTAGTGAATTGATTCTTTTAGCATTATGAAATGCCTCTTTCTCTCCAGTAATACTTCTTGTCTTAGTATCTACTATGCTTAGCATTAATATAGCCACACTGGTTTTTCTTTTGATTAGTGTATATGTTGTGTATTTCCATGTTTTTTCACTTTAAACCAAACAACTCTCCTATATTTAAATATTATAATATATTATACACTAATATTATATTATTATTATATTTTGATGTTATTTAAATATTCTTTTGTAAGCAGAATTTAGTTTGGGCTCTTCTTTTCTCACAGAGAGAGAGAGGATTTTATTGCCACAAAGACAAAATCATTTTTAGGTAAAATATTCTGTGGGATTCCATTACAGAGCAAACAAAAGGTTGATTTCAGATTTCAAAATAATTTTTATCTTTTATTTTCTGGTTTAACAATGTAACTTCAATTACAGAGGACACACTCTTCAAGGCTAATGGCCTTGAATCCAGTCATCTTGAGAAAACATCCAAATGGCTTTCTCTTAAAATGTTTTAATATGTGCTTATGATATTTATACCATCCCTCAAAAAGGTGTAGCCTTCTGAAAACCATAAAAAGGTCTCTTTTTTCTTCTGCTCTAGACGTAAATTCACTTAATTCTGAATATTCTGTGAGCTCCATTATTATGTTGAGATCAGCAATAACAAAAGACAAATTTCTCATTCTTAATTTCCAGAATCTGAAATACAAGTTGAAATCTAACCACATGGCAATTTCCTGATAATCTGTGTTTTTGTATAACTTTTGTACTCTTTTCTGTCATCTCAGTGGTTAAGGCCTCTGTTTTCTTGGAATACAGTCTGTATCAGCAATTCCACATTCATGGATTCAACCAACCACCAAAAATATTTTTTGTATTTTGTATTTTTTTAAAAAATACAAAGTAAAAAATATAGTATAATAACTATTTACATAGCAAATACCTTGTATTAGGTAATGTAGGTAATCTGGAGATAAAGTATACAGGAGTATGTGAAAATACTAAGCCATTTTATATTAGAGACTTGAGCATCCTCCTATACTTCGGGGGTTCTAGAACCAATTCCCCATGGATACCAAGGAGACTGTAATTTCTTACATTGATGTCAGTAAGCATACTTAGAAATGGAAGTTCTGATTCTAAATGTCCAAGGTTGCTTCTTAGATCTTTTGAAGGCTGCCATCCTTCAGAAATTGGTATATTTCTTGAAATTTTTGGACTCTGGAGTTCTCTTCTCAGGGTGTAAGTAGCTCTGCTATGGGCACCTTCCCAAGCACATCAAGCCAGGGTGCACTCCTATCGAACCAGCTCTTGAGCTTGGTGGGGGAGGTGGGAGAGCAAGAAGGGACTCCATGACCCAGCATATAGAATTTCACATTCACATAATATTCCAGGGGTATTATGTCCCTGCACACACTGCCATAACTGTCTCTAAGCAGTGCCTACACTTGGAGAGTTTGTTCATTTTAAGCAGAAGCCAAAGAGTACCACCTTTTGTATTTTTATTTATTTATTTTTAATTGTTTTATTTTATTTCATTTCTTTTGAGACAGGGTCTCACTCTGTCACCTACCCTGGAGAGCAGTGGCACCATCTCAGCTCACCCCAGCCTCAACCTCCTAGGCTCAAGTGATCCTCCCATCTCAGCCTCCAGAGTGGCTGGGACTACAGCCAAGTTCCACAACACTCAGCTAATTATTGTATTTTTGTAGAGACGGAGTCTTCTCATGTTGCCCAGGTTGGTCTCAAACTCCTGGGCTCAAGTGATCTGCACACCTTGGCCTCCCAAAGTGCTGGGATTACAGGTGTGAGCCACCATGCCTAGGTGTCTTGTATTTTTAAAATCCAGTATAATAATCTTTGCCTCTTAATTGTACTGTTTAGTGCATTTACATTTAATAAAAGTATATAAAGCAACAGCACAAAGACAAGAGGGGATAAATGGAAGTGTAAACAGAGTAAAACATTTTCATGGTTCTTACATTACTTGACAAATATTTAAGTCCTAACTTAAAATTAATCACAATAGTTTAGAGATGAGTATTGAAATTTCTAGGATAAGATAACCAGTACAAAAAAAAAGTACAAGTACATATAAATACAAACTAATGGAAGAAAAAGAAATTAGAATGATAGTTGACTAATACAAAACAAGCCAAAAAACAAACAAACAAACAAAAAAACCCAAAAAAACAGGAAATGGGTATAGCAAATAGAAAACAAATAGCAAGATGGTAGAATTAAACTCAACCATATCAGTAACAGATATCAACCCAAAGCTCTCATATCATTGAGTTGCTAGGCCAATCCTGAAACCTCCTACTGTTAGAATCCTTTGTTTTAAATGAAGGTAAAACTTACATAAAACTTACCAGTTAATCATTTTAAACTGTATAGTTCAGGAGCTTTTAGTACATTCACAATGTTGTGCAGATATCACCACTATCTAGTTCCAGAACTTTTTCATCACCCCAAATGGAAATCCATTAAGTGGTCATACTCTATTCCTTCTCCCTCCATCCCACTCCAAGCACTAATCTGCTTTCTGTCTCTATGGATTTGACTATTCTGGATATTTTATATAAATGGAATCATACAATATGGGACCTCTAGTGTCTGGCTCTTTTCGTTTAGTCAAATGACACTTTTTTTGTGAGCAAAATGAACCCTGACTTTTAACTTTGGTAGTACCAAATGAGGTATGTTGGACTAACCATTCTATTGCGGAGAGAGAAAAAGCTGGACAAAAATTAAAAATATATATGTATCCAATTACTTGAAAGTTAATGGATAATTATAAAATCTTGGAAAAGACATAAATCCAGCATTTGGGTCTGTTTTTCCCCTGGAGATATTGCCAATTTCAGACAAAGCTTCCGCAAGCCTGAGAATCTCAGTAACATTTTTGACTCACAGGGGTAGATTAAAATTGGACCTCAGTACCTTCCAAAAATGGATGCTGGCAAATCTATTCTGTCTTAGGATGGGTCCCTTAGAGCTACTCCTTAAGATTAGTGTAAATCAGACATAGGGCAGCCCTTGAAGGAACTGGCACCTAACTTACAGTTTTCTCAATCCTTAGAAATTGGTTTGAGGCAATCTCAGGTTGCTATCATTCCCCCAGGAACCAGACAGAATCAAACATTAATCCTCTCTAGAGGAAGATAATACCATTCTAGTCGTCAATCATTACTACAGTTTTCTGATTATTTTTGAAAACTTATATTGTGTTTTTGGCACACGATAAAAATAGCCAGGCGCATGAAGAGACATGACACCATACACAAGAAAGACCAGAGGCAAAAAACAGAAGGGGCAGAACTACAGGAGCAACATGTACAGATGGGGCAAAATTAGGCTTTAAAAACAACTATGCTAAGGAGAAATGAACTGGCCAAGTTGGAAATGAAGGCTGTCAAAATTTTCATGCTCAGTAGTTGGATCACACCTGTGAATAGCCACTCATTACACTCTAGCCTAGGCAACATAGCAAGCTCCTATCTCAAAACAAACAGACCTTTGGGAGGCTGAGGCAGGTGGATCACGAGGTCAGGAGATCGAGACCATCCTGGCCAACATGGTGAAACCCCATCTTTACTAAAAATACAAAAAATTAGCCAGGTGTGGTGGCATGCACCTGTAGTCCCAGCTACTCAGGAGGCTGAGGCAGGGGAATCGCTTGAACCCGGGAGGCAGAGGTTACAGTGAGCCGAGATCATGCCACTGCACTCCAGCCTGGTGTCAGAGCAAGACTGTCTCAAACAAACAAAAACCTTAAAAAACAAATTAAAATAAATAATTATGCTTTCTTTGTTCACCTAGATAAAGAAAAAACTTGGCCAGGTGCAGTGGCTCACAGCTGTAATCCCAGCACTTTGGGAGGCCAGGGCAGGTGGATCACCTGAGGTCAGGAGTTCCAGACCAGCTTGGCCAATATGGTGAAACCCCATCTCTACTAAAAATACAAAAATTAACCAGGAGTGGTAGTGTGCACCTGTAATCCCAGCTACTCCGGAGGCTGAGACAGGAGAATTAATTGAACCAAGGAGGCTGAGGTTGCAGTGAGTCGAGATCGTACTACTGCACTCCAGCCTGGGCGACAGAGCAAGATTCCATCTCCGAAAGAAAGAAAGAAAGACAGAAAGAGAAAGAGAGAGAGAGAGAAAGAAAGATCTTGATAATTTTGGCAGAGAACTGGAAATCATAATTTTTTAAAAGAGCATATTTGAAAGGCACTAAATAGAAAATTTGAAACTAAAAAGTAAAATAATTAAAATTAACAACTCTGTGGATGAGATTTTCAATAAAGTGGACATAGCTAAAGAATTAGTGAACTGGATGACAGGCAAGAAGAAAATATCATGAATAAAGTGTGGAGGGACAAAAGAAGAAAAATAAAAATATAATAGAGAAAGTAAGAGGCATACAGCATAAGACGATAGAGTCTAACATATGTTTTTAAGAGCCTTAAAAGGAGAATAGAGGAAGAATGAGGCAGAATCAATATTAGGAAATATAATGACTGAGAATGTTCCTGCACTGAGGAAAGACATAAAAAGACAAATTGAAGAAGTCCTACAATCCCAAGTAGAATTTTAAAAGCCTGACACATATGCATACCAAAAACTGGTGGAAACCAAATGTTTTTCAGATTAAGAAAGTGAAATTTTAAAGCCAGATTTTAGAAAAGACATTATTTTCAAACAAGCAGCAAGTGAAATCAGACTTCCCAATATGAATAGTAAAAGCCAGTAAAAAAGGAATGATAGCTTTAAAGAACTAAGATAAAATAATGCCAGAGTAGAATTTCACATCCAGTGAAGATATTCTTTAAGAATAATGGTGATGCTGGGCACGGTGGCTCATGCCTGTAATCCCAGCACTTTGGGAGGCTGAGGCGGGCGGATCACGACATCAGGAGTTCGAGACCAGCCTGGCCAACATGGTGAAACGCTGTCTCTACTAAAAATACAAAAATTAGCTGGGCGTGGTGGCACATCCCTGTAATCCCAGCTACTCAGGAGGCTGAGGCAGGAGAATCGCTTGAACCTGGGAGGCGGAGGTTGCAGTGAGCTAAGATCACCCCACTGCACTCCAGCCCAGGTGACAGAGTGAGACTCCATCTCAACAGAACAACAAAAAAAAAGGAATAATGGTGACATAAAATATTTTATAATTTATTTTTTAAATGCAAAGTATCAAATATAGACAAGACATAATAATGAAAATAAAGCTTTCAAACAATCATATAAAAGAAAATCTTCATGACTTTAGTACAAGGAAATAAGATGCCTTAAATGAGATTCAAAAACACAAACCGTACATGAAATTTGACTGCACTCTGTCTTTTCGTTAACAGAAGTTAACCCAATAAATTAATGACTTCTGTTAACTAAAAGACAGAGTGGTAGCCGCTATGATGTTCAGAAATAAAGAATTTATTATTCCAGCTTCTGGGAGAGCCACCAGAAGGCATTGCTTAGCTCTCAGTCCCTTTGGGGACTGCCTCTCTTGCCTCCTTCAAAGGGTGGCCTGCATCCCATGATCAACAAACATGAAGGTATAAAGTCCCAGCTCCTCATTGCAACTTGGAATTGCTTTGAAGGATAGAGTCGGCTGAAGTCCCTGTTGAGACTACAGTGCAGCTCTCCCTCTGCTCAGTCCTGCTTTCTTTCCTTCCCTTTCTTTCCCAGGTGTTGATTGCAAAAGTACTTTCAAAAAAACTTCCTGCACACTAGTCTCCATCTCAGAATCTGCTTCTTTGGATATCCAACCTGTCACAGGCAAAAGTAGATAAGCAGGCCTTGGAATGGGAGAAGAGTGTGTGTGTGTGTGTGTGTGTGTGTGTGTGTGTGTGTGTGTGTAGAAAACAGGAGGGATTAATTCTAGTTTAGTAATTTGTTCTTGATTATAGCACTCAACCTGCAAATTACATTCACCTCTTGGTAACGAAGGGGCAACTTGCCTCTTCCCTGAGCCATTTCACTCAGATGGAATTATTCCTGGGTAATCCTTATCTATATATCTGCCAGCAATTGCCCCTTTCCTTTCCCATAGTAATATGTAAACTCTTTCTTATCAAGAATAACGGGAGAATGATGTCTTTAGTTCAGTTGCATAGCCATATACAATAGAGAACCTCTGACTTTTCAATGGATTTGATATATTTTGAAATCCAGATCAATATCTCATATTATTTAACTTGTCTTTGATGATCCCAAAGGCATTTGAGAACCTTATCTGGCAGTGTCTCAGGGTTACTGATTTTCTCTAGATAGTATTAAAATTTATAGGTTTGTTAAGTCTGTCCTAACCCTGGGTGTTCATTTTGAAAATAATTTATTTGAATCAGCAGGTTTTGATACACTTTTCTCTATGCAATTCTGTAGTCTCAAAATGAACAAAACAGGAAGATTCCTTTTGCTCATCCATAGTTTCTGAATTGTCAGTAATAAAAATGTATTACTTTTGTAAGGAAAGTTATAAAATTCTAACAAAAAAATTAAAAGTAAAATATAGGGTGTTTAGATCTCAAGTAAGCAGGAGCTTTAAGACATAGTTCTCCTTGACCCCATGTCTTTAAGTGGTGATGCAGGGTGGCCTGGGTGGATGCTGTGCATGCAGTGGGCATGCATTACAATCGAGGAACCTCATGCTTTGGAAACCCAATCTTTTAAAGGAACTGCTAGCAAACCTGCCCTGGAGGGAGACATTATTTTCCTGACAGCAGAGAAATCTATCCTCACTCCAAAAAGGGACAGTATCTTACAAGATATTTTCCTATACAAAAAGCCAAGGAAAGTTAGTCCAGAACAAAAGCTGTCAATGCCTTCGCTCAGAAGATGGGTAGAAACATTACTCATTGAGATTTGATTCCCAGGAGGCATACATGTCTAAACGAAATAAAGACCTTCTACATACCAATATGAAAAAGACAGATAATCAGTAGAAGGATGGGCAGGGAATAACAGCAGACAATTTTTGAAAGAGGAAGTCTAAATGGTCAAAAAGTGAATGAATACATGCTTAACTTCACTAATAACGAGGGAAATACACATTAAAGCCACGATAAAATATCACTATAAACCCACCAGAATGGCTAAAACTTAAAAGACTAACAATATTAAGTGTTGGAAAGGATATGGAAGAAGGGAACACTTATACACTGCTGGTGAGACTAAGTGATCCCATCACTTTAGAAAACTGTTTGGCATTATTTACAACAGTTGAAGATACACATATCCTATGACCTACCAATTCCAATCTTAGGTATAAATCCAATAAAAATGCATGCATCTGTGCACCAAGAATGCTTATAGGGACATGATTCATAACAGCTCTTCTATGGGTTGAATTGTACCCCCAAAAAAACCAAAATATGATGAAATCTTGTTCCCTGGTATTTCAGAATGTGATCTTATTTGGAAATGGGATGTTTGCAAATCTAACCAAGTTAAGATGAGGCCATTAGGGTAGACCCCAGTCCAATATGACTAGTGTCCTTATAAAAAGTGAAAATGTGTACACAGGCACACACAGAGGGAAGATGATGTAAAGCCACACAGGCAGAATACATGTAACAAGGATGGCAGAGATTTGAGTTATGCAGCAGGCAGCCAAGGAACACCAAGCATTGCCAGCAAACCACCAGAAGCTAGGAAGAGTCAAGGAAAGATTCCCCTACAGGCTTCAGAGAGAATGTGGTCCTGCTGATACCTTAACTTCAGACTTCTAGCCTCTAGAACTTTGAAACAATACATTTCTATTGTTCTAAGTCACCTGATATGTGATACTTTGTTACAGCATCTATAGAAAACTAATGTAAGCCCCAAACTGGAAATAATATCTATCAATATCACATCAATAGTAGGAAGGCTAACTTCAATCAGAAATAACAATTTCTAAAATAACAATAGATAGAAATAGCTATTTAAAAATCACAGTTATGGCCTGGGAATGGTGGCTTATGCCCATAATCCTAGCACTTTGGGAGGCCAAAGCAGGAGGACAACTTGAGGCCAGGAATTTGAGACCAGCTTGGGCAATATAATGACACCCTGTCCCTAGAAAATAAAAAATAGGCTGGTTGCAGTGGCTCATACCTGTAATCCCAGCACTTTGGGAGGTCAAGACAGTCGGATCACTTGAGGTCAGGAGTTTGAGACCAGCCTGGCCAACATGGCAAAACCCCATCTCTACTAAAAATACAAAAATTAGCCAGGTATGGTGGAGCATGCATCTGCAATCCCAGCTACTCAGGAGGCTGATGTAGGAGGATTCCTTGAACCTAGGAGGCGGAGGCTGCAGTGAGCTGAATGAATAAATAAATAATAAAATAAAAAATAAAAAATTGCACCTACACAAAAAATCATGACTGCATCTGACAAATAAGATGTTTGCCATAAGAAGCCAGACACAAAAAGAAACATATTATATGATTTCATTTATATGAAGTTTAAAAGGTGGGCAACTAAACCATAATGTTTAAAAATGCGTGCTTAGGTGGTGATGAACTATAAACAAAAGCAAGGACAGGATAACTGCAGAAGTCAGGATACTGGGTATTTGGGTGGGAGTAGGTGGGGGCAGGGAAAGAATGAGGTAGTAGCTGAATCAGGGAACTGGGAACTTCTGGGATACTGGCAATATTTTGTTGATTGATCTGAGTAGTGGTTACACAGGTGTTGACTGAGCAATATACTGTTATTTTGTATGCTTTTCTGAATGTGTGCATATTTCACAATTTTAAAAGTTTTATACAACTATTGTTTAAGTCACTTATAAGAAGAGCTCATAAAAAAGGTTATTTTGTAATTTTCATTCAACAGCATCCTTACTGAGTCAATGGCTTAAAGTCATTCAATGAAAACTAATGCCCAAGCATGTTTTTAGATGTTGCACTCTTGAACTTGATGTCATTAGATATGGCATAAAGAAGTGATTTCTTTGGCTAGAGAAGTGTAATTTGCAAAACATTATAAGAAAGAGATTGACTTCTTTCATGACACCATAAGGAGCTTTGCTGACCTGCTTCCCAATGAAACTGGTGAAAATGACCAAAAAAAAGTAGTCATTTAAAGTCTCTGGAAATGGTTCCAACAACAAAGAACAAGTAAAGAAACATCTATTCAAGAAAACCTGTAAAAATTTGATAAAAGAAAGCAAAAGTCTATGGTAGTTAAGACCCCGCCACCCCAGCTCAGTACGGTGGAGACTCCACTCCAGAATGCTACAGCTAAAAAAGCACAGGTCTCCTTCTCCCCACAGCTGCTGAAACTGCCTTTGCAAAATTATGACTGAGATAGTGAAAGAGATCTAACCTAACTGACTTCATCTTGCTTTTAACCTTTAAGCTGTCCTTGCCCCTTCCTGGACGTGGTCTGAACTAACTTTGGGAGGAAGTTAGTTTATAGTTTATAGTTTAAAACAAAGATGATAACAGTCCTTTCCCAAAACAAATCTCCTTCTTGCCTGGGGACTAGATTGCCTTTGTAGGACTAACAAATTAGCCACAAGATTAGAAATTATGGTTTAGGAGTCATGCAGCTGGAGTCTGGAAGATGAGGCTGTAAAACCTAGATAATCAACTCCTGCACAGAGGGAGTGCTTTCTGGGTAATCACCAAACTTCACATACATATGATGAGTCCCAGTAAAAAGAGTGGGCCTTAATGAGCACTTTCCTTTCCCTTTTTTGGGGTCAAACTAAGATAAGAAAGCTAGAAGCTTGCATGGGGGTGGCGGGATGCCTGCAGCTGCAAAGAGGTACCTAGGACCAGGCATAGAAATTCTCCTCCTCTTTTTAACTCATGCACAGTGGGAAGGAGATACGCAGCATAGGAGCAGCCCAAGCTAAGAACCCACCTGCATAATAAAATAGTGGGGTGGGGGCTGCCAGAGATTCTGCTCTATGCAGATGGCACACCTGATCCCAACCAGTTTTTCGTGCCCTATGTAGATAAGATACCCCCTCCCCACTAGCTCATTTATGAAAAACCTTACATTTTACTGCAGTATGGCAACCCATATGTGACTCCTCTCTGTAGCAGAAAGCTGTTCTTTTCCTTTCACCTATTAAATTTCTGCTCTAACCTCACCCTGCGTGTGTCCACGTTCTTGATCTCCATGGCCATTAGACAAAGAACCTCGGGTGTTATCCCAGACAATGAGGCTGCTTCAGAAAGAGCCAGGGAAAAAGGCAGCTGACAGGAGCTTGTCCAGGAGCAGAATAAATATCAAACACTGACTTCAGAAACTATTCTTTCAAAGGAAATACAATTTCATTGGTTTAGATTAGAAAGGTATTTATGCCCCAGGGCATTGTTGGAAACAGTGGGGCAATCAGCAGGCAATTAGTGAAGATTTAACATCCAGGAGTCGTCAGAGAAAGAGAAGTGGCCTTTACCGATATCACTGTCATCCCAGGATAACTGTAGACATACCCAAAACTGTCTTTCTGAGGAGCAACATCAGAGGCTTCATTAGCACTGTGGGGGTTGGGGGAGAGTGTTTAAATTTTACTAGAATAATCCAGCCAGCCAATAAACTGATAAATAAACAAATAGCAACAGCAAGCTCTGGGGGTGGAGAAACTGGTACCCAGAATTGATATAACACATAATCTGAAAGGTCAAATTTCCAACAAAAAATAACAAGGTATACAAGGAAACAGTAAGGTATGATCATATACCAGATTAAAAAAAAAAAAAAAAGGCGGCTGGGCATGGTGGCTCACACCTGTAATCCCAGCACTTTGGGAGGCCAAGGCAGGTGCATCACGAGGTCAGAAGATCAAGACCATCCTGGCTAACATGGTGAAACCCTGTCTCTACTAAAAGTACAAAAAATTAGCCAGGCATGGTGGTGGGCACCTGTAGTCCCAGCTACTCTGGAGGCTGAGGCAGAAGAATGGCGTGAGCCCGAGAGGTGGAGCTTGCAGTGAGCCGAGACGGTACCACTGCACTCCAGCCTGGGTGACAGAGCGAGACTCCATTTCAAAAAAAAAAAAAAAAAGCAGAGCTAATAGCTCTGACAAGAAGTATCTGGCTAGCAAAAGACCAAAAGACAAATATTTACACAGATTCCAAATATGCTTCTGCCACTTTGCATGTTCATGAGGCTATTTACAAAGAAAAAAGACTTTTAACTGCTGAAAGTAAAGAAATAAAGTAGAAGGAAGAAATTCTATGGCTCTTAAATGCTGTATAGGCCCCAAAAGAGGTGGCAGTGATGCACTGCAAGGGGCACCAAAAAGCAAGAACACTAAAGGCTAAAAAAATAGAAAGGCAGACAAAGAGGCAAAGCAGGCTGCAATGACAACTCTACCTTCTAAAGAGAAAGCCTTAGCTATGCCTCTCCTCCCAGAGATTCCCCTCCTGGAGATCCTAAGCTACACTACAAATGAAAGGGCTTAGTTTGCCCAGAAAAATAAAAAACTACATTGAAAAAGGATAGCAAAAATTCTCCAATGGGAGGCTAGCCATACCTGAAATGGTGGCCCCCAGATTTGTAAAAGAGTTCCACCAAGGAACCCACGTGGAGAAAAACAGTACTAAAGACATTATTAAGGCATCATTTCTATGTGCCATGGCTCACTGCTATTACTCGAGCCATTTGTAAACAAACAGTGTTTAACTTGCACTCAGAACAATCCATGACAAAGGCCTACTTGGCCCCGGGGAGATCAGAAAACAAAAGCCATGCCCTGTGAAAAACTGCTTATGGACTTCACCGAATTGCCCTGAGAGGGAGGCTATCAGTACATGTTGGTGTTCATTTGCACCTTTTCAGGGTAGGTCATGGCCTTCCCCACCTGGACAGAGAAGGCACTAGAGGTGACCAAGGTGTTAAGAGACATTACTCCCAGAGTTGGACTGCCTCTAACTCTAAGATCAGACAATGAACCAACATTTGTGGCTGAAATAGTTCAAGACTTAACTCGACTATTAAAAATAAAATGGAAATTACATACAACCTACAGGCCGCAGAGCTCAGGTAAAGTGGAGTGCATGAACTGAACACTCTAACAGCTGCTGAAGAAATTTTGTCAAGAAACTCATCTAAAGTAGGATCGGGTCTTGCCCGTGGTCCTCCTCCAAGTCAGGTGCACCCCCACCAAACAAACTGGGTATTCGCCCTATGAGATTTTGTTCGGCCGGCCACCCCCTATCATATAGTCAGATTAAAGGTAATCTCTGTAAACTAAGAGAACTAACTTTAAAAAGGCAAATGCAGGCTTTAAGTACAGCCATGTAAAAGATGCATGGCTAAGTAGGAAAAAGAATGCCTATAAGTCTAACAGACCTGGTACACTCTTTCAAACCTAAGGACTTTGTTTAAGTTAAAAAATGGAATCCAACCACTCTAGAACCCATATAGGATAGGCCCCATATTGTAATCATGTCTACTCCCACTGCTGTTAAAGTTGCAGGTCTCACACCTTGGATTCACCATAGCCAGCTGAAATCAGCGGCAGCAGTAACTCCCGATGATGACCAGTGGATTAACCAACAAGACCCAGATCGCACCGCCCGAATAGTTCCATGGCAAAACCCAACCACCGGTAAGAAGGACAACTGCCCTGCTCTGACCACACCAGAAGCTGGTCAGTCTACACATGGCTAAAGCTTGAGGATCCTGCAAGATCCGCTCTAGTCACATCCCAGAAGCTGACTAGTCTACGCACAGCCAAAGCTAAGAGGACCATCTCCGGATAAGTAAATGTAAATACAATTTATAAGCCTAGTTATAATTCTGTCAATACTGATTGTTCTGTTGTTATGTTATTACTGCAAATGCTGCAAATGTCTAGGCCCAGAGGAAGGTTTGCCGTGCCCATGTGTAGTATAAGCATGTTTCTATTACATACACTAATGTTCTTACCATTTCTGCCTATATTGAAAAAGGAGAAATCTCTAGAAAGATGCCCACACTGTGTACACACTGCCTGGGTAAGAAATACCATAGTTAAAACTCTACTGTACCATACCTACTATAAATGTACAGAAACCAAGTTAGGAACCCACACATACAACCAGGCCACCTATTCAGTCTGTGACCCAGGAAATAAGCAGCTATATGTATGTTATAACCCTTTTACCCTATGAATTCTGGTTTGAGGTACCCATTAAATTAGAGAGAGAAAAAAAAAAAAGGAGAGGTTATAGCTTGAACCAAAGAAGCCCCTCCCTCCTATAAAAGGCCTCTTTCCTTGTACTTTGATGCCTGCCATGCCATGTATGTTCATAACCATAAAAAAACAGAAGCAATCTGAAATGGTTTAACATAAGAGAGGCTTAGCAGCAACAGTCCTAAACATCTGTACAGAAAACCACAAATCGGATGCCCACACTGTAACATTCAGTGGTCTATGCTAACACAGCTCCAAAATTTATATTCAGGAAGGACTGCTCTACTAAGTGGTATGTCAACCAAACCAAATTGTAAGATAAGGACATACAATCCTTTAAATTTTACTACCTTAAAGCCAGAGCTACTTTTTTGGTCTACAGGACAGACAGCACTATTACGAGTTGATAGACAAGAAGCAGGCCTTGAAGTTCCACTACTGATTGTCAACAAGATTAGAAGGGCTCAAATGCATCCAACCCCGCAATTCCAGGTCCATAAGTCATTCTATAAGCATTTTGATCAGCCAGTGCCTGAGCTTCCCCCATTAACCAAAAACTTATTTGCTCAACTAGCTGAAAACATAACTGGCAGCTTAAGAATTTCCTCATGCTATGTACGTAAAAAAACTAATATGGGGAACCAGTGGCCATGGGAGGCAAAGGAATTAATGCCTTGAGATAACTTCACTTCGCCTAACCCTGCCAGTGAACCAATAGCCTCAGCCAGTGTTTGGTTGTTAAAAACCTCCATAATTAAAAAGTACTGTATCGCCCAATGCAGAAAGGCTTTCACAGAGGCAGTAAGAGAAACAACCTGTCTAGGGCAACAGTGTTACGATAAGACTAAAAACAAAACTCTGTAGAGAAATGCCCAGAACTACTCCTACTTACCAGATCCAAACGCTTTCTCTCGATTCTCTACTCTGAGCCATCAGCTAGAGGCTCCAAATGCTTGGAAAGCACCCTCTGGCCTATATTGAATCTGTAGAGCATGGGCATATCAGCAACTGCTGGCCAAATGGACAGGGGCATGTGTGTTAGGAACAATCAAGCCATCCTTCTTTCTAATTCCTCCAAAGCAAGGGGAACTCTTAAGATATCCAGTTTATGATAAAAATTTTAAAAAACTAGAAGAAGCATATTTATAAAAATAGACACAAATGTCAAAAATATGTGGACATAGGAGACTGAAAAGATAATGAATGGCCTCCGGAAAGAATCATTAAATATTATAGGCCAGCTACCTGGGCGCAAGACAGGTCATGGAGATGTTGCACCCCAATCTATATGCTCAACCGCATCATAAAGTTGCAGGTAGTCCTTGAAATTATAACCAATGGAACATCAAGGGCACTAGATTTATTGGCAATACAAGCAACACAAATAAGAAATGCTATATATCAAAATAGATTAGTTTTAGATGACCTTTTAGCCTCAAAAAGAAGAGTATGTGGAAAATTTAATTTAACCTACTGTTGCCTAGAGATCAATGATAATGGCCGAGCTATCATGGAAATCACAGCTAGAATGCGCGAGTTGGCCCATGTTCCAGTTCAGACTTAGTTGGGGTGGTCCCCAGATTCCTTGTTAGGAAAATGGTTCTCAACCTTTAAAAGATTCAAAACCCTCATTGGTAGGTTCTTGCTTATTCTTGGCATCTGCCTCATCCTCTCTTGCCTTTTACCTCTGTTTATTAAGAGTATTCAGTCAACTATAAAGGCAATAGTAACCCAACACACTACAGCGTAGATGATGGCATTAACCAAATATCAGCCGCTGCCTGCAAAAGAAAAAGCTCAGTTCCACGCAGAGGTGGCAAAATGTAGTGCTTTGTATTAACACTTTTGTTATAAAAAGTACCAAAGAGGGGAATGGAACAGGAACTAAAGGAAATTAAAGAAATTGTAAGCAGAAACTCAGTTGTATGTAAGAAAACCCAATTCCCCCAGAGAAAAAGAAAGAACTAGAGTCCTCTAACAAATTTACAAGAAAAAAACAAACAACCCCATCAAAAAGTGGGCGAAGGATATGAACAGATACTTCTCAAAAGAAGACATTTATGCAGCCAAAAGACACATGCAAAAATGCTCATCATCACTGGCCATCAGAGAAATGCAAATCAAAACCACAATGAGATACCATCTCACACCAGTTAGAATGGCAATCATTAAAAAGTCAGGAAACAACAGGTGCTGGAGAGGATGTGGAGAAATAGGAACACTTTTACACTGTTGGTGGGACTGTAAACTAGTTCAACCATTGTGGAAGTCAGTGTGGCGATTCTAGATCAGGGATCTAGAACTAGAAATACCATTTGACCCAGCAATCCCATTACTGGGTATATACCCAAAGGATTATAAATCATGCTGCTATAAAGACACATGCACACGTATGTTTACTGCAGCACTATTCACAATAGCAAAGACTTGGAACCAACCCAAATGTCCAACAATGGTAGACTGGATTAAGAAAATGTGGGACATATACACCACATTTACTATGCAGCCATAAAAAATGATGAGTTCATGTCCTTTGTAGGGACATGGATGAAGCTGGAAACCATCATTCTCAGCAAACTATCACAAAGACAAAAAACCAAACACCACATGTTCTCACTCATAGGTGGGAACTGAACAATGAGAACACATGGACACAGGAAGGGGAACATCACACACTGGGGCCTGTTGTGGGGTGGGGGAAGGGGGAGGGATAGCATTTGGAGATATACCTAATGTTAAACGATGAGTTACTGGGTGCAGCACACCAACATGGCACATGTATACATATGTAACTAACCTGCACGTTGTGCACATGTACCCTAAAACTTAAAGTATAAAAAAAAAAAAATTAACTGCCTGTTTTTCTGTGGCTAGTGAGCCTTATCTCTCTCCTCTTTTCCCAGGCGTTGTGAAGACCCTGTTTCCCTAGCTGTGCAGCTGCAAGGTCACTAGACAGATAAACTCAAGTCACAAAAGATGTTTTTCCTTGAAAAGTAAGAAATGATAGAATGCATGTCTCAATTAATTGAAAAACTGTCTCTGTTTCTCGCTTCTGTAATATGCTTCCCCCTGCACAGATCTCCCCCAACCCCATGAAGTGCTTAAAAGGTAACTTAACTCTTTGTTCAGGGCTCAGTCCTTTGGATGTTAATCCGACTGGGCCAGTGCACCTAAATAATAAATATCCTCCTGGCTGGGCGCAGTGGCTCACGCCTGTAATCCCTCATGAGGCTGAGGAGGGTGGGTCACAAGGTCAGGAGATCAAGACCATCCTGGCTAACATGGTGAAACCCCTTCTCTACTAAAAACACAAAAATTAGCTGGGCGTGGTTGCAGGTGCCTGTAGTCCCAGCTACTCGGGAGCCTGAGGCAGGAGAATGACGTGAACCTGGGAGGCAGAGCTTGCAACGAGCTGAGATCGTGCCACTACACTCCAGCCTGGGCGACAGAGACTCCGTCTCAAAAATAAAATAAAATAAAATAAATAAATAAATAAATAAACAAATAAATAAATAAATAAATATCCTCCTGAACCCCATCCGTCTCTCTGATTCCTTATCAATCTGGCTACAGTAGGATCTCCATCTGATACCAACAAAATTAGAGTAAGGTGTCAGAAGTGTGGGGAGAAAAGGGAGCTGACAGAATTTAGAACCCCTAAAAATCTTAATTCAGTCCTGGATCCTCTCTTATATTCCCTCAAGATCACATCAGATGCCAGTGTGTGGGAGTTGTTGTCTCACTGGCTCCAGAATATGCAGACCTCTTGTCTTCACTAGTTCCTTCTCCCCCTCCACAGAGGGCATTCTCATTGTAGACAGGAAAAATCATTCCTACTGTCCATTTCTCTAAGATTCTTCCTGTGTAAGTTTGGAGTTGTATAAAACAAAACTCAGAAAGATTTGTAGGGTCTTTCTATTTTTCTGCTCTGCAACATTCTCATGACACAGCATAGAAAAATAAAGGGTGAATTTCACTGTGTGTAAATTATAACTTAATTTTAAAATGCAACCCTTCTTACAGATCGCTTGAGGTCAGGAGTTCAAGGCCAGCCTGGCCAACATGGTGAAACCCTGTCTTTACCAAAAAATACAAAAATTAGCCAGGTGTGGTGGCACACGCCTGTAGTCCCAGCTACTGGGGAGGCTGAGGCAGGACAATTGCTTGAACCCAGGAGTCAGAGGTTGCAGTGAGCCAAGATCGCACCACTGCACTCCAGCCTGGGTGACGGAGTGAGACCCTGTTTCAAAAAAATAAAACAAAAATAAATAGAAACAAAAAATAATAAAATGCAATCCTCCTCTAGAAACAAAAATAAACATAAAAACTCTTCAACACAGAATATAAAACCCTACAGAGCCAGCCCTGTACACCATTCCTCCTCACATTATCCCACTCCTCTCATTACTTGCATTACTTGTGACATTTCAGCCACTCTGGCTTTTCTTTAACCCTGAGAGATCTCCACTATTTATTCAAATAGTTTTTCCTTTCCATTTCTCCGTGTCTCTCTCTCTCTCTCTTTTCCCTTGAACTTTAGTTATCTAGGTGTTAGCACTTTTACTCTCTCAACCTAAATAATAAACAGAGAGGCTCTCTAAAAGAAGATATTTATTCAGGAATAGAGCATTGCAATAGAAATACATGTGCCATAGTAAACTATGGGCATATGCATATTCAGGGAGGTAAAGAAAGTCAAAGGTTTTTAAAGGAAACATGAGGAGGATTATATAATTGTTTTGAGATAATTATCCTTGGCTACAATAATCAATAACAAGGTGATGCTAGTTTGAGGTTAAACAGGTAGTTGCTGGGCAGATATACTCAAAGACGTATTTTTTTGTGTAAAGATGTGATGGCCTTGGTGCAAGTTTGTGGTTTCTGCAGAATCTTTTGTGATAGTTCTTTTTATCAGACATTTATGCATGAGAGCCCTCCCTTCAAAGACTTCCCTGGCTCTATTTGTCAGGGTTTTCTTTTTTTCTAACACAAGTGACTGCATTTTGATTCTGACAACTTTCACATTTCCCTCTTTTGATCAAGATCTTTCTTCAAAACCATCATTGATCAATCATCCTGTAGTTAGGTTTTGATTGCCCCTTGATCCTGGAATGGACCTGTCTTGGTTTGGACTGGTCTAGTGCGGTGAGCAAAGATTGCACCACTGCACTCCAACCTGGGTGACAGAGTGAGACTCTGTCTCAAAAAAGTAAAATAAATAAAAAAAAAATACCAAACTAAATTCAACAATACACTAAAAAGATCATTCACCAGGATCAAGTATTTATTCCAGGGATGCAAGAATGCTTCAATGTATATAAATAAATAAATGTGATACACCAAATTTACAGAACCAAGAACAAAAACCATATGATCATTTCAACAGATGCTGAAAAAGCATTTGCTAGAATTCAACATCCCTTTATGATAAAAACCCTCAACAAACTGGGTATAGAAGGAACATACCTGAAACTAAAGAAGACCATATATGACAAGCCCACAGCCAACACTGAACTGAACATGAAAAAATTGAAAGCCTTTCCTTTAAAATCTGCAAAAGGACAAGGATGCCCACTTTCACCACTTTTATTCAACATAATACTTGAAGTCCTGGCCAGAGCAATCAGGAAAGAGAGAGAAATAAAAGGCATCCAAATTGGAAAGGAAGATGTCAAATTAGCCTTGTACTCAGAGGGCATGATCTTATATTTAGAAAAACATAAAGACTCCAAAACTTGTCAGAACTAATACATGAATTCAGTAAAGTTGCAAGATACAAAATCATAATATGCATATGAGGTGGGGTGCTGAAGTTCCCTACAATTACTGTATTGCAGCCTATCTGTCCCTTTACATCTATTAATATTTGCTTTATATACATAGGTGCTCCAGTTTTGAGTGCATAGATATTTATAATTGTTATATTCTCTTGCTGAATTTACCTCACTATCACTATAGCATTTATATATGGCAACAGCAAACAATCTGAAAAAAAAATCAAGAAAGCAATCCCATTTATAATAGCTATAAAGAATAAAATATACTTATAAATCAATTTAACCAAAAAAGTGAAAGAAAATTTTTTGCTCAGGATTGCTTTGGTGATTTGGCATCTTTTGTGGTTCCATACAAATTTTAGCATTGTTTTTTCTATTTCTGTGAAGAATATCACTGGTAATTTGATAGGGATAGCATTGAATGTGTGAATTTCCTTCTATATAAAATAATTATAAAATGCTGATGAAAGAAATTGAAGAAGACAGAAAAAATAAAATGATATTCCATGCTCATGAATTGGAGGAAGAATTATTATTGTTAAAATGACAATACTACCCCAAATGATTTACAGATTCAATACTACCCATATCAAAATACCAGTGATTTTCTTCACAGAAATAGAAAAAACAATGCTAAAATTTGTATGGAACTACAGAAGATGCCAAATAGCCAAAGCAATCCTGAGCAAAAAGAAGAAAGCTGGAGGCATCACACTATCTGACTTTAAAATACACTACAACACTATATCAGCAAAGTACTGGCATAAAAACAGACGCATAGGCCAATGGAAAAGAATGGGGAACCCAGATATAAATCCACACACTTACAGCCAACTCATTTTTGACAAACGCACCAAGAACATACAATGGGAAAAGGACAGTCTCTTCAATAAATGGTGCTGGGAAAACTGAATGTGCAGAAGAATGAAACTAGATACCTGTCTCTCACCATATACTGAAATCAACTCCAGATGGATTAAAGACTTAAATGTAAGGCCTGAAATTATAAACCCACTAGAGAGAAACACTTGAGGACATTTGTGTAGGCAGAGATTTTATAGCTAAGACCTCAAAAGCACCGCCAACAAAAACAAAAACAGATAAATGGAACTATATTAAAAAAGTTTCTGCACAGCAAAGGAAACAATCAACAAACTGAAGGGACAACCCACAGAATGGGAGAAAATATATGTGAACTGTCCCTCAGACAAGGAATTAATAACCAGAATATATAACGAGCTCAAACAACTTAATAGGAAAAAAGCAAATAATTACATTTTAAAATGGGCAATAATCCTAGCACTTTGGGATTCTGAAGCAGAGGGATCATGTGTGCCCAGGATTTCAAGGTTATGGTGAACTACGATCATGCCACTGCTCTCAAGCCTGGGCAACAGAATAAGACCCCATCTCTCAAAAAAAGGGGAGGAAGGTGAAAGATCTGAATGGACATTTCTCAAAAGAAGACATACAAATGGCCAAGAGGTGTATTTTAAAAAATGCTGAGCATCACTAATCATGAGAGATATGCAAATCAAAACTACAATGAGGCTGGGCCCAGTGGCTCACGCCTGTAATCCCAGCAGTTTAGGAGGCTGAGGCAGGCAGATCACTTGAGGTTATGAGTTCAAGACCAGCCTGGCCAACATGGCGAAAGCCGGTCTCTACTAAAAATACTAAATTACCCAGGCGTGGTGGCATGCAGCTGTAATCCCAGCTACTAGGGAGGCTAAGGCTGGAGAATCGCTTGAATCCAGGAGGCAGAAGTTGCAGTGAGTTGAGATCACACAACTGTTCTCCAGCCTCAGCAGCAGAGCAAGACTCTGTCTAAAAAAAAAAAAAAAAAAAAAAAAAAACCTACAGTGAGATACCATCTCACCACAGTTAAAATGGCTTTTATCAAAAAGAAAAGAGCTTTTTCACACTGGGTTTGCCACCAGAACACAGGTGTCGTGAAAACTACCCCTAAAAGCAAAAATGGGAAAGGAAAAGACTCATATCAACATTGATGTCATTGGTCACGTAGATTTGGGCAAGTCCACCACTACTGGCCATCTGATCTACAAATGCAGTGGCATCGACAAAAGAACCATTGAAAAATTTGAGAAGGAGGCTGCTGAGATGGAAAAGGGCTCCTTCAAGTATGCCTGGGTCTTGGATAAGCTGAAAGCTGAGTGTGAACGTGGTATCACCATTGATATCTGCTTGTGGAAATTTGATACCAGCAAATACTACGTGACTATCACTGACGCCCCAGGACACAAAGACTTCATCAAAAACATGATTACAGGGATGTCTCAGGCTGATTGTGCTGTCCTGATTGTTGCTGCTGGTGTTGGTGAATTTGAAGCTGGTATCTCCAAGAATGGGCAGACCCAAGAGCATGCCCTCCTGTCTTACACACTGGGTGTGAAACAACTAATTGTTGTTGTTAACAAAATGGATTCCACTGAGCCACCCTACAGCCAGAAGAGATATGAGGAGATCGTTAAGGAAGTCAGCACTTACATTAAGAAAATTGGCTACAACCCTGACACAGTAGCATTTGTGCCAATTTCTGCTTGGAATGGTGACAACATGCTGGAGCCAAGTGATAACATGCCTTAGTTCAAGAGATGGAAAGTCACCTATAAGGATGGCAATGCCAGTGGAACCATCCTGCTTGAGACTCTGGACTGTATCCTACCACCAACTCATCCAACTGACAAGCCTTTGTGCCTGCCTCTCCAGGATGTCCACAAAATTGGTGGCATTGGTACTGTTTCTGTTGGCCGAGTGGAGACTGGTGTTCTCAAACCTGGTATGGCGGTCACCTTTGCTCCAGCCAACATTACAACGAAATAAAATCTGTCAAAATGCACCATGAAGCTTTGAGTGAAGCTCTTCCTGGGGACAATGTGGGCTTCAATGTCAAGAATGTGTCTGTCAAGGATGTTCATCATGACAATTGACAGCAAAAATGACCCACCAATGGAGGCAGCTAGCTTCACTGCTCATGTGATTATCCCAAACCATCCAGGCCAAATCAGCGCTGGCTATGCCACTGTACTGGATTGCTACATGGCCCACATTGCATGCAAGATTGCTGAGCTGAAGGAAAAGATTGATTGCCGTTCTGGTAAAAAGCCAGAAGATGGCCCTAAATTCTTGAAGTCTGGTGATGCTGCCATCATTGATATGGTTCCTGGCAAGCCCATGTGTGTTGAGAGCTTCTCAGACTAAAGACCTCTGGGTCGCTTTGCTGTTTGTGATATGAGACAGACAGTTGTGGTGGATGTCATCAAAGCAGTGGACAAGAAGGCTGCTGGAGCTGTCACCAAGTTGCCCAGAAAGGTCAGAAGGCTAAATGAATATTATCCCTAATACCTGCCACCCGGTCTTAATCAGTGGTGGAAGAATGGTCTCAGAACTGTTTGTTTCAATTGGCCATTTAAGTTTAGTAGTAAAAGACTGGTTAATGATAACAATGCATCATAAAACCTTCGGACGGAAAGGAGAATGTTTTGTGGACCACTTTGGTTTTCTTTTTTGAGTGTGGCGGTTTTAAGTTACTAGTTTTTAAAATCAGTACTTTTTAATGGAAACAACTTGACCAAAAATCTGTTACAGAATTTTGAGACCCATTAAAAAGGTTTAATGAGAAAAAAAAAAAAAAAGAAAGGGAATAACAGATATTGGCACGGATGTGGAGAAAGAGGAACCCTCATACAGTGCTGATGGGAAGATAAATTAGTACAGCCATTACGGAAAACAGTGTGGAGTTTCCTCAAAAAGCTAAAAAATAGGCCAGGCATGGTGGCTCATGCCTGTAATCTCAGCACTTTGAGAGGCCGAGGCGGGTGGATCACCTGAGGTCAGGAGTTCGAGACCAGCCTGGCCAACATGGTGAAACCGTGTCTCTACAAAAAATACAAAAAATTAGCTGGGCATGGTGGCAGGTGCCTGTAATCCCAGCTACTCGGGAGGCTGAGGCATGAGAATCACTTGAACCCAGGAGGTGGAGGTTGAAGTGAGCCGAGATGGCACCACTGCACTCCAGCCTGGGTGACAGAGCAAGACTCTGTCTCAAAAAAAACAAAAAAACAAAAAAACTAAAACTAAAAAATAGAACTACCATATGATCCAGCAATTTCACTATCGGGTATATAGCCAAAAGAAAGGAAATCAATACATCAAAGAGGGATCTGGATTCCCATGTTTATTGCAGCACCCTTCACAATAGCCAAAATATGGAATTGATCTAAGTGCTCCTCAGTGGATGACGCAATAAAGAAAACAGGTGTATATATATATATATATATATATGCAATGAATCATTATTCAGCTATCTAAATAATGACATCTTGTCATTTGCATCAACATGTTAAGTAAAATAAGCCAAGCACAGAAAGACAAATATCACATGTTCTCACTCATATGTGGGAGCTATAAAAGTGGATTCTATGGAGATAGAAAGTTGACTGGTGGTTACCAGAGGTAGGAAAGGTATGGGTACACAGGGAATGAAGACAGGTTAATTAATGGATACAAATATACAGTTAGATAGAAGATACGGTAGTCAATAGATCAGTAGGGTGACTATAGTTAACATTAGTCAATTGAACATTTCAAAATAGCTGGAAAACAATAATTTGAATGTTCCTAGTGTAAAGAAAAGATAAATATTTAAGATGATAGATATCCAAGGATTCCCACAGGTAGTTAGAAAGAGACCACAGACATTGAAGGAAGCTCACTCAGTATCTGCTCCTCACCCTGTCTCTCTGGCAAAGTCGTAAGCGAGGTGCTGAGCAGAATGAGCTACTTTGTGGTTTCCACTGTGAGCAGCCCTGTCCCTTATTCAGTGGCTTGTCCTGCAGCGGTGATGGCCGAATAGAAGCAGCTGTGGTCCGCAGCACTCACAGAGAGTAAGGAAAATCGCAAGTGGATTTAGCACCTTCAACTGAAATATCTGGGTTCTCACAATGGGACTGACTAGAAAATTAACTTGACTCAAGGAGAATGAAGAAAAGCAGGTTGGGGCAATGACCCACCCGGGAGTAGCACAAAGCCAAAGGAACCCCCACCCCCAGCCAAAGGAAGTGGTGAGTGATTGTGCAACCCTGCCCAGGAAACCATGCTTCTCCCACAGATCTTTGCAGCCCACAGATCAGGAGATCCCCTCATGAGCCCACACCTCTAGGGCCTTGGGTCCTATACACAGAGCTGTGTGGAGTGTTGGCAGAGCAGCCACTCAGGTACTCACAGACACCCAAGACTTTTACATACTCTAGCCCTGAAATCCCTGGTGAGGCAGCAGATCTGTTCATACATTCCCCTAGGAAGGGGGCTGAATCCAGGGAGCCAAGAAGTGTCATTCTGCAGGCCCCACTTCCACAGCACCTCACAAGTTAAGACACACTGGCTTGGAATTCCAGCCAGCCAGGGGCTGAGCCCGCCTGAGATAGGAAGGAGTTCCCGGGGGAGGGGTGGGCACTATTTTCATAGTGCGGTCAACTAGTATTCCAGCCTGCCAGCTCTGGAGAGTGCAGCTGGTCAGGACAAGGAGGGAACCCCCTAATGCAGCACATTTGCCTTGCCAGATTGTGCCCAGACTGCCTCTTTAAGCAGACCCTGATCAAGTCCTCCTCACTGGGTGGGGCCTTCCTGTGGGAAGCCTTCAGTTACTCCAGCCAGTCTTATAAAGACCTGATCTCTCCCTGGGAGGGAACTTGGTGGGGACAGGGTAGGGGACAGGGATGGCTTCCATATCTGCACTTCAGTCGACTCAGCTGTTCAAGCCTGCCAGCTCTGGAGAGTCTAGGCATCTGGACAAAGAGTACCCTTGTCAACACAGCAAACCTGCTCTACCAAAAAGCAGCTGGACTGCTTCTGTAAGTGTGTCCTGAATTCTATTCCTCCTACTAGGTGAGACCTCCCAAAAGGGGTCTCCAAACACCTCCTACAAGAGTATTCAGGCCAGGAAAAGGTCAGTAACCCCCTGGGACAGAGCTTCCAGAGGAAAGAGCAGGCTGGCATCTTTGCTGTTTCACAGACTTCACTGATGATACTTCCAGGTACAGGAAAAACTGAGGCAACTAGGGTCTGGAGTGGACCCCCAGAAAACCACAGTAGCCCTACGGTTGCTAAGTGAGTACTCTGTTAAGAGAAGAACAAACAAATGGAAAACTATGACAACAACATCAACCAAAAAGACCCCACAAAAAGCCCATTCAAAGGTCAGCAACCTCAAAGATTGCAGGCAGATAAGCCCGCAAAGCTGACACTGAATCAACAAAACAATTCTGAAAACTCAAGAAGGTGGAGTGCCACTTCTCCAAATGACTGCAATAACTCTCCAGCCAGGGGACAGAACTGGGCAGAGGCTGACATGGCTGAATTGACAGAAGTAGGCTTCAGAAGATGGATATTAATGAACTTTGCTGAGCTAAAGGAGCATGTTGTAACTCAATGCAAAGAAGTTAAGAATCATAATAAAACAATACAGGAGCTACTAACTAGAATAGCCAGTTTAGAGAGGAACATAACCGACCTTATGGAGCTGAAAAACACAACATGAGAACTTCACAATGCAATCACAAGTATTAATAGCAGAATAGACCAAGCAGAGAAAAGAATCTCAGAGGTTGAACACTATCTTTCTGAAATAAGACAGATAAAAAGAAGAAAAAATAATAACAAAGGATTAACAAACTCTCTGAGAAATATGGGATTATGTAAAAAGACTGAACTTAGCACTGATTGGGGTACTTGAAAGAGACAGGGAGAACAGAACCAAGTTGGAAAACATACTTCAGGATATCATACAGGAAAACTTCCCCAACCTAGCAAGACAGGCCAACATTCAAATACAGGAAACCCAGAGAACCCCAGTAAGATACCCCATGAGAAGATCAACCCCAAGACACATAATCATCAAATTATTCAAGGTCAAAATGAAGGAAAAAATGTTAAGGGCAGCTAGAGAGAAAGGTCATGTCACCTAAAAACGGAAGCCCATCAGAGTAAAAGTGGGCCTCTCTGTGGAAACCCTATAAGCCAGATGAGATTGGGGGCCAATATTTAACATTCTTAAAGAAAAGAATTACCAACCCAGAATTTAATATCTGGCCATACTAAGCTTCATAAGCGAAGGAGAAATGAGATCCTTTTCAGAAAAGCAAATGCTGAGGGAATTTGTCACCACCAGGCCTGCCTTGCAAGAGCTCCTGAAGGAAGCACCAAATATGAAAAGGAAAAACTGTTACCAGCCACTAAAAAAACACACTGAAGTACACAGACTAGTGACACTATGAAGCAACTACATAAACAAGTCTGTAAAATAACCAGCTGACATCATGATGACAGGATCAAATTCACACATAACAATATTAACCTTAAATGTAAATGGGCTAAATAAATGCCCCAATTAAAAGACACCAAGTGGCAAGCTGGCTAAAGAGGAGACCCATTGGTATGCTGTCTTCAAGGGACCCATCTCACATGGAAAGACACAAATAGGCTCAAAAGAAAGGGATGGAGGAAAATTTACCAAGCAAATGGAAAACAGAAAAAAGCAGGGGTTGCAATCTTAGTTTCTGACAAAACAGACATTAAACCAAAGATCAAAAAAGACAAAGAAGGGCATCACACAATGGTAAAGGGTTTGATTCAACAAGAAGAGATAACTATCCTAAATATATATGCACCCAATACAGGAGCATCCAGATTCAATTCACAAAGCAAGTTCGTAAAGTCCTACAAAGAGATCTGGACTCCCACACAATAATAATGGGAAATTTTAACACCTCACTGTCAATATTCGGCAGATCATCAAGACAGAAAATTAATAAAGATATTCAGGACCTGAACTCAGCTCTAGATCAAGTGGACCTGATAAAACAGAACTCTCCACCCCAAAACAACAGAATATACATTCTTCTCATTGCCACATGGCACTTACTCTAAAATTTATCACATAATCGGAAGTAAAACATTCAGCAAATGGAAAATAACTGAAATCATAACAGTCTCTCAGACCACAGCGAAATCAAATTAGAATTCAAGATTAAGAAATTCACTCAAAACCACACAACAACATTGAACAACCTGCTCCTGAATGTCTCCTGGGTAAATAATAAAATTAAGGCAGAAATCAAGAAGTTCTTTGAAACTAATGAGAACCAAGAGACAGTGTACCAGAATCTCAAGGATGCAGCTAAAGCAGTTTATAGCACTAAATGCCCACATCAAAAAACTAGAAAGATCTCTAATTAACAACCTAACATCAGGCCGGGCACGGTGGCTCACGCTTGTAATCCCAGCACTTTGGGAGGCCAAGGTGGGCGGATCATGAGGCCAGGAGATTGAGACTACGGTGAAACCCCATCTCTACTAAAAATACAAAAAATTAGCCAGACGTGGTGGCGGGCGCCTGTAGTCCTAGCTACTCAGAGAGGCTGAGGCAGGAGAATGGCGTGAACCCAGGAGGCGGAGCTTGCAGTGAGCCGAGATTGCGCCACTGCACTCCAGCCTGGGCGACAGAGCAAGACTCGGTCTCAAAAAAAAAAAAAAAAAAAAAACCTAACATCACAACTAAAAGAACTAGAGAACCAAGAGCAAACAAACCCTACAGCTAGCAGAAGACAAGAAATAATCAAGATCAGAGTTGAACTGAAGGAGATAGAGACACAAAAAACTCTTCAAAAAAATCAGTGAATCCAGGAGGCGTTTTTTTGCAAAAATTAATCAAATAGATAGACTGTTACCTAGACTAATAAAGAAGAAAAGAGAAAATAATCAAATAAACACAATCAGAAACGATAAGGGGGATATTACCACTGACCCCACAGAAATATAAACAAACACTGTAGAATACTATAAACACCTCTATGCACATAAACTAGAAAATCTAGAAGAAACTGATACACACCCTCCCAAGACTGAACCAGGAAGAAATTGAATCCCTGAATAGACCAATAATGAGTTCTGAAATTAAGGCAATAATAAACAGTCTACCAACCAAAAAAAGCCCAGGACCAGATGGATTCACAGCTTAATTCTACCAGAGGTACAAAGAAGAGCTGGTACCATTTCTGCTGAAACTATTTTAAACAATTAAAAAGGAGGGACTCCTTCCTAACTCATTTTATGAGGCTAGTGTCATCCTGATATCAAAACCTGGCAGAGAAACCACAAAAAAAGAAAACTTCAGGCCAATATCCCTGATGAACATTGATGCAAAAATCCTCAACAAAATACTGGCAAACCAAATCCAGACATTTATACAGTCAACAAACATATGAAAAAAAAAAAAGCTCAACATCACTGATCATTAAATGCAAATCAAAACCACATTGAGATACCATCTTACAACAGTCAGAATAGCAATTATTAAAAAGTCAAAAACAACAGATGCTGGTGAGGTTGTGGAGAAATAGAAACGCTTTTGCACTGTCAGTGGGAGTGTAAATTAGTTCAACCATTGTAGAAGACAGTGTGGCAACTCCTCAAAGTTCTAGAGGCAGAAGTACCATTTGACCCAGCAATCCCATTACTGGGTACATACCCAAAGGAATGTAAATAATTCTATTATAAAGATACATGCATGCATATGTTCACTCCAGCACTATTCCCAATGGCAAAGACATGGAATCAACCCAAATGCCCATCAATGATAGACTAAGGACAATTTAGTACATACACACCATGGAATACTATGCAGCCATAAATAAAGGAACAAGATCATGTCTTTTGCAGGAATATGGATGGAGCTGGAAGCTGTTCTCCTCAGCAAACTAACACAGGAACAGAAAACCAAACACCACATGTCCTCACTCATAAGTGGGAGCTGAATGATGAGAAGACAAGGACACACGGGGGGAACAACACCTACTGGGGCCTGTTGGGGATGGGAGGTGGTGGAGGGAGAATATCAGGAAGAATAGCTAATGGATGCTGGGCTTAATACCTAGGTGATGAGATTATCTGTGCAGCAAACCACCATGGCACACGTTTACCTATGTAACAAACCTGCACATCCTGCACATGTACCCCTGAACTTAAAATAAAGTTGAAGGAAAAAAAAAAAGATGATAGATATCCCATCAACCTTGATTCGATTCTGTGAATGTATCAAATTATCACACATACTCCAAAAACATGTACATCTATTATGTATCAATAAAAGAAATACTGAGTTGAAATGATGAGAGTAGGAGGAATACATGGAAAGAAAGAAAGGAACACTCACATTTTTAGACACCTACTGTGAGCTAGGCACCTACTCAGCATTTTCTCACTTATTCTTGAAAGAATCTTTCCAGATTATTATTGTTAACCCAGGAGGCTGTCAAATTAGAAATGAATCTGTGCCTCAAAAGTTAAAGAAACCAGTAACTAATAGAAATAATTGAGTTTGCAGGATGGCAGCTAAGAAAGAAATAATTTGTTTTAACACTGAAACTCTCTCTGCTTATGAGATAAAGTAACTGATTAGCATCAGTTGGAATCAATATGGCCAGTGCATGTCTGGGCAGAACCAGCTTGCTGACATCACCAGCCTGAATTTACACGAAATGATTCATACTAACTCCCCTCGAATTTGCACATGTGATCCATGAGGTATCATGAAGAGACAACTGCACATGCCCAGAGACTTTCCAGACCTCCACTTTTCTTCCACCAATCACCTAATCTCAAAATCCACCCCCTGAACCTTTTCTAATAAAGATACTGCTTTGAAGCCAGCACAGAGAGACAGATTTGAGCTTCACACTCCCGTCACCTTGTGAGTTAACTTCCAATAAGAAGTCTTTCTTCTCTCAAAACCTGGTATCATAGTATTGGCTTCTAGTGCATTGGGCAGCAAGCTCCCTTTAGCTTGATAACAGAGTCTCAGAGTAGAATGTCTTTAAAATCGTCTCTACCCTGCCTCCTGCATCGGCCAGCTAGTCCATGCTTACACATGCCCTGTGCTTTCTCAGCTTTGCTGACCCACTGCCTGGCCTACAGCAGGCCATGCCCTGGAAGACTCAATTCTGAGTGCAGCCAGCCCTGTGAGAGGAGCCACCACACTGGGCACAGCAGGATTGGATCAGCTCTATGGTTGGGGTGAGATTTGAGGAGAGGTCTCCTCCACCTTCTGCCAGACTGCTGCGAGTCAGGACTATTCTCTCTCTGACCCTAGCAAAGACTATTTGGAATAGCCAACACTTGTGAAGTGGAACATATTGCTGGATCTTGAATCATTCCAAGCTTTCCTTAGGGGACACTGCAAGAGATATATTGGAAGACCTGTCCTGGACCCTGCTCCTTTACTTACAAGCCAGCCTGAACTAACCTCTTTGAGGTTAGTCAGTGGTAAGATAGGGATGATGAAGATGGTGATGAGGTGCCATCTCTCCTGCCTATTCTATAGAATGGCCTGATATCCGATCTGTAACCTGCAAAACCTTTGTACACATACAAAGGTTATTAATAAAATAAACAGCATGTAGCCTTCTACTGGTAGTATAACTTTGGGCAACTTATTTAAAGTTTTCTGGGCTTCAGTTTCCTTATATGTAAAATTGGGATAGTAATAATGTATTCCTCTGGTCTATGTGTTCAGGGTTTTGAAATGGTATTCTAACATCACCTACTATTCACTGGCTAGCAGTACCACTACTTGCCTACAGTAGAATAGAAAGAATTGGAGCTCATTCCTGTGTGTATATATACATGGTATCATATGAATATGTCTGTCAAAGAAAGGCTAAAGCACTGGTCCAGATTAAAGGAAACTAAAAAGACATGACATCTCACTGAAATATTAATATATAATTCTAAATTGGATTCTGGATAGGGGAGAAAATGCTATGAAGGACAGTTTGCGGACAATTGGTGAAATTCAAATTTGGACTATATGAGATCTTATAAGTATTAAAAGAAATAAAGCAGAAACATTTACAACAGTACCTGGGGTGTAGAAAGCACAATAATTAGTCATTACCTATAGGATGTAAGCCCTGTTTTGTTCACTACCATATCCCCAGAACCTAGAGCATATAATATGTGCTTAATTAATATTTTTTGAATGAATGAAGAAACTGGGCTCCTACAACAAGACAGAGCTAAGAACTAGGGTGAGATGCCCAGGGCCAACTGTCCTTACATGCAGGGACTGATTGTCATTGTTGGTTCCTGGTCATTGTTGGTTACCTTAGTGACCCTTGGCATGCAAAACATTCTAAGATTGATCCAATTATTCCAGGTACCTGGTTAACACAACCAAAATTCCTGGCAGCTCTACACATCAAATGCATTTGTAATTTACTAACTTACGATTGCTTAGTGTTTTGCCTGGCAAGGGAAGGGGGGTGGATTTTGCTGCTGTCCTCTGCCTCCCAGGAGACAAAGACAGGCTCTGCTTGGCTGAGGAAGAACCTCAGGCCAATGCTCCTCTAATAGGAGCGAAGCTAGCCTTTGTGAGGAGGTTCAGTTGGCAGATCTCAGCTGGACATCGTGCTGCAGAGAGGTCTCAGATGTCTGGTGGGGTGCCAACATGCAGCACCCCTTCTCCAAGCTCTGGCTGGCCAGCACCTGCCACCCAGATCAGCTGGTCCAGCTCATCACTGTGTGTGTCCTCATCGCCAGATGCTGGGCAGCCGAGGCTGGTCATAGAGCCCCAGAATGAGACAGCTAACACCTTAGATAGTATTCGATCTGCTGCTCTCCTTTGACAGATGAGGAAACTAAGGCCTGGAAATACAAGTTGGCCTGCCCAAGGCCACAGCAGATATTGGCAAATTCATAAAGACTTAGGGCCAGGGCTCCTGATTCTTAGAAGGTGCTCATTACACTTGGCTCTGTTAGCCTATTTTGAGGGGTGAGGATCTCAAAGTGAGGCCACCAAGGGCTAGAAGACAGTACCTAGAGGTCCCTTCACTCTTACTGACTCTGTAGCCATCGTCTAGTTTCTCTTGAACATTTCTGATATGGGAAAGTTGAATTGCCAAACCCTAGTGTGGGCAGAACTGGGGAAAGAAAATCTGAGCAGTAGCGCCTGGAGGGAAAGCAGCAGTTACATTTTAATAAGATACTTTCTAGGCCGGGCACAGTGGCTTACGCCTGTAATCCCAACACTTTGGGAGGCTGAGGCAGGCAGATGACCTGAGGTCAGGAGTTGAAGACCAGCCTGGCTAACACGGTGAAACCCCATTGCTACAAAAATACAAAAATTAGCCAGGCATGATGGCAGGCTCCTGTAATCCCAGCTACTCAGGAGGCTGAGGCTAGAGAATTGCTTGAACCTGGGAGGTAGAGGTTGCAGTGAGCCAAGATCACGCCATTGCACTCCAGCCTGGGGAACAAGAGCGAGACTCCATCTCAAAAAAAAAAAAAAAGGCAGAATTAAAAGGGAATTGTGTGCAATTTAAGTGCTAAGAAGTAGCATCAACTGGATGTCATCCCTTTCATATTTTCATGAGTAACCTCATCCCAAAAAAGATTTCAGTCCAGGCTTCGTTAATATAATCATTGCTAAAAAAAAATTCTCCAGGCTCAAACTGGAGAAGGAGAGATTTTTTTCTGTTGAATTCAGATGAAACTAGCATCTTGGAATGCTTGCTCTGGCAGGTACTGAGCCAGGTCCATTCACATTATCACTACCTCATGCAGTTTGCACAGCAATTTGCAGGGAGGGTGGTGTTATTCTCATTTGTACACATTTGAACATTGATGCTCAGAGCAGTTAAGTGACAAGCAGCAGTAAGTGTGGCATATGAATGGGAAAAAGTTTCAGAGATTGAATTCAAATGCCACTACCATCCACTAGCTCACAAAAGAAGAGCTTCCTGCAGAGTGGCAGTAACAATCATTGATCATTCCTTCACACCTGACCCCTCGCCTTTAAGAGCTTGTCGGTTTATAAGTAATTTAAGAAGCTTTGTTTCTCTCCATCTGTTTAGGTAGAGAAGAGCATATAAAGGGAATTGTGAGGAAGCCAGATTAATGCACCAGAAAAAGTAGAAACTGTACCAAGAACAGGAAGGACTGATTGGCACCAGTGAATTCAAACAATAACCAGGTAGAAAATAAAAGAAGGTGTAGTCATATGATGGATTATCCAAAATTCCCAGTGGGGAGGGCTAGCTATCTGGACTCAATCATCTCAATCAGGGAGTCTCTGGTTGAGCCACCTTTTTTTTTTTTTTTTTTGAGATGGAGTCTCACTCTGTCACCCAGGCTGGAGTGCAGTGGCACGACCTCGGCTCACTGCAACCTCTGCCTCCTGGGTTCACGCCATTCTGCTGCCTCAGCCTCCCGAGTAGCTGGGACTACAGGCAACCGCCACCACGCCTGGCTAATTTTTTGTATTTTTAGTAGGGATGGGGTTTCACTGTGTTAGCCAGGATGGTGGTTGAGCCTTCTGATTGTAATAGGACAGTAAGGAGATAAAATAAACTACATAGTCAAACAAGGTGAACCGTCTTAGAAACAGAACCTGAAGGAACTGGGGAGCAGGAGAGGGAGGCACAGAGGAGCTGGAAGCTGAAAGGAAACAGGCAGGGGAAAGAATGTGTCTTTGAATTGTATATCAGCAAGGCTCCCCAGTGTCAGTGAGACTTGACCAGTTTGTAACTTCCCGTGTACAGAAATCCTTCTAACATGCAAATCTGACCCTTTCATTCTCCTGCTTAAACCTCTTCAGCATAAAGCCTACATTCTCCTACATGGTTGATGGAGGGCCCCAGGCTCTCCCTCTGGCCTCCTCCCTTCCATTCCTTCCCTCCTACTAGACGTTTCCACGTTTACAGTTCTAGGAATCTGACATGCTCTCTCTTACCTCTGGGCATTTGTGCATGCTCTGCGAGATGAAAACAGACTCATCTATTAGGTAAATGCTTGAATGAATGAGTCAAATTGGAAGGTACTGGGGACAGTCCACCACCCCTTTTGGACTTTTCAGGTCTCAAGCAGTAGCCACCTCCAGTCTGATACAAAGGATTACTCCCTCCCCAATGCCAGCTGGAGCCCTGTCATGGTGAGGCTATATAATGAGTTCATGGAGAAGACTAGATGGGTCATGGACAAGACTTCCAGGTTGTTGGTGCTCTGTGCAATTCCTTAAAGAAGCAGACCTTGCTAAGATTGCTAAAGCTGTCCCTGGTATGTTGAAACACCCTACATCAGTAGTGTTTAACTGGGCTTGCAGGGGCGCTCTAAATAATACAGAACTGTTGGCAAAACTTTGTTTACGCATATGCATTTTCCTCAATGCAATCTGTGCCCCAGCCTATCTCCTATATCTCCTCTGTGGCTTGCATTAGCCTGAAAGTCAGGACCAAGGGAGTCTGGAGATCACGATCCCCGATTCATATGATATTAGCCCAGAAAAGGAACTTGGAGCCACTTAGTTCAAGGCCCTCATCTTACACATGAGAAAGCTGAGGCCTAGAGAGGTGATACTGAGTTTTTGTCAGATATTGGACTAGCATCAGAAACTCCTTTTAGTTCAGTGTTCTCTCCACCTCTATCCAAAGCCACTCCTGGCATCTCCTTATACTTCCCACCACAGCTGGTCTCCTGTATAGACCAGACAGATGAAGCATACGTGAGGAATTGGAAAGGGGCAGCGTCTGGGACTAAGGGCCAGTGCCTTCACCCTGGTACACCCAAGGCCAGTAGCTCAGTGACAATGCCAGTGGGACTATCAGGTAATTTACAACCTGAGGCCAGGACCCACAACCTGTTGGGGACAGGACACATGTTCCCTCTAGTGGCCAGTTTGAGCTGAGCTTCTGACTGGGTGAAAGAGAATGGATGGGAAAGAATAGCAGACGATGGAGTCCCACGTGTTAAGAGACAAAGGGGCCAGCGGGAAGAGTTCTAATTTACATACCTAATCTGTCATTAGAAATCTTGCTTTGAGATTTTTGGTAAAAATGCAGATGTTTGGTAAGTATTTGGAATAAAAAAAAATAGACACAGGGTCTTGCTCTGTCACCCAGGCTGGAGTGCAGTGGTGCAGTCATAGTTTGCTGCAGTCTTGAACTCCTGGGATCAAGAGACTGTCCTGTCTGCACCTTCCGAGTAGCTGGGACACAGGCTCATTCCACCACACCTGGCTACTGTTTTTATTTTTGTAGAGACAAGGTCTTGTTATGTTGCCCAGGCTGGTCTTGAACTCTTGGGCTCAAGAGATCCTCGTGCCTCGTCCTCCCAAAATGCTGGGATTACAAGCTGGAGCCACTGAATCTACCCTAAGTATTTAATTTTATATATGGGAGGCTTCACTCTTGACCTCTAATTAAGGCCCATAAACTGGCCAGGCGCAGTGGCTCACATCTGTAATCCCAGCAATTTGGGAGGCTGAGGCAGGTGATCACTGAGGTCAGGAGTTTGAGACCAGCCTGGCCAACATGGTGAAACCCTGTCTCTACTAAAAATACAAAAATTAGCTGGGCGTGGTGGCGTGCGCCTGTAATCCCAGCTACTGAGGAGGCTGAGGCAGGAGAATCGCTTGAGCCCGGGAGGCGGCGGTTGCAGTGAGCTGAGATTACACCATTGCACTCCAGCCTGGGCAACAGCACAAGACTTATCTCAAAATGAACAAACAAGAAAGTTGAGGTGAATACACAGCTAGCAGGTGACAAAGCCAGGATCAAATACAGAATCAATGCCTGATTCCAAAGTCCACTTTCTTTTTACAGCATTACTCTGCCTCAGTGGTCTCTCAGGGACACACAGAAAAGAGCAGGAGATAGCCTCTACCCTTTAAGGAGGGGAAACAAGGTGTATCTGTCAGGGAAATATGTGTCCTGATTTTCTTTCATCCAGATTATGAAAGATAATCTCCTTTACTTAAAGTCAACTGATTATAGAGGTTAACCACATCCACAAAATACCTTCACAGCAACACCTGGATTAGTGTTTAATTGAAAACTGGGTATTGTAGCCTAGCCAAGTTGACACATAAAACTGACTGTTACACAAGATGCTTGCTTATAAATAAAGTCATTCTGTCAAAGATAAAGAAAACCTGGCCGGGCGCAGTGGCTCATGCGTGTAATCCCAGCACTTTGGGAGGCCGAAGTGGGCGGATCACCTGAGGTCGGGAGTTTGAGACCAGCCTGACCAACATTTTGCTAATTTCGCTAAATGCAAAATTAGCCAGGCATGGTGGCGCATGCCTATACTCCCAGCTACTCAGGAGGCTGAGGCAGGAGAATTGCATGAACCTGGGAGGCGGAGGTTGTGGTGAGCCGGGATCGCAGCATTGCACTCCAGGCTGGACAACGAGAGTGAAACTCCGTCTCAAAATAAATAAATAAATAAATAAAACCTTCCACGTATGGATAGAGCTATAAGCAAACCACAAGTGGGTCCTGCTCACCCCTGTGGGAAATCCAGATCAATCAGGACCTAGAAGATTTGTGACCAGAAAATATGTGCTTATGTTTATAAACTTTTAGCCAAAATGTTGCCCGTTTCCTCATTGTGAAGAAAGCAGGAAAACAAGATGAGTTCGAATTTTTCCAGAAGATGGGGAACTGCTTTGTCAAAATGTTGACGGAGTGACCTGTGGCTTCCATATGACAAAACACAAAACACCACACCACCTGGGCACGCACCATGGCTCCTCTCCCTTCCACTTCCCCTAACAACTTGGTCTTTGGAGTAGAATGTGAAGATCCCACTCCTGCAGGAACACAGTCCACCCCACGGAGCCATCTGCCCCTCCCTCAGATACCAGCTTGTAAGCCGCTCTAACTCATTGTTCTCTCGTAGCCCGGTCACCCTTGGCTCAGGGGTGAGGTTACAGGCAACAGTCACTGGCACAGAAGGAAGAAAGGTGTTTCCTTCTTGTGAAGCCCAAAGCAGTGACAGGACCATCCTCTTTGTGGAAGCTTCTGGGTAAAGCCATTAGAATTCCCTTTTTTCTGCAGTATTCACCCATCCCTGTGATCAGGCAGAGAGTGGCTTCCCCCACTGGTGAAGCCAGTGCCCTTGGAGACTCTTAAGGCTTCTCTTTCAGGTTATGTGTGTTTAGGATGGGAGAAGGTGTTCAGATGGAGAGGAGCCTCCATTAGTTATAGGATGAAGACCATCATAAGATGCCCATTAGACTGAGAGGCCAGTCTAATGGAGAGAGACTGATGAAGACGGGCGGTAAGGGAGGTTGTGGCAGAGAGAATGCATGGTATCTCCCCTCTCAATCCCCTATTGGTTTCCAAAAGGCAAAGACTGGCCTCATTGTTTTGGCATCAGTAGAAGAGAAAATTTAGATATTTCCAGAAGCAGCTCTGACTCCAGGCAGGTAGAAAGATCTTGCTGAGCTGGTCTGCTGGAAACATGGGGGTGGGGGCAGTGATTTACCTGTGTGCGCTTCACCATTCCAGCCATCTTCTTACAAATGAAGTGACACAGATGCAAGGTGCTGCAAGGCCCACCTCCTCCTGCTCTGATAGGCAGACAGGAAACCAAAGCCCCTATCTGAGCAGCCTCTGTCTCTCACATTCACCTCCAGCTTCCCATGTGGATCTTCACCTTTTCCTTCTCGGATGGTGGAAACTCCTCCAGATGTCAAGACTTGCTGTGAATAAAGTTTTAAGAGGAGGTCATGTATCCAAACTGATACATGTGTATTTCTTCCTGGGTAGAGGGTATCTACAATTCTTGGGATGGGAAAGCATCATGTAACCTGATCATACAATCCAGAAAACAAGGGCCACTTTGGATCTTTGAGGGACCAGTGTGTAATTGGGGGAAGTTAGGTCATAAGAGCCGAATCACCTTCCCTTAACTGCAGATAAATCCATTAAGGCTTGCCTTATGCTAATGACCTTGTTATGAATTAAAGTCACAATGTTTTCTAAAAAAATTCACTCCTCCAACCTTGCCATTAAGTACTGCTCCAAACCCCCCACTCATCTGCCAATGGGTGATGCTCTTTTCCCATGATCATTATATATCTCTGCATCCCCACAAACATCCAGGGGAGGAGATGTGGGAAAAGAAGGGCCTGTGGGCTTTAGAGTTACGAGTAAGCATGGCAGGAGCAGACGCAGAGGAGGGAAATCTGCCAGCTGCCACCCTTGAAAGCCAGCCCATTTCTTCTGAGCCCCTAGCCAAGCAGGCATACCTGGAAGGGTGAGGGAGTGGAGGGCCGGCTTTCTCTCTAGATCCCACCTGTGTTCCCACACCCAGAGTGGCCAAGAGCAGTCTCTAAAATATGCCAACCCATGATTTCTCAAAAGTAGGAATTCTTGTCTTATGGAATCAGTGCAGCAGGGGCGCGTGTCAGGGTGGAATTAGGTCTTTCTTTAAAAAGAAGTTTCAGGACATAGTTATCAACATCAATACTGCACAAAGAAAATGAGCCTTGCAGCTTAGAACAAAGGGTAGCAAAGTATTCAATCACCAGGCAGGTTTGTAATTTTGTTTTGTTTTTTGAGATGGAGTCTCGCTCTGTCGCCCAGGCTGTAGCGCAGTGGCGCGATCTCGGCCCACTGCAAGCTCCACTTCCCGGGTTCAGGCCATTCTCCTGCTTCAGCCTCCCGAGTAGCTGGAATTACAGGCGTGAGCCACCGCGCCCGGCCTGTAATTTTTTTTTTTTTTTAATGTTTATACTTTCCTTAATCCTTTCTGGGAATAATCTCCTCTGGGACCACTTTCTTGCCTGTTCTATGTACCTCAGAAGCACAGGAATGAAGCCTCAAAAAATATTATCTTGCTCCCTAAGTCAGTTTCCTTTCTGATCTAGTTCTTGGGTGATGAATGTGGAAAGTAGCAAAGGTTGCTATGAAAAGCTTGGACTTTATTCTGCAGATTACCAGGGCCACTGAAAGTGTATGCTTGCATTTTCAACAGCAGTGTCAGGATCCCAGCAGTAATGCTTTCCCATGGATCAGCCAGACAGGCATAAGGGGAAGGTGGGAGACCAAAAAAGCCATTGACAGGTTCCAGGTGAGCAATAAACCAGAATTTTAACCAACTAGACCAGCGCTGTCCTACAGAAATGTAATGGGAGCCACATGTTAAAAGTTTAAATGTTTTACTAGCCACATTTAAAAAGAAACACATGAAGTTATTATTATTTGTTTTAAAGACGGGGTCTTGCTTTGTTGTCCATGCTGGTCTCCAACTCCTTGGCTCCCTCAAGCAATTCTCCGGACTAGGCCTCACAAAGTGCTGAGATTACAGGCCTGGGCCACTGCCCCCGGCCTGAAATTAATTTTAATAATTCACCTAACCCAATATATCCAAAATATCATTTCAACATATAAAAATTATTGAGATTTTAACCTCACCAGTCTTAGATATCCAGCGTGTGGTTTATTCACACAGTACGTATCAAATCCTAAACTTTCAGCATTTAAGAGGAAATACGGTCCTGAAAAAAAAACAAAAAAAAACCTGTTTAAGGAGAAAGCATTCCACACTGCTTTTTAATATAATTAAAATTAATGTATCAATTAATAAATCAATAGCCCCCGTTGGCTAGCGGCTGCCTTACTGGGCAGACCAGGTCTGGATTGTAAATACGTTTAGACGTTCCACGCAAAAGCAAAGTTCCCCGCAGACGCCCCATTAAGTTCTGGGTGCAGGGAAGCGCGGATCCTGCAGTTCTGGGCGCTTTCACCAGGTGGCACTCAGAACACCCTCACGTGACGAGCGTCCCGCCCGGAAGCGAAATCTCCCCTTCTACAGAGTTCCTCCGGCGCTTTCTCCACCTCCGGATACACAGAATCTCATCTCCTCCGGTGCTGAAGCCTGCAGCAGGGCAGGATGGGCGGGAGAGCAGAGCCGCGGAGTCTGCGGCGCGGGTGAAGAGCGGCGCGTAATTCCTGTGGCGGGATTGTTCCGCGCCCGCAGCCCCTGGACTAGCAGGATCCGAATCCCAGCGGCTGCGTGCTTACAGGCGCAGACGTCAGAGAGCCCGCGGCTTAAGGCGCGTCGCCTGGCTAGCGCCATCCCCTAGCCTTCCTCAAGGCCTCCAGGGCTGGGCCCAAGCGCCCGTCGACGGCACCCTGGGCCCAGAGCACTCGCGGGCCTCATCTCCAATGATTCAGAACTCACGTCCGTCGCTGCTGCAACCCCAAGATGTCGGAGACACAGTGGAAACGCTTATGGTGAGGGCACTGCGGGGAAGGAAGGGCAGGGGTCCGAACCGCGGGCTCAGGCCGGAGAATTCGGGGCGTTGTTAAGGCTCGGCGACCCTTTCCGCATCCCAAGGTGCGCTCAGGGTTTAGGATGCGGCGGGAGAGGAGTTTGACTAAGGGAATTGAGAAGGGGGCGGGGAGTGAGGAGAGGCCAGGAGCTGCAGGCCAGCCCTGGGGGCAGGCGCAGTAGGGCCGATGTCCCGGTAGAGGGAGGAATTGCCGGGGCCTGGACTGGGCGCGTGCCGGGGAGTGTGCCGGCGCGGCCCCCACAAGGTGCGAGTATGCTGCCAGGAGTGGCACAGGTGGGAGGGCACGCGGGCAGATTTGGGACGGTCACAAGGCCTGGTAATAGCGCTGAGGCTAAGAAGCCGTTGATGCCGCAGCGAGCTGGCCCGGTAGCGCTGTACGCCCGCGGGCGGCTGTGCTAATACCTGCGGGCCAGGCGTGGCGGCACCTTTCCGGCCCGTTGGGACGGCGCGTGTTCCCCCGGCGACGCCACGCGTCCTCCGGCGTTCGATTGGTCGTCGTGGCCGGGCCGCCGGGCCGCTATTGGTGGGGGCGGAGGCGGGGCTGGCGGAGTGGTTGCCTGGTGGGTGGAGTCGGGGTGCAGCCGGTCCTTTGACGCTAAAAGCCTGAGGCCACGGCAGCAGCCGCAGCTCTCCCTGTGAGGTCTTGCGCTTGAGGTAGGGGCGGCTTTTTTTTTTTTTAATCCTTAAAGGCGGAGACGGCGGCGGTGGCGACTTTACGTTGGCGTCTTTGAAAACCTGCTTACCTTTTTCAGGGCTCTCCAGCCCTCGCCTCCAGATGTGAATTGGAGTTAGGATACATTTTTCAGGGCAGTAGGAATTGCTTGTGGATCCAGTTTGCACTCTTATGTGCTACTTATTTCCTTTGTGTGCGTATTATTGTTTATGCCCTCTTCTTTCTCCCCTTAAAAAGAAACTACTTTTTTATTTACCTTGAATATTTTTGAGCTTTCTTTTCTTTTTTTTTTTTTTTTTTTTTTTTTTTTTTGAGATGGAATCTCGCCCTGTCGCCCACGCTGGAGTGCAGTGGCGCGATCTCGGCTCAGCTGCAACCTCTGACTCCCGGGTTCAAGCTCCCAAGTTGCTGGGATTACAGGCGTGCACCACCATGCCCGGCTAGTTTGTATTTTTAGTAGAGGGGGGTTTCACCATGTTGGCCAGGCTGGTCTTGAACTCCTGACCTCAAGTGATCCGCCTGCCTCGGCCTCCCAAAGTGCAAGGATTACAAGTGTGAGCCACCGCGCTTGGCCTTGAGCTACTTTTTAAAAATTAAGTTCACTCGCAAAGGATGTGTGCCATTCACCATTGACAAAAATCTTAAGACCATTCAGTATTACCTGTTGGGATGGTTTTTGTTGTTGTTGTCTTGTTTTTGCTTATTAGAAGTTGATCTATACTGCTAGTATAAATAACATCTGCCCTGTGCTAATGGACTTGGAAAAGTACAAAGCTAAAAAAGTTACTGGCTCAATAACTTCAGCCAATAACATGTCTAATCACTGTGCTGTGAAATAAAAGACGTTAAGAAGATATTTCCTGCAATCAAGGGTGGGAAGGTGAAGGACAGCAGCAAATTTGTTTTAAAACAAATTCCACACAGCACCTGTGTGAGCACTGGGGAAGCAGCGCCTAAGATAACTGCCCAGAAACTAACTGCAGGTCATTCCTATAGCCTTGCTGGAGCAAGGGGCCTGGAGAGAGGATGGGGAGATTAACCCATCCTGGGATGAGTCATGCAGGGCCCACCGAGCCCTATCCTGTGGGATTGTGCTCAAAGGGAGAGCATAAGGTTTCCTGTTAGGTGGTAAGATTCATTCCGTTGTCACTGCTGAACACCTACTGTGCACCAGGCTCCGAGGTCAGTTCTTGAGATATCACCATGAACAAGACAGGCAGGAGTTGTGACCATTCTGTCTTTGACACGCAGTCATAAGGGAGATGGGGACAGGTGCTGCTGCAGAAGCCAGAAGGAGAGGCACTGAACTTGGACGTGGGGGAGTTAGGGAGCAAGACAGGTGCTAGGGCACAACAACATGTCAGAGTTTTCAGAGGCGAAAGTAAGGTGGAGTCCTCCAGTATGGCTGCAGAATGTGTTAGTGGGAGGATGAGAACATAGGCCAAAACGGTAAGCAGGAGCCCTGTGATACATGAAAGGCCTTGCAACCAGCAGTTTGGACTTTATCCTGAGAGGAATGTGAACCAATTAAAGGGTATTGGTTTGGTTGGGTTTTTTAAAATTACAATTCAATGAGTATTAATGACAAATTTGTGGGATACTCTGTAGCTCCTAATACATTTGTCATTACTTGTATTTTTATTCCATTTTTTTTTTTTTTTTGGTCTTGTTTTTAAGCTAGTAACTTCAAATTTCACAAAACATTATCTTTCACTGAAGGGTTTTATTCCTGAAAGCAGCGTGATCAAATTTGCAGTTTTAAAAGATGACTCAGGCGGGGCATGGTGGCTCACGCCTGTAATGCTAACGCTTTGGGAGGCAGAGATGGGCAGATTGCTTGAGTCCAGCAGTTTGAGACCAGCCTGTGCAACATAGCGAAACCCCATCTCTACAAAAAATTAGCTGGGCATGGTGACACACACCTGTAGTCCCAGCTACTCATGAGGCTGAGGTGGAAGGATCACCTGAGCCTGAGAGGTCATGGTTGGTAGTGAGCCATGATTGTGCCACTACACTCCAGCCTAGGCATCAGAGCAAGACCTTGTCTCTAAATAAATAAATAAATAATAAAACAGAAGATGACTCTGGCTGCAGGGTAAAGAGTGGATTAGAGGGATCATATAGATGACAAATGGGTAAAAAAGTGGTGTCCATCACAAAGGCAAGAGATAACAAGGTTCTCAGCTAGAATGGATTGGTGGATTTGGGAGCTGTTTTGGAGGTAGAGTGAACAAGTGTGGAGAGGCCAAGTCCAAGGATGGTGCTCAGGTTTCTGGCTGGGTGGCTCGAGAAATGGCATGACATTCACTGGGACAGGGCACCTTGGAGGAGGAGCTGGTTGGAGGTGTGGGAGAAAGATAAGTTCAGGTTTGGAAACGTCATCTGAGGTGGCCATCTGAGTAAGTGGCTGTGTGAGACTGAGCTCCAGCGAGAGGCTGAGAGTGTGGAGGGGAGGGTGGAAATGGAACCCCTGGAAGTGGATGAAGAGCCATGGGAGTATGGTTCATTTAAGGGAGAGGCCAGAGAAGTGGGAGGAAACCCAGGACAGTATTAATCTCCGAAGCCAAAGGAAGAGAGCATTTCAAGGAGGGAGTGGTAGTGAATAGTGGAATGCACTGAGTGGCCTAAGTATCCTGGATTTTCACTTTAGACTGGGTGGTATGGTGAAAAGAGTATGAACTTTAAGTCCTGGCCAGTGGCTTCAACCCCTGTGACATAGGACACATTTGTAACCTCTGTGAGCTCCAGTTAATGGGTTTAAAATACCTAGCTCATAGGATGCTATGAGATTTTGAGGTGGTATCTATAGATGCCTTGTCCAGTGCTACTCTGGGAGCAGAGTGGAGGGTGGGTTGGCATAGTTGAGGCTGGAGACTGCTGCAGAGGTCATTAGGATGGATCAGTGGAGGCCAAACTGGGAAGATCGAGGGCTTGTTCAGTGGGACTTGGTCATGTAGCAGCAGGCATGGTGAGTTTTATGTGTCTCTGAGGTTTCCAACCTGGATTCCTGGAGTATCCCAGCGTGGATTGGAGAAGAGGCAAGTGCGTGGAGAACTGTTGACCAAGTTTCCATTTTGGACATGTTGAATTTGAGGTGCCTGTGGGCCATTTGAGGGAAGACAAGGAGACATTAGCAGAGTCCGGGGAGAGGCCGGCCTGTGCTGGAGATGTGGGCATTACCAGCATGTGTGTGATGCCTGGATATGGGTGAGGTTTCTCTGAAAGGAGATAAGAGGAGCAGTCCTATGTGAAGGGCAGGCCAAGGAAGAGAAGGAGAGAGAAACCAGAAACTGTGAGGAGAGGCACTCAGCCATATGGCATGTACCAGAGAGGCCAAGTAAGATAAGGACAGGGACAGGAACGGGGTCCTGGGGTGCAGCAGGTGCTTGGTGAGCCCTCAGAGGCTGTGTTAGTGGAGGAGATTTAGCTGGATGGCAAACCGGGGGGGGCTGCGGAGGGACTGGCACAAAGCAAGTGGAGATGGTGTAGTGTCAGGCTGGAAAGATGGATGCTTTGGAGCCTGTTGCCTGGCAGAAGAGGAGATGCCAGTGGGAGCCAGAGACCCAGTTTGTGAAGAAGGGGGGCTCATTAATGCCACAAAGTCTTGGGGAGAGACTAGAAACATAGAACTCATGAGAATATTGGTTGGCAGAAGAGCAGGACACCTCTTGGGGAGAGGGAGTTGATGTAGATACAGACTTGCTGAAATATGCACACCTTACTTGGTTTTACCTGTTGTCTCATCAGACCACCCTTTGGTACTTCAGAAGTTATTGGATCGTGGTTGTAAACTCCAGTTTTTAATGACCTGACTTAGTTCCCCCCACCCCCTGCCTCCAACAGTCTTATGAGGAATTCCAGTTATAACTGGCTCCTTTGGTGGAATTTGAGATACACTCTCTTCTCGCAGATTACAAATATTTCAGTTCCAGGTAAGTAGTTATGTGATGTGTAATGGAAACTTCATATATATTCATCTTAATGTTTTGGGGCCACAATGTGTCATTTATTTAAAAAATAATAGTGCAAATGCCACTTAATAAGGGAAGAGGTCTTTGGAGATGAATTTGCCAAGCATTTTTGGAGAAGATAGCTATTTATTTATTTATTTATTTATTTATTTTAGGGAAAGGGAAGGAAGGGGAAGAAGGTCACTGGTTGGATTTTAAGTACCTTTTCACAGTCATTTGTGATACTACTGGGTTCTAGGGGTCTGGAGAGAGGATGCTGTCCTGTAATGGTAGCACCAGTGCTGGAAACTGTGGCTACTGGAACACGCAGCTCCTGGAACTAAGGGAGGTATATTTAGTCTTTGAAGGAGTTCCACCCTTCCGGGTGGTGTCTGTAGATTAGCTAGTGTGTATGATGATGCATGGGTTGAAGGAGAAGCAGCAAAGCCAGGAGAGGCTACTGGTCTGTAGGACTGTGTGATCTGCTTAGGGCCCAGTGAGATGGGAAGGGGAAAGTTTTAAATGAAGGAAATACTAGGTTCTACAGGAAGTGGCACTTACATTTTACACAGTGGTTGAGCTTAAGGTTTCATTTGCTTTGGCTTGGTCCTATAAATACCTATAGGTCTTAGAGCGAAGGGAGCCTGCACATCATCAGTTCAAAGTGAAGGCACTACATTCAATTGACTTTGCTTTTGCAAAGATAGGGAGATGACCAATAACTTTGAGTCAGAACAAATAGGGAAGAGTGGTCAGTGGCATGGAAATAGTTTTGCTCCCACTGAGCAATATGTCTATCGGCAATACGAAGACCAGAGATACCTCTTGCAGCATCCAATGTCCTCAATAACATTCCAGTATTTTTAATTTCTGGCTATACTTTTCCCTTCTCCAAGGTATGAAGAAAACATGAGGCACCACCAGGTAAGTGTCTAAGAGACCATTATAAAGGAATTCGCTGGTCAGTTGTAGAGAAAGGTGAGGCTCACACAGGCAGAGCTACTGAAACAATATTGTCTTATCCTGCAGTTACATCCGGTGATCAAGGCTTTCCTGTGTGGCTCCATCAGTGGGACCTGCTCTACCCTCCTTTTCCAACCTCTGGATCTCCTTAAAACACGCCTGCAAACCCTCCAGCCCTCAGATCATGGGTAGGCCCTGCATTTTATTGGGGAACTGATTTCAGCAACTTCTCAGACACAGGAACATCTTTACTGTTTTAAGTCAACTTCCATTCTGTTGGATGTTCAGAGAGAAACACAGGTCATGCCCAACTTTCATATGTTCTCTGAATTGTTTTTATATTTGACATTTCTTTTTAATTACATCGGGTCCGTTCCTGAGCAGCTTCCTGGAATCTGCCTCAGTGACATTTACACTTGATTGTGTTAGCTTGTGATGTTTAACTGTATTGCCTGGCATGGGAGTACCAGGGGATTTTCTGGAAATAACATCAGTATTATCTGTTTTTGTTTTTGTTTTATTTGTTTTTTGAGGCAGAGTCTCGCTCTGTTGCCCAAGTTGGAGTGCAGTGGTGTGATCTTGGCTCACTGCAACCTCTGCCTCCCAGGTTCAAGGGATTCTCCTGCCTCAGCCTCCCAAGTAGCTGGGATTGCAGGTGCTCGCCACCATACCCTGCTAATTTTTGTATTTTTGGTAGAGATGGGGTTTCACCATGTTGGCCAGGCTGGTCTCAAACATCTGGCCTCGAGTGATCTGCCCACCTCAGCCTTCCAAAGTGCTGAGATTACAGGCATGAGCCACTGCACCCAGCCTGTATTGTCTGTTTTGTGTGTGCCAACCTATGAACACATAGAGTATCTCCAAGGTGCATTGTAGAGATTAAGTGTCCTAAAAATGAGTCTATAAAGGAAGTCTTTGAGTGGGGAATTGTTTTATGAGGAAGTGATCTAAGTGATTTTTTCCTTCTTGTCTCCATTTTGTCTGATTTCAGGTCTAGACGTGTTGGGATGTTGGCTGTACTCTTGAAGGTGGTTCGCACGGAGAGTCTTTTGGGCCTTTGGAAAGGGATGTCCCCTGTAAGCTACCATCTGGGTCTAGGTTCCCTAGCATCCACTCCTTGATAACCAGCCATTTCTCATCCACCTTACCAGCTCTTAAGGATATGTGAGAGTCAGAAGTGGTGGGAGTACCTATGTGGTCTTATCTCTCATGCTACCACTAACTTCTGTTTGAAGGCTCAAGGATATGTTGCATCTGCACATTATGCTTAGATGTGATTTATTAGTGCAGCATAGTCTCTACAGCAGAGGTACCTAATGTCCCACCTGTCAGAATGCCCTTGCCTGTATCACTTCAGTAAAAGTGGGTTGGTACCTCCACACCAGCATTTCTTTGCTCAAAGGCTTTTTCTGGCCTTAGGGACTCACGCCAAGGAATTAGTGCCCAGCCCAAACCCAAATCAGAATTCCATACACTGATTTCTCTGTTATCCCAGTAATGTACTTCAGAGTAATTTTGTGTTTTGTTTTCAAGAGTATAGGCCAGTTATATAACTCACTGTGGGTTTATTTGCAGTTTCTTTGTGATTAGATTTAGTTCTACATTTTTAGCAAGGAGACCACAGAAGTGATGTTGATTTCCTAACCCACAGCAGTGTGTATTTCCAAACCCACAGAGTCCTCAACCACTGAAAGATGAGAGCTGGTGTTTAAAATCCCATGTCCTTCCCCACTCAGTTGGAGGGATAACTCTGAGGTGTGTTCTACACTGATTCCCAGAGTTCCCCAGTGGGAGTAAGTTGCCCACAGCTGAAACTGGTTTTATAACATCCTTTATTGACTGCCTTCTCTCCTATCTCACCTCCCCCACTTCCCTGTTGGTGTTCCTTCCACACCTTAAACAAAGTACTTGCATGCGAATCATCTTGGGGTCTTTTGGGAAAACCCAGCTAAGACAATACTTAAAGTGTTTGGTCTTTGATTTTCTTTTCTCCCTGACCTTCTCTGCAGTCCATTGTGAGATGTGTCCCTGGCGTTGGAATCTACTTTGGCACTCTCTACTCTTTGAAGCAGTATTTCTTGCGAGGCCATCCCCCAACCGCCCTGGAGTCAATCATGCTGGGGGTGGGCTCTCGCTCTGTTGCAGGGGTCTGTATGTCACCTATCACTGTAATCAAGACGCGCTATGAGGTGAGTTCAACTGCTTTAGGGCCTCAGGATAGTTCAGCTTAGCCACTGGGCTCCTGGGGAGTGACCACTGATGTCAACTCCTGATTTGTAATCTAACATAGTCTAATGTGGTCAGCCAAGCCATATGTGAACTAGAGCCCCATAACCTGCAGTCTGCTTGTTCAGTGCTGAAATGCAGCGCCTCCATGTGAGTCACTCGTTCTGTGCTCTCTTTGCAGAGTGGGAAATATGGCTATGAGAGTATCTACGCTGCCCTGAGGAGCATCTATCGCAGTGAGGGGCACCGGGGCCTCTTCAGTGGCCTGACAGCAACTCTCCTTCGAGATGCGCCCTTTTCAGGAATCTACCTGATGTTTTACAACCAGACCAAAAACATAGTGCCTCATGGTAGGGATAAAGGAAGATGTGGGGAAGAGCTATCCTTGAGATATCAGATCCTCACCGTTTTCTCTGGGATATGGGACTATGTGTTTCTCTTAGCAGAGTGTTAGGAACTGAGCCATATCATGATTGTGTCAGGAACTGGGATGCAAAGGTGGATATGACAAACTTGATCCCTGCCCTTTGGAGTTTACATCCTATTGAGGCAAACAGTATTTACACCACTATAATTTGGGGAGTGAGGATAGGGTGGGTGGGAGGCAAATAAAGCATGCTTTGCAGAGTTTTTGCAACAATGCTTCCCAAATTTGATCTTAAGATTGCTGAGTCCCATCCAAGGCCTCTTAGATGAGAAACCTTGGAGTACAACCTAGGAGTCTGTATTTTTCAAGAACGCACTTGATATGATTCTTGTTAAAGTCAGGGAAACGGTAGTAAGTTAGGAGTTTGAAGAAAAATAATATTTTCATCTCCCTTGCTGTGTTCCCAGTTAACATGGTTTTGAGCTCTCCATTTAGGTGGAAATGGTATCAAACTTCAGTCAGTGGGGGAGGCCCACCCCACCCCACCAGTTAGCTCAGGTTGGGCTAGAAATGGACAAAATTGGTAGGCAGTAAACATCGACCCAAGCAGAACAAGGTATGGCTAGAAACACATCCATAGAATGAACCTGCGTGTAATAAAGTGTCTATGGATAATTTGAGCAACGAATTGCAACCAAGGTCCTTTAATTAGGAATGCTAGCATGCTGGCCATCATGACTATGGTGACCAGCTACAGCTGGAGTGCCTTGGGAGATTTGCTGCTTCTACCCAGGCACCAGAAGGTGTAACCCTGTAGGTCACAGCCTTATTTTGTGATAGAAAATTAAGGCGATAAGGAAGCATAGATGGGCAATTTTTAACTTCTCAATCCATCTTTAAAAATTTCTGAGGCCCATCACTTCTCGGCCTTTTGGCTAAGATCAAGTGTAAAAATTTCTGAGGCCTGGCGCGATGGCTCACACCTGTAATCTCAGCACTTTGGGATGCCGAGGTGGGCAGATCTCTTGAGGCCAGGAGTTCGAGACCAGCCTGGCCAACGTGGTGAAACCCGGTCTCTACTAAAAATACAAAAATTAGCTTGGCATGGGTGGCACATGCCTGTAATCCCAGCTGCTTGGGAGGCTGAGGCACGAGAATCGCTTGAGCCTGGGACATGGAGGTTGTGGTGAGCTGAGATCACGCCACTGCACTCCAGCACTCCAGCCTGGGTGACAAAGCGAGACTCCATCTCAAAAAAAAAAAAAAAAAAAAATCGATCTGGTATTTGGAAATAAACTTGCAAAAAAGCCACAAGAATAGTACAATGTACATATTTTTTTCCTGCCCTTTGAGGGTAAGTTGGAAACATGATGCTCTTTTAACTTTAAGTACCTCAGTGTCTATTTCCTATGAATAAGGACATCCTGTCATACAAGCATCTTATGAAATTCGGGAAGTTTAACCTAGATAATTTTTTCTTTTTTTTTTTGAGACAGAGTCTTGCCCTGTCACTCAGGCTGGAGTGCAGCAATGTGATCTCGGTTCACTGCAATCTCCTCCTCCCTGGTTCAAGTGATTTTTGTGCCTTAGCCTCTGGAGTAGCTGGGATTACAGGTGCATGCCACCGTGCCTGGCTAATTTTGTATTTTTAGTAGAGACAGGTTTGCACCATGTTGCCCAGGCTGGTCTTGAACTCCCGGGCTCAAGTGATCCTCCCGCCTTGGCCTCCCAAAGTGTTGGGATTACAGGCACGTGGCCCAATTCTTTAACCTACAGTCCTTATTCTGATTTCTCTAATTGTCCCAATAATGTACTTGGTAGTAGTCCTATGTTTTATTTTCAAGAGTATAGGTCAGTTGTATACCTCATTGTGGGTTTATCTGCAGTTTCTTCATGATTAGATTTTTAGCAAGAGGACCACATAAGTGATGTTGTATCCTCACTGCTTTATATTGGGAGGGTCATGACATCAATTTGACCCATTATGAGTGATAGTAACACTTTATCACTTGGATAAGATACTGACAGGTATCTTCCCCTGAAAACTCACCTATTTTTCCCATTGTAATGTCTAAGTATCTTTGTGGGAAGATAACTTTGAATCTGTATGAACATCCTATTTCTTTTTCCCACGTTTTAAAATCAGTGATTCTTGCCTGAGTCAGTTATTGTGATGGTGGTTTGAAAAAGGTGCTTTTCTAACTCTGTCATTCCATCTACATAAATTTACTAGTTGCACCTTTGAGTTTTGGATTCGTAGCCTCATTTGAATCCAGACCTTTCTTGGTTTGGGGAAGAATTAGTGGGCAACTTGCACTGACCTTTATCTGATTAATGTAAGATCTATAACCACATGTTACCTTTGTTCTATTTCAGACCAGGTGGATGCAACCCTTATTCCTGTTACAAATTTCAGCTGTGGGATATTTGCTGGTATTCTGGCCTCACTGCTAACTCAACCTGCGGATGTTATCAAAACTCATATGCAGCTTTACCCACTGAAGTTTCAATGGATTGGCCAAGCAGTGACACTTATTTTCAAAGTAAGACTACAAAATAAGTACTGGTTCTTGTGGTGTTTAAGGATCTCTTTCTAGAGCAGTAGTTCTTACCCTTCACTCACATTAAAATTGCCTAGAGAGCTTTTAAAAATCCCCAGGCCCAGGTTAAAATCTAGGCCAACTATATCAGAATGTCTAGTCAGAATTTTTTTTTAATGTTCCCCAGTGATTTTAACATGTTTTAAGGTTGAGAACCACAAAACTGATATTTCTTTGAGGGGCGGAGACACTTACATTAGGAACACCTGTGATATTTGTTGACCATTGCAGATTGCTGAACTCTACCCCAGACTTACTGAATCAGGAAATCGGGGTGAAATTAGTACTCTAATTGAGGACCTAGGGTAAAGTACTATTTAGTCAGAGGGAAAAAAAACCCACACAAACACATTGTTTTATTCTAGCAGTTTGCTCTAATACACAGGTGTCTAGTCTTTTGGCTTCCCTGGGCCACATTGGAAGAAGAATTGTCTTGGGCCACACATAAAATACACTAACACTAATGATAGCTGATGAGCTAAAGAAAAAAATGTCACCAAAAAAATTTCATAATGTTTTAAGAAAGCTTACAAATTTGTTTTGGGCTGCATTCAAAGCTGTCCTGGGCCACATGCAGCCTGCGGGCTGTGGGTTGAACAAGCTTGCTCTAATATAAATGGACAAATGGTATTATTGAAGATAAAAAGTATAGTAGAGGCTGGGTGCGGTGGCTCATGCTGGTAATCCCAACATTTTGGGAGGCTGAAGCAGGAGGATCCCTCGAGCCCAGGAGTTGAAGACCAGCATGGGCAACGTAAGGAGACTCTATTTAAATTAAAAAAAAAAAAAAAAAATTACAATAGATGTATACTATCCGTAAGCCACTGGGTTGGCTCTTTTAGAACATGTATTGTTATCACAAAGCAGATATTCTTGCTAAAGGTAAATGTGAATTTGTGTTCTTATCTCTATATCTAAAATCATAAAGTTTTAAAATAATATTTTCTTTATGTGAAATTGCAAATCAACCCAGATTATGAGGGAGGAGGAAGGGGCATTTTGTCTTTAATTCATATGAAGACAGGGCCACCAAGAGCATACAGTGAATTACAAAAAGATACTCCCTCCTGATAGACAAATGACAAGAAGGCACCTTTTCCTTCAGCCTGGATCCAGGATCCAGGGCTTGGCAAGCAGGTTTCTGCCTGGATTTCATCTGCTACTTGGGGCTTAGTGCTTCTGTACGGTATACAAACTGCACAGGTACACAGCAACCCTGCATAAAGAGTTTCAGCTAAGAAATTCCCCTAGATAGAGCAGGCCTAAAAAGGTAAGCCCAGCAACTACAAAAAAATAAAAAATAAAAAAAGGCTTTTGGCCAGGCACGGTAGTTCATGCCTGTAATCTCAGCACTTTGGGAGGTTGAGGTGGGCAGATCACAAGGTCAGGAGTTTGAGACCAGCCTGGCCAATATGGTGAAAACCCCATCTCAACTAAAAATACGAAAATTAGCCAGGTGTGGTGGCGGGCGCCTGTAGTCCCAGCTACTCGGAAGGCCGAGGCAGGAGAATCGCTTGAACCCAGGAGGCCGAGGTTGCAGTGAGCCGAGATCGCACCACTGCACTACAGCCTGGGTAACAGAGCCAGACTCCGTCTCAAAAAAAAAAAAAAAAAAAAAAAAAAACTTGTCAGTTCTTTGGTTGTCTCCTTGGACCCATTATTCTTACTTTGGGCATAAAATTTAGAAACTAAGTCTTAAACATGGGGTAACAGAGACCCTCACTGTGGTACCAAGTGGATAATTAATTGTATTGCTACTTTGCTTCAGAGTTCTGACATTTATTTTCACCACAGGACTATGGACTACGTGGCTTCTTCCAAGGTGGCATCCCCCGAGCCCTCCGCAGAACTCTAATGGCAGCAATGGCATGGACGGTGTATGAAGAGATGATGGCCAAGATGGGCCTGAAGTCCTGACCAAGAGAGGACTGGGAAAGGGTGAAATCTATTGCCCTGCTTGGTTTGTGCCAAGGGCTGCTGCTGCTTACTATTCTGCAGTAAGATGAAGTCCTACCTGGAAAACCAGGCAGAAATTGTGTTGCCTTTGCCTTCGGTAATCCCTTTAAGGAGAAAATATATGGACCTGATTTGAGCCTTCAGAATCTCCAAAAGAGGAGTCACCAATACATAGAGCACACTGGGGTGTTAGGAGAGAGCTTTGCATACTCTGAGAGTCTACTTGGAAAGGCATTTTCCCAGGAGATCTCTGTCAGGTGGCTGCACTTCAGCCCCACGCCTACACCACAGGGTCTCCTTGGGTATGTTCTTGGGCAAGGAATCGCAAAGCCAGAGAAGCTGTAAGCTGCCTGCCGGGCCTGAGGAGCTCCAACCAGGGAAGACTGGATGTAAGGAGAGGAGTCACTATCACCAGGTCACAGACTGACTAAGGTGATGGTAGGATGAGGAGGAACAAATGCCCTTCTTTAATTGGTTCCCAGTCAACTTCTCAGAGGCTCTGGAGAACAGGACAGTGGCTTTCTAGCCTCTAAATGTTCCAAATAAAATTTTTTGGTCTTGGCCCCTATACTGTTTTACCTCTAAATTCTGGCATTTTTTTTCCCTGCAGTTAAATTGCTTTATTTATTGAACTTTATCATTGAAAGCTGTTTGGAAAACCTAAAAGGTGTTGTCACGCTTCTATTTTCTTTACCTGTGCCTTATAAAAATGGACCGAACCCTTTTCTAAAATAAAATAGTTCTAGGGTGGCTGGTTATTGACCTATGTAGGTCCCTAAAACCTAATTTCTTTTCAAAAAAGCAGCTTTACTGAATGATGCAACCATCACTATAAATCAGTTTAAGAACATTTTTATTCCCCAAACAGATCTCTCATGCCTTTTGTAATTAATCCCCTTTCTCAGCCCCAGGCCGCCACTGATAGGCTTTCTGTCTTCATAAATTTGCCTTTTCTGGATACTTCATATAAATGCAGTCTGTAGGCCGGGTGCGGTGGCTCAAGCCTGTAACCCCAGCACTTTGGGAGACCGAAGCGGGTGGATCACATGAGGTCAGGAGTTCAAGAGCAGCCTGGCCAACATGGTGAAACCCTGTCTCTACTAAAAATACAAAAATTAGCTGGGCATGGTGGCATGTGCCTGTAATCCCAGCTACTTGGGAGGCTGAGGCACGAGAATCACTTGAACCCAGGAGGCAGAGGTTGCACTGAGCTGAAATCATGCCACTGCACTCCAGCCTGGGTGACAGACCCTGTCTCAAAAAACAAAGTGACTATACCATTTTCCATTCTCAGCCACAGTATATGAGAGTTCCAATTTCTCCACATCCTTGTCAACACTTGTTATCTCTTTTTATAGCTATTCTTGTTGTGCACTCAAATCTTTTCTTTAAAATTCAGGAAAGATGGCCAGGCGCGGTGGCTCCTGCCTGTAATTCCAGCATTTTGGGAGGCTGAGGCAGGTGGATTACTTGAGGCCAGGAGTTCAAGATCAGCCTGGCCAAAACAGCGAAACCCCATCTCTACTAAAAATACAAAAATTAGCCAGGTATCGTGGGGCACGCCTGTAATTCTAGCTACTCAGGAGGCTGAGACAGGAGAATCACTTGAACCCAGGAGATGCAGGTTGCAGATCACGCCACTGCCCTCCAGTCTGGATGACAGAATGAGACTGTATCAGGAAAAAAAAAAATCAGGAAACAGCCATTACTTTATACAAGAAGCAGAAGTTGGGATATTTAGTCTTGTGGTTAAGAACATGGGCTCTAATCCAGGCAGCCCAGGTTGAAAGCTGCTCGCTCTCCGCTACGTAGGCATGGCACTGAAATTATGCCTAGGAAATGGGGTTAGTTTGTTTTGGGCGTTTTTTAGGGGGCGGAGAACAAAGTGTCGCCCTGTTGTCCAGGCTGGAGTGCAATCATGCAATTTCAGCTGACTGCAACCTCCACTCCTGGGTTCAAGCAATTCTCCCACCTCAGCCTTCCAAGTAGCTGGGACTACAGGCACGCGCCACCACGCTGGGCTAATTTTTTGTACTTTTAGTAGAGACAGTGTTTCACCATGCTGGCCAGGTTGGTCTTGAACTCCTGACCTCAAGTGATCCACCTGCCTCAGCCTCCCAGAGTGCTGGGATTACGGGTGTGAGCCAGCGCCCCCAGCCGGAAATAGGGTTAGTAATGTTTCCTGCCTCCTCAGGTGGTGGTGAGGGTTAATGAATAAATGTTTCTGAAATGTGGTATTAGCTTCATAGGACAGCCACAACAAATTACCACAGTCTGAATGGTTTATAACTCTCAGTCTGGAGGCCAGAAGTCTGAAATCAATGTGTCAGCAACATTGCACCTCAAAAGGCTCTAGGGCAGTCATGCTTTGTCTGTTGCACCTTCTAGTGGTGGCTGGCATTCCTTGGCTTGTAAATACATCACTCTAATCGCTGCCTGTCTTCACATGGCTTTTCCCTTATGTATCTGTTTCTCTCTATGTCCAAATTTCTCTCTTAAGGACACCAGGTATTGGCTTAGGGCTCATCCTAATCCAGTATGACCTCATTTTAATTTGATTACATCTGTTAGACCCTATTCCAAATAGGGTCACATTCGCAGGGATTAGGGGTTAGAACGCCAATCTATCTTTTGGGGGGACACAATTCAACCCATAACACAGATTAAGTTGATGTATAACTTAAAATCAGTTTATACTTTAGGTTTTAGGTTAAAACACCATATTTAAAATAGTAATTTGGGTAGGGGTGTGGGAGAGGATGAAGCAGGGTCCTAAGCTTATAGTGGCACCCAAGCCTCCAATGCTGTGACCTGTGTGTCGTGAGGCCTCGTGCTGTAGGAAGCAGGGGAGAGGTCAGGATGGGAAAGGAGAGGAGGGAGGGACAGCTGAATGGAGTGGCTGCTTCCTAAGAACTTAGACTCTAGAGCAGGTGTTCCATGTCCCTTGCCTCCTCAGCCTCCTTTGACCCTCATCCTGAGTGCAGGGAACCTAATGCCAGTGAGGCCTCTTAGGGAGGAGGGGCAGAGATAAGGCTGAGAGAGACGGGCTTCTTCCCAATGCGAATTTCCTGGCCTTACGTTGGCAGATGAATTTCCGCCACCAGATTCCCCTCACATTTTCTTCATTTGTTTTTTAGGGGAGCAAATAAATATGATAAAATCAGGAGAAATCATCTAGTTTTCTCTAAACATGAGGTAGAAAATTTGTCTTTGTGAATCTCAAGTCCTGTGGCAAGTAGCCTGTTTTTTCCTCTCACAGTCTCAGTATTAAAGCTTGGAAAGGAATTGGCTAGTGAGCGTTAGCTGGCTTTGGAAACATTGCCCACTTTTTTTTTTTGAGACGGAGTCTTGCTCTGTCGCCCAGGCTAGAGTGCAGTGGCGTGATCTCAGCTCACTGCAACCTCCGCCTCCCGGGTTCAGGCGATTCTCCTGCCTCAGCCTCCCGAATAGCTGGGATTACAGGTGCCCGCCATCGCACCTGGCTAATTTTTGTATTTTTTAGTAGAGATGAGGTTTCACCATCTTGGCCAGGCTGGTCTCGAACTCCTGACCTCATGATCCACCCACCTCAGCCTCCGAAAGCGTTGGGATTACAGGCGTGAGCCACCGCACCCAGCCTTTTTTTTTTTTTAAATGGTTCCTTCTTGGCTGCCTTAGACTTATTAAAGCTCATTAGAGGTGGGGCTCTGTGGGAGGAAAATAGTCAGATGGTGACTAAAGATAAGGCAGTGTAGGGCTAGAGTCAAAAGAAGACACAGAAGCAAAGGTTTCAAGCTGTATTACACTCGCTTTCAAAGAATACATGATTATGAAATCTTTCAAGCCATCACAATAGGAGAGCCAATGGTCTACTGGCCCCTTCATTCATATTGCTCAGATGGAGCAATTGCCAAGATTTTGCCACACTTGCTTCTCTCCCCTGTGTCCCCTGCCCCTGCCACTCCTTTTTCTTTTTTTTTCTTTTTTTCTTTTTTTTTTTTTGAGACTGAGTCTCCCTCTGTCGCCCAGGCTGGAGTGCAGTAGCGCGATCTCAGCTCACTGCAAGCTCCGCCTCCTGGGTTCATGCCATTCTCCTGCCTCAGCCTCCCGAGTAGCTGGGACTACAGGGACCAGCCACCACGCCCGGGTAATTTTTTTGTATTTTTAGTAGAGATGGGGTTTCACTGTGTTAGCCAGGATGGTCTCGATCTCCTGACCTCGTGATCCGCCTGCCTCAGCCTCCCAAAGTGCTGGGATTACAGGGGTGAGCCACTGCGCCTGGCCTCCTTTTTCTTTTATGAAGCTTTTAGAGACAGATCCCAGACATCACATCACTTCACCCTGGCTTACTTCAACATGCATCTCTAAAAATTAGGGACTTTTTTTTAACAAGTATAATGTCATTACCCCACCTGGAAAAATTTAACACATTTTTTGCATATCATCCATATCCACATTTCCCAGACTGTCTCAACAATGATTTTTTACAATTGGTTTATATCAATTAGAATTCAAACAAGGTCCATACAAGGCATTTGGTCTTTTATTTATGTTTTAGAGACAGGGTCTTGCTCGTCACCCAGGATGCAGTGCAGTGGTACGATCATGGTTCACTGCAACCTTGAACTTCTAGGCTCAAGCAATCCTCCCACCTCAGCCTCCCAAGTAGCCGGGACTACAGGTGCACGCCACCACACCCAGCCAGTTTTTAAAAAAATTTTTTGCAGAGACAAGATCTCGCAATGTTGCCCAGGCTGGTCTCAAACTCCTAGCCTCAAGTGATCCTCTTGCCTCAGCCTCCCAAAGGATTGGGATTACAGGTATGAGCCACCACACTTTGCCGGCAGTTGGTTTTAAAAATCTCTAGGCTGGGCGCAGTGGCTCATGCCTGTAGGCCCAGCCCTTTGGAAAGCCAAGGCTGATCGATTGCTTGAGCCCAGTAGTTTGAGACCAGCCTAGGCAACATAGTCAAACTCTGTCTCTATAGAAAAATTAAAAAATTAGCCAGGCGTGGTGAGGCACATCTGTAGTCCCAGTACTAAGAAGGCTGAGGCAGGAGAATCACTTAAGCCCTGAAAGTCAAGGCTGCTGTGAGCCGTGATCAAGCTACTGCACTCCAGCCCAGGTGACAGAGCAAGGCCCTGTCTCAAGAAAAAAAAAAACTCTTTATTCCAGGACACCACCATTCTCCCCACTTTTTTTGTTCTACATTGTCTTTGTAGGGACTGAGGGGATGGGGGAACAAGACAAAGTTAGAGGGGGATGGGGGAACAAGACAAAGTTAGAGGAACCTTGATTCTGAAGCAGTGTCTAAGGCCTCTCTAGGCATATCAAAGGGCCAGTCTTTGAGGTAACGCATTCTCAGCCCCAGTATCCTGTAAAATGTCCCATTTTCTGAATTTGTTTTCTGATGGTTTTAGCTCATTTCTGTTTCACACATGTTCTATAAACTGGATGTTACCTTGGATGGCTTGATTACATTTAGGTCTATCCAATTTCTTAGGCAAAGGAAAGACCAGAGCTATAGATTCTAAGTGGTGGAAAGTCTGAAAAAGCATACGAGGGTTTCTCAATTAGCAAATGTGTGAGTGCAAATGAAACGTTCTATTCACTTCATTCAGTTGCTTCCTCCCAAAAGAAATGAGGAGAGGCTGAAATTTCTTTAACCAGCAGTTAGAAAGGATAAATAATTTTGAGGCAAACCAAGGTTAGAGTGAGTCAGTTCTGAGGGCCCAATCAAGACAGGGAACCCAGCAGTGACTCTGGGAGGTTGCAAAACTGAAACCTGCTCACCAAGGTTATGCTTTATGCCCCTTCCATATACTTCTGGCTGAGCAGTGTGCATTTATAACTTGTTGGTTTTTTTGTTTTTTTGAGACAGGGTCTCACTCTATTCCACAGGCTGGAGTACACTGGCACAATCTCAGCTCACTGCAGCCTCAACCTCCCAGGCTCAAGCAATCCTGCCACCTCAGCCTCCCAAGTAGCTGGGACTACAGACATGCATTATCACACCCAGCTAATATTTCTGTATTTTTAGTAGAGACAGGGTTTCGCCATGTTGCCCAGGCTAGTCTCGAACTCCTGGGCTCAAGGGATCTGCCCACCTCAGCCTCCCAAAGTGCTGGGATTACAGGTGTGTGCCACCACGCCTGGCCTTCTAACTTATTGTTGATATTAAATGTAACAACCAGGCTGGGCATGGTGGCTCATGCCTGTAATCCCACCACTTTGGGAGGCTGAGGTGGGCAGATCACAAAGTCAGGAGTTCGAGACCAGCCTGACCAACATGGTGAAAACCTATCTCTACTAAAAATACAAAAATTAGCCGGGCATGGTGGCATGTGCCTGTAATCCCAGTTACTTGGGAGGCCAAGGTAGGATAATCGTTTGAACCTGGGAGGTGGAGGTTGCAGTGAGCTGAGATCGCGCCATTGCACACCAGAGGGAGACTCTGTCTCAAAAAATAAATAAATAAATTTAACAACCAGCAGGGCATGGTGGCTCACACCAGCACTTTGGGAGGCCAAGGCGAGTGAGATCACTTGAGGTCAGGAGTTCAAGACCACCCTGGCCAATATGGCAAAGCCCTGTCTCTACTAAAATTACAAAAAATCAGCCAGATGTAGTGGTGTGCACCTGTAGTCCCAGCTATTCGGGTAGCTGAGGCACAATAATTGCTTGAATCTGGGAGGCAGAGGTTGCAGTGAGTCTCAATTGCACCACTGTACTCCAGCCTGGGAGATAGCAACTCTTGTCTCAAAAAAAAAAAAAAAAATTTAACAATCCACTGTGTCTTAAATTTCAGCTTTTGTCACCTCTCCCTCCAAAAAAAGCTGCCTCAATGCAACAGCCTCTAGGTAGAACTAGCTTCTAAGTTCTCCTTCTCTGCTCCTGGGAGCCATTAGCTTAGGTAGTCAAGAAATACCCTAGGCTGGGCGCAGTGGCTCATGCCTGTAATCCTAGCACTTCGGGAGGCCGAGGCGGGCTGATCACTTGGGGTAAGGAGTTCAAGACCAGCCTGGCCAACAAAGCAAAACCCTGTCTCTACCAAAAATACAAAAACTGGCCAGATGTGGTGGTGCGGACCTGTAGTCCCAGCTACTCGGGATGCTGAAGCTGGAGGATTGCTGGAGCCTGGGAGCGGAGGTTGCAGTGAGCCGAGATCACACCACTGCACTCCAGCCTGGGTGACAGAATGAGACTTTGTCTCAAAAAAAAAAAAAAAAAAAAAAAAATTACATAAAATAAAGAAGAAATACTCTAGAGTCTAGGATCGTGGTTTTTAAACTCAATATAGCTGCACATTGGAATCATCTGGAAAATGTTGGGGCTCAGAAAATGATACCCCTGACTGAATAGGGCACTTTGGCATGTTGAATGCTTTGAATTAAAGAAAATTGAAAGGCTTCTGAAACAGCGTCAGAACCAAGCTTTCTTTTTGACTTTCCCCTAACCCCATCTCTCGATCCCCTTTTCCCAAAGCATCTGGAGGGGCTTTGTCTGAAGTTCCCTTATCTGAATAAGGTAGGTTCCTCCAGAATAAATACAATAGTCTTAAAACTTCCTCCCTAGGAATCTCAACAGGTAACCAGGAAATATTAACCACTGGGAAGAGAAAAGACTAAAAGTCATCACCATGCCCAGACAGACTTTTCATCTATTTTTCTGAGGGTAGCTCTGAGAGATTTTCCAGGAGACATTATTTGCCTCATAAGGCAACCTTTGGTCACAGTGAAGTTCCTCCCCTTACCCTTTGCTGCTGTTTCCCCCAGAGCTCACAGGAACTTTGTCTCAGGCAAATTTTCTGTTCTTTGAACTAATTCCTATCCTTCCAAAAATCACTTACTAGCCCTCTAAATTGTTTACCGTACCATCTCCCTTCCCTGTGAAGTAGATGCTATTCAAGCTTCAGCCATCTGGCCCTTCTTTGAGTCTTATATTTCGTATGGCTCCTGTGCATAAGCACATTAATAAATGTGTATGTTTGGCCTGGCACGGTGGCTCATGCCTGTAATCCCAGCACTTTGGGATGCCGAGGTGGGCAGATAACCTGAGGTCAGGAGTTCAAGACCAGCCTGACCAACATGGAGAAACCCCATCTCTACTAAAAATACAAAATTAGCCGGGTGTGGTGGCGCATGCCTATAATCCCAGCTACTCGAGAGGCTGAGGGAGGAGAATCGCTTGAACCCGAGAGGCGGAGGTTTCGGTGAGCCGAGATTGAGCCATTGCACTCCAGCCTGGGCAACAACAGCGAAACTCCTCTGTCTCAAAAAAAAAAAAAAAAGTGTATGCTTCTTTTCCTGTTAATTTGTCTATTGTCAGTTCATTGTAGCAGTGAACACTCAGAGGGTGAATGGGAAGCCTCTACAAGAGCTTTAAAAGCTACTGATGCTTGGGTCTCACTCAGAGATTCTGATATATTCCGCCCAGGTATAAGATTTTAGGCCGGGCGCGGTGGCTCACGCTTGTAATCCCAGCACTTTGGGAGGCCGAGGCGGGCGGATCACGAAGTCAGGAGATCGAGACCACGGTGAAACCCCGTCTCTACTAAAAATACAAAAAATTAGCTGGGCGTGGTGGCGGGCACCTGTAGTCCCAGCTACTCGGAGAGGCTGAGGCAGGAGAATGGCGTGAACCTGGGAGGCGGAGCTTGCAGTGAGTCGAGATCGCGCCACTGCACTCCAGCCTGGGTGACAGAGCGAGACTCTGTCTCAAAAAAAAAAAAAAAAAAAAAAAAAAATTTTAAAAGCTCCCCAGGTGATCCTAATGCCAAGGCTGGGACCCCTGGAGGAACCCTGCAGAGCTGCACTCACTACTCAGCAATCCCAATCCACACTTGAAGGGTTAAGCAGGAGTACATTTGGGCGCAGGGGGCAGGGCATTGTTTCGGGATTCAGGGACCTCTGAGGAGGCTTGTGGCCTGACTTTCTGCCAACAAACTTTCCAAAACAAAGCGTGGAAATGGGAGGCATTTGCAGCAAGGGACCGTGACTTCTCTGAATTTGTCCCTCAAGCCCCAGGTGCTTCAGCCTTGGTGGGTGATGAAGCAGAGCAGCCTGGGGGTGACCTGTGCTAGGGTCCAGGGCTTTCCAAGCTCCTCAGAAAATCATACTGGCTTCAGTGGAGCTGCAGAGCCACTTGCAGGAGAACCTGGATGTGCTGTCCTATGGAAGAGTGGCCACAAGGGTCTACGAGTTCATTTTAGGGTGGGCTCAGAAATCAGATTGACTCAACAGGCCGGAGAGGAACCTGCACTTTTTTTTTTGACGGAGTATTGCTCTGTCGCCCAGGCTGGAGTGCAAATGGCGCAATCTCCGCTCACCACAACCTCTGCCTCCTGGGTTCAAGCAATTCTCCCGCCTCAGCCTCCCCAGTAGCTGGGATTACAGGCATGCACCACCACGCCCGGCTAATTTTTGAATTTTTAGTAGATACCGGGTTTCGCCATGTTGGCCAGGCTGGTCTCCTGAACTCCTGGCCTCAAGAGATCTTCCCAAAGTGCTGGGATTACAGCCACCGCGCCCCTTCAATTAACTACTATTTTTTTGTTTGTTTTTTGGAGACAGGATTTCGCTGTTGCCCAGGCTGGAGTGCAGCTGTGCAATCATATTCACTGCAGCCTTGACCTCTAGGCTCAAGCTATCCTCCCGCCTCAGCCTCCTGAGTATCTGAGACTACAGGCACGCACCACCATGCTTGGTTAATTTTTGTATTTTTTGTGGAGATGGGGTCTCCCCATGTTTCCCAAGCTAGTCTTGAACTTCTGAGCTCAGGCAATCCACCCACCTAGGCCTCCCAAAGTGCTGGGATTACAGGCACAAGCCACCGCGCCCGGCAAACTTATCTCCTACTGATAGATATTGCAAAATTTTTCTTCTACCAAAAAAAAAAAAAAATGATACATATAATCCGTATCATCTGTTCAGTCTTGTCCTTTTTAACTTTTTCAGAGAAACTTCCGCTAAGTGAACATTTAAATCTGAATTACGTCCTGTTAAACTGTTCTCCAGGAAAATAAAATAAAATAAATCTTCAAGTTTTTGTTTACCTAACAGTTTGTTGTGTCGAACAAACATTCCTACTTTTCAGGTAACAAAACGGCAGCTTAGGCGAGAAAGCCGCTCATATTCGCAGGTACAAGGGGCTGGGTAAGAACGCCCCGCCTGGCTGACTAGCTTCAGTTCCGCGCGCTGGACAGGAATTATGCACAGGGCGTCGCTGTGGCACTAGAAACCCCAAAGTCACAAGCGCCCCAGATCCGACCAGGATGCCGCTACCGGATACAGCCCAGAAGTCCGCGCCTGCGCCGCAAGCCCGCCTTCCTGAAGAAGGAGCCCAGCCTCGGCAGCGTTCCTCTCCAGCTCCGCCCTTCTTCCGCTCGACTTTCTTTGCCATTGGCTGACAATGGACTATATAAGGACGTCATTTCCTGCCGCCTGTCCTTTCCGCGGTATCTGTAGGGGGGTCCATGCGGCGTTGTTCTGGGTGAGTTGGTGAGTTCCTTGTAGCGTCCCTGGCGCCTCCCAAGGGGAGAAAAATGAGCTTTTCCTGCTCAAATGAAGGGTGCGAAGACTAGTGATGAAAGCCGGGCAGACCGGGTCTGTCTCCCGCCCGGCGCGCCCCACCTTAGGCCTGCGGCCCGCACGTGGCCAGGCTCGGGCTCGCGGGTGGAGGCCGCCCTCCAGCGGAGGCTCGGAGCTGGGGTTCGCGCTAGGCCGCGGGTGGGCGGGAGTGCAGAAAGAGGGCTAACATCCCGTGTTGCTATTCCTTTGGAGCCCTACACGGCGGTGAGTCGAGGCCCAGGCGCTGATTTACACCAGCTACTTGGGCTGGTTGGGTTTTCCCGGTCGCGCCGTGCGGGTCAGGAGTTAAGGTTCTCGGGTTTTTAGACAAACAAGTGGTGACAATACAGCGAAGTAATTCCAAAGCACCCGCCTACAATCTGCTTGAAAATACCTGAAACAAATTCATACCTTTTTTGCCTTTAGTTTGCATATTCCAAACATGGCTGCTCTTTTATATCTAGTTGTTAACTTGGTGCATCCGCAACTTTTCCTTAATTCCTATCTTGAGAAGTGTTGAATTTCCATTCGCTAATTTCGTTTAGTTTTATTACTCGGTTATTCGGCCATCCACACCATTTCCTCAGTAAGATGTGCGCTGTTTCGTAATACACGACATGTATCAGTTAAGTTTCTGTTTACCCCTTCACTACACTGTAAGCTCAATGCCTGACACTGTAGCAGATGGAGTCTTTGGTTGCTTTTAAGGGTGTACCCCACTTAACTCAATGGAATGAAAAGAAATCGATTGCTCTCTTATTTCAGATTCCCGTCGTAACTTAAAGGGAAACTTTCACAATGTCCGGAGCCCTTGATGTCCTGCAAGTGAAGGAGGAGGATGTCCTTAAGTTCCTTGCAGCAGGAACCCACTTAGGTGGCACCAATCTTGACTTCCAGATGGAACAGTACATCTATAAAAGGAAAAGTGATGGTTAGTCATTGCTTTAATTTTTTGTTACTCCAGCTGTAAGTACAAATTTTGAGCTTGCTATTCTCGTGGTTTGTTCTGGTTGATTTCTTTCTATCTTCCTCAAATGAAGCCAGACCCCTAGGTTGAAAACATACTTTAAATAAATGTTGTTGTTATTGGGAGAAAAGATTTCTGCTACAGGGGAAGAATATGTTAGTTGCCTGAGTTATGGGACTTGGGTTGTGTCATGAACATGAGAAAGTTCATCAGCTGAGTTTCTAATAGCTCGCATAGTGCCTTCAACTTCATAGGTACTTACACAGGCTATTGAATTTTGAGTGGAAAGTGGGGTGAGAGGTGGGAATGAACAATATGGCTTGGAAGAACCAGAGGATGGAAGGCATTAAGTTGGCTAAGGCACTTATTTTAGAGATAAAGCTACCAGGGACTTGGGAGTGACATGCTGTAAAGGAGTTTTAGGATGAGTCTTGTATCAGTGCAGATGATAAAAGGGAAAGAGTGGCAGAAAGCCAGGAAGTGGATTCTTAAGAACCACTGATGGAGTAAGTACAGGGAAAGAGAAAGGAAAGATGGATTTAGCCAACTGAATCTAGGCTGCACACTATTAAAGCTCAGGGTGGAGGCCAGTCTTGGCTCATGAACTTCTGAGTGTCGGAAGTGTGCTACATTAATGGCAGGATTTTCGCTAACACCAGTAGAGCTTGCCTCTATGACTGGAGTTTGGTAGTACTCGCTGCCACATAGAGTAAACTTGGGAAGAATGCACAGCCAAGTCAAGTGTTACAAATCTTTCTACCCTCACTTAGGCATCTATATCATAAATCTGAAGAGGACCTGGGAGAAGCTTCTGCTGGCAGCTCGTGCTATTGTTGCCATTGAAAACCCTGCTGATGTCAGTGTTATATCCTCCAGGAATACTGGCCAGGTTTGTGGAACAGTGGTTTTTATATTATAGAAATAAAGCTTACAGACATTGTGAGACATACAGAAAGGTACAGAAAGGTATAAGAAAATAGAAATAACTCAGGTTGGGCGCGGTGGCTCACGCCTGTAATCCCAGCACTTTGGGAGGCGGAGTCGGGCGGATTACGAGGTCAGGAGATTCACACCACAGTGAAACCCCATCTCTACTAAAAATACAAAAAATTAGTGGGGCGTGGTGTCGGGCGCCTGTAGTCCCAGCTACTAGGGAGGCTGAGGCAGGAGAATGGCATGAACCCGGGAGGCGGAGCTTGCAGTGAGCTGAGATGGCGCCACTGTACTCCAGCCTAGGTGACAGAGCGAGACTCCGTCTCAAAAAAAAAAAAAAATAGAAAACTCAAACTCCACTCTTAGATAACTTAAGTTGGACGGAGCCATAGAAATCGCCCTTATGACTTTGTTTTTTTTTTCCCCCTCAAGGCAGTCTTCCTCTGTTGCCTCCTGCCCAGCCTGGAGTGCAGTGGTGTGATATCCGGCTCATTGTAGTCTTTGCCTCCGGAGTTCAAGGGATTCTCCTGCCTCAGCCTCCCGAGTAGCTGGGATTACAGGCATGTGCCACCATGCCTGACTGATTGTTGTATTTTTAGTAGAGACATGGTTTTACCATTTGGCCAGGCTGGTCTTAAACGCCTGACCTCAAGTGATCCTCCCACCTCGGCCTCCCAAAGTGTTGGGATTACAGGCGTAGGCCACTGCGCCCAGCCTGTAAGACCTTTTCAACATACATGCTGGGCATCTGGCAGTATGTTGGACTTTATAATTTCATTTTGTGTAGACTTGTGCCACTAAATATCTAGAAATTCTGTTAAAGTGGCTTATCACATTTTCCCATAGTCAAAAGTTTTTACGTTGAAATGATGAAATACTGGGACAGAAATTTTTTAAGAATCTTAGCCAGTCATGATGGCATGCACCTATAGTTCCTGTTAACTGGGAGTCTGAGGCAGGAGATCCCTCAAGTCCAGGAGTTGGGGGCTGCAGTAAGTTATGATTTTGCTACTGCACTCCAAGTCTGGGGCACAGAGTGAGATCCTGTCTCTTAAAAAAAAAAAAAAAAGCCGGTCGTGGGTGGCTCATGCTTTTGTAATATGGGTACTTTGTGAGGCCGAGGCTGGTGACTTGCTTGAGCCCAGAAGTTCGAGACCAGGGTGGGCAACGTGGCAAAACTCCGTCTCTACCAAAATTAACAAAAACGAGCTGGGTGTGGTGTTGGCGTGCCTGTAGTCTCAGCTGAGGCTGAGGTGGGAAGATTGCTTGAACACAGGAGGTTGAGGCAGCAGGGAGCCAAGACTGTCCACTGCATCCCAGCCTGAGTGACAGAGTGAGGCCTTGTCTCAAAGAGAACCTTTGCCAACTTGAATGAAAAATACCTTAATTTGTATTTTTAAGAAATGACTAGTTAGTAAAACTTGAATCTTTTTTGCCACAGCTCTATTCGAAGAATTTTTCTGTTGAGGAAACTAGTAGATTTCTTGAATTCTAAGAGTTCTAACAGATTTTATTCGTCTCAACTATTTTGATAGATTTAAAAATTATGTAGTAAAGACTTTATTTCAGTGTTGACAGTACAGGTTCCCATGCGTGTTTTTGCAGAGGGTTATTCCTGAAACTGACTTGTTACTGGGACCACATAGTTTGGTACACAGTAGAAGAAAGGCAGTTTTAGTTATTGCTGTAGAATGAACTGAGTGACAGTTCTTGCTTGCTTGAGAAAAATACACTGAGCATCTAGATTGGGCCAGGTAATGTTGCTAGGTGCTTGGGATATATAGTAGAAAAACAAGGCTGTCTTTTTAATGTATGCAGGAAATCTCTGGAGAAGTAAGAGAGGTTAAGGAAAGCTGGGTATGTGCCTGCTTTACATGGAGTAGTAGTGATTAAGTTGGCCAGTGCCCAGAAGTGCTTACTGGGTGCCAGGATTGTTGTATGAAATATCTCTGGAGTACCACTAACTTTTAAATTCTTCAAAGAGGGCTGTGCTGAAGTTTGCTGCTGCCACTGGAGCCACTCCAATTGCTGGCCGCTTCACTCCTGGAACCTTCACTAACCAGATCCAGGCAGCCTTCCGGGAGCCACGGCTTCTTGTGGTTACTGACCCCAGGGCTGACCACCAGCCTCTCACGGAGGCATCTTACGTTAACCTACCTACCATCGCGCTGTGTAACACAGATTCTCCTCTGCGCTATGTGGACATTGCCATCCCGTGCAACAACAAGGTAATGATTTTATGATCTAGAGTTTGTGAATGCCTGCTCTAGAAAAAACATTCCTGTGCACATTGTTAGAGCTTGGAGTTGAGGCTACTGACTGGCCGATGAACTCGCAAGTGTAGGTAGTGTGCTACATGAGGGGCAAGTTTTTCGCTAACACCACAAGGGTCTCTGGCCCAATGAGTGGAGTTTGATAGTAATTCTTGCTACAAGTATAACATTACTGCATGACAGCTTTGTGGAGAAATGAAAACGTTTGGAAAATAGGGTGTTTTCTTCTGCCTTTGTCCATGTTTCTTGCTCAGGCCTCAGGCACTTGGCCTTTGTTTTCACACCAACTTGATGGGTTCTACTATAAGATTCTAAAAAGGTGGGTTGTGTGTGGTTCAGATTGGTTGATTTGTAACCCGAGTTGTGCATAAGAATTGCCCAGATATTTTTTTTAAATGCTAGTGTCCGGGCATTTTTTTTTTTCAATCCCTACGATTCCAGTGTGCAGACAAGGTTGAAAATCCCTGATTATAATGCTCCCTGTTACGATTGCTTTTAAATTAAGAGATGTCTGTACTTCTGGTACCTAGATGATGTAGGAGCCAGGAAGGTGCTTGCTGTTTGGGTTTGACCAAATGTCACTTTTTAATAATCTGCCGCTCTTGGTAGGGAGCTCACTCAGTGGGTTTGATGTGGTGGATGCTGGCTCGGGAAGTTCTGCGCATGCGTGGCACCATTTCCCGTGAACACCCATGGGAGGTCATGCCTGATCTCTACTTCTACAGAGATCCTGAAGAGGTAAGCTTCTCCAAAGGCTTGTGGTTACATAAGCAAATTGGACAACTTGGACTGTGCTTCTAGGAGGCAAAATTTGTCAGTCCCTGTAAGTCTTTCCTCTTTTTTTTTTGTAACCCAGATTGAAAAAGAAGAGCAGGCTGCTGCTGAAAAGGCAGTGACCAAGGAGGAATTTCAGGGTGAATGGACTGCTCCAGCTCCTGAGTTCACTGCTACTCAGCCTGAGGTTGCAGACTGGTCTGAAGGTGTACAGGTGCCCTCTGTGCCTATTCAGCAGTTCCCTACTGGTATGTATCAGGATAAAAGTGCATCAAGCTGATATTTCACAACTTCTCAGTTTTATTCTAACTTTAATGATCTCTGTGGCTTTTATACTAGCTTTAAGAGGTTTTCATCCTAGTGTGCTACAGCATCTGATAGACTGCTGTTGGGAGTAGGGTAAGGAAAAATACTACGTTGAGGACAGAGCTGATGGCTTTTTTTGGTATTCTCTTAACAGAAGACTGGAGCGCTCAGCCTGCCACAGAAGACTGGTCTGCAGCTCCCACTGCTCAGGCCACTGAATGGGTAGGAGCAACCACTGACTGGTCTTAAGCTGTTCTTGCATAGGCTCTTAAGCAACATGGAAAAATGGTCGATGGAAAATAAACATCAGTTTCTAAAAGTTGTCTTCATTTAGTTTGCTTTTTACTCCAGATCAGAATACCTGGGATTGCATACCAAAGTATAATAATAAATACATGTCTAGACATGAGTTGTACTTCTAAAGCCCACTGTAGATAGTGTATATTGCTTTTCACTTGAGAATTTCCCTGAGCTTCCTTCCTGTGTAGAGAACATCTGTGCCCTGAAAATAGATATAAGTGGTTACACATGCTTAGTTGGTAACCTCAGGTATACTTTTCCGAGGCCCTGATGATCTTGACTTTTATTAACCATTTGCGTAGGTAAGTTCTATAGAGCTTAGGTTTTTATTTTTGAGTCTTCCTGCCACTTAGGTTAACTATTCCTGGAAGCCCTGGAGAAGCGATGGCCCTTCCCCACATTGAGAGACATTAATTGCCCCTCTTGTCAGCTTGCCTACAGGTTCTGGGAGAGGAGAGGTATGTATGTATGTATTAAAAAAATATAATGCTCCATATTTGTCTTTGCCGGGGAGGGGCTTGGGGAGACAGTCTTTCCCTGTTGCCCAGGCTGGAGTACAGTGGCGTGATCTCAGTTCACTGCAACCTCTGCCTCCTGGGTTCAAGCGATTCTTGTGCCTCTGGCTCCCGAGTAGCTGGGATTTCAGGTGTGCACTGCCACACCTAGCTAATTTTTGTATTTGTAGTAGAGACGGTTCTGCCAGGCTGGTCTCCAACTCCTGGCCTCATGTGACCCACCTCAAAATGCTGGGATTACAGGCCTGAGCCGCTGTGCCTGGCCATATTTGTTTTTTATGTATTAATGCTGGTGGCTTCATCCTAAACGGATTTCAAGATTTACATTGCCTATTAAAAAAGTACTCTTGGCTGTCATGTTGGCTCACCCATGATCCCAGCACTTTGGGAGGCAGAGGCAAAATGATTGCTTGAGCTCAGGAGTTCAGGACCAGCCTGGGCAACATGGTAAAACCCTATCTCTCTTCAAAAGATACAAAAAATTGGCAGGGTGTGATGGCATACTCCCATAGTACCTCAGCTACACAGGAGACTGAGGTGGGAGAATCACCTGAGCCCAGGAGTTGGAGGCTGCAGTGAGCTGTGATTGAGCCCCTGTATACTCTGTCCTGGGTGACGAAGTGAGGCCCTGTCTCAAGACTAAAATAGAGACATTTCCATAGATTGGATTGAATGCAGATTTTGAGATGGCCTGAACTGATTTACATGGATTCATACATTCTCTTGGAAAATTTACAAAATACATGTACATGTGACCACATTCCCAGGGCTCCTTCCAGTGGTGCTGAGGCAGTGGGGACACTGCCGCCTCAGGCATTGTCTTCATGGGAAGCCTGCTTATGGCTGTAAGCAAGGCTGGGAAAATCTGCCCTATAACGTCTCCAAGTGGAATAGCATTCAGTGAGATTGATGGATCCTGAAGTTGCAAGTGGTTAGCAACACTGGTAGAGATTGCTAGAATCAGGATGGTGGGAAGCAGGGACAGTTTACCAGAAGGCTACTGACCAACAGGGGAGCTGGAGAAGCATTGCGAGGTGATGTGAGCCTGAGTAAGGTATACTAAGCTCATTTATGAGCAGGTTCTGGGTGGAGTCTGTTCAGTGAACAGAGAAACTTCGCATTTCCGGACACTTGACATTGTGGAAAACATCTGTTGTGACTATCTAGCAACCTCCAGGATGGGATAATCCATCCCATCTTACTGGGGTGCCATGCAAACCCAGCCTCTCCATAGACTTGTGTCCTAGTGCCAAGCACCTCCAAGAGACCTTGGTAGCATTCTCAAAGCAGTTCCAGAAAGTCTCTTTCTAGATTCTAAGGTTAGGGAGGAGGTAGTCTCCCTTGGCAGGGTTCATTCGTGTTCAGCTAAGTGGAAGCCAGCAAATACTAGACGGGATTTCTCTCAGACCCACTCAGCTGGGGTTAGCCTTCCCCGGCAGGCCTTAACCTTTTCATAACCTTGTATATCTGAAAATAGGATCCTCTCCCCAACTCTACTCCCCTGGCCCTACCCCATATCACCAACTGCTAGTGGATTCTGGCTCAGATCTGGGATCACCATGCTCTCATGGGATCCAGCAGCTACCCATGGCTGCAGAGTCAGTGTCCCCAGGCTGTCACCATCTGGAATAGCCATCTTAAACTAGCCAGTTCAAACTGAGTTTTCTCTTGCTTGGTGGTGCCCACCTGACGTAGGGCAGCTCATAAGCACTGCTGAATCAAAGTGACAATCTGTGCCCCCGGGTGTTCAGCAGCCTGCTACTAGCAACTTACCCCCAGTGGTGTTTGCAGAATTGAGTCTTCTGACTGCCATGGGCCCATGCCTAGCATGAGGCCATTTTTAAGGTGAGGGAGAAGCTGTTCCCTCCTTCACTCCCAGGCGCTGCTTTTGCTTTGGCCCTGTGAGCCCCCTCCCTTCTTTCCCTGGCACATCTCCATTTCCTTCTACACAGGAATTGGTTTTCCCTCATTAAGTTACTCAATTCCCTTGTTCAGCCTGATCTTAACAAATGCAGCTTGCTCTAAATATTTTACTTGTTCACAACCTCAAGCTCTTCATACACTTTTGGGTAGTTTGTCTTCTGTGCTTAATAGAAACTGAATCCCACAAAGAACTCTAGTTTCTCTTCCTCTACTTTCCTAAGTAGCTTAGGGACTCCTTTCTTAGGACTGTGTGCAATAAACACATTTTTTCTAGTACATTCCTAATAGGGCAAATCTGAGCATCCTCATTGGAATCAACCTATCACAAAAGCTGGCACTTGGGAAATACTAGTAAGTACTGAGTGAATAGAAAAAGTTAAGAATAAATCTGACGGCCGGGTGGCTCACGCCTGTAGTCTCAGCACTTTGGGAGACTGAGGTGGGCAGGTCACCTGAGGACAGGAGTTCGAGACCAACCTGGCCAAAATGGAGAAACCCCATCTCTACTAAAAATACAAAAAATTAGCCAGGCCTGGTGGCGTGTGCCTGTAATCCCAGCTACTTGGGAAGCTGAGGCAGGAGAATCGCTTAAATCTGGGAGGCGGAGTTTGCAGTGAGTGGAGATCCTGCCATTGCACTCCAGCCTGGGCAACAGCAAAACTCTGTCTCAAAAAAAATAAAAATAAAAAATAAATCGGAGGCTGAGTGCAGTAGCTCATGCTTGTAATCCCAGCACTTTGGGAGGCTGAGGTAAGAGGATCACTTGAGGCCTGGAGTTGTAAGACTGGATTGGACAACATAGCAAGACCCCATGTCTACAAAAAATTTAAAAAATTAGCTGGGTGTGGTGGTATGCACCTGGTCCCAGCTACTTGGGAGCCTGAGGCAGGAGGATCACTTGGGCCCAGGAGTTGGAGGCAGCAGTGAATTGTGAGTGCCACCACACTGCAGCCTAGGCAACAGAGCAAAACTGACTAAAAAAAAAGGATAAATCAAGAGACTTAATATTCAAAAAAAGTGGGAGAGGTAAGTTTCATTTGGCAAACCTGAAGCGCCTAACAGGATTCAAGGTGCCCACTCTTGCTTGTTATTCAGGAGCACATCAGCACAATTAACGGGTGGCCACATCACCTGCTCTCAACTTGGGTGTTTGATCAAGTTCTCAACTTGGGTGTTTGATCAAGTTCCCAGCTTGGTCAAAGACAACAGCTTCACATAGTGTTTTGAGAATGCACTGCACTCCCTGAGGTCAGCTTGGGTGTGGTCTCCTGGTGTGCTAGTTGGTGGGACTGGGTCTGGTCTGCACCATGGCCCAGCACCAAAGACACCTTTGCATAACCAGTTGTCCTGTGAAGGGACTGGCCCACTGTCACCATTGACATGATGGGCTGCATAGTGAGGTGGATAGTGTGGGCTGTAGAATTGGACATACTTGGGTGATGACAGCCCTGCTTGGGCCACTCCTAGTGTGTGGTTCTGGGCAAGGGACTGTCTCTAGCCCAAGTGGCCTCACCATCAAATGGGATGCTTGTGGGCTGCTGTGATTCATTGAGATCGTCCTGCACAGCAGTTAGTCTGGGTTTGGCATGTAGTGAATACTGCTCGTATGCATTGCATTGTCTTTCCGTAGTACTTACTTTAAAAATAATTTTTATGTAAAATGGATCATACATGCAGATAGTTTAAGAGACATATCCATGCATTCTTGAAGAGTAAGAATCAAGTTAAAGCCTCTGCAACTGTGATGCAGGTTATGAAAGGGAAAAGTGCTAGGACCAGAGAAAAAGCATCTGTGTGTCCCTCCCTGCTCCTCTCAGGTCAGGGAGCTCCTGTTCCTGTGATACCCTGGTTGACTTTATTGTTTCCCCACTTATGTATGCACTTTTAATCATGAATTATTTAATTTTCCTGTTTTTGAGCTTCCCATAAATGGAATCTTAGCACATCTGTGTGATCTGCTTCTTTCCCTCAATGTTGTCTCTGCTTTTTCTTTTATTTTTTGAGACAGAGTCTCTGTCACCCAGGTTGGAGTGCAGTGGTGCGATCATGGCTCGCTGCAGCCTTTACCTACTGGGCTCAAACGATCCTCCCACCTCAGTCTTTCAAGTAGCTGGGATTACAGGTGCGTGTCACCATGCTCAGCCAGTTAAAATTTTTTTTTTTTGTAGAGAGGAGGGTTCACTATATTGCCCAGCTTGGTCTCGAACTCCTGAGCTCAAGTGACCTTTCTGTTTCAGCCTGGGACTATAGGCATGAGCCACTGTGGCCCACCATTTGGAACATTTTTGATAGATCCTTGTGTAAAGTTTTCCCCTGTTGGCTTTAAACTCAGTTTCACCAGATAACATCAAATGGTTTCGCAATCACATATAAAATCCTACAAAAACATAGCCATAACCTGTGGGCAGCAAGCCACCCAGGTGCCGAGGCAGGAGACCGAGGACACAAGCTGTTCCAGTATAATAAAATATAAAATAAGAATAGTTATACCAGATATAGGTCTTAGATATGATTATATATACATATCATTAATCATTAGTTTGTAGCAATTACTCTTTATTCCAATATTATAATAATCTTCGCTCTATAATCATAACCTAGGAAAAACCAGGCCATACAGAGATAGGAGCTGAGGGGACATAGTGAGAAGTAACCAGAAGACAACAGTGCGAGCCTTCTGTTATGCCCGGACAGGGCCACCAGAGGGCTCCTTGGTCTAGCGGTAACGCCAGCGTCTGGGAAGATACCCGTTGCCAAGCGAACCGTGGTCTAGCGGTAGCATTAGTGTCAAGGAAAGACACCCGCTACTTAGCAGACTGGGAAAGGGAATCTCCCTTTCCCCAGGGGAGTTTAGAGAAGACTCTACTCCTCCACCTCTTGTGGAAGCAGGCCTGCCCGCAGTTATCCGGAGGCCTGTCTCCCTGTGATGCTATGCTTCAGTGGTCACGCTCCTAGTCCGCCTTCATGTTCCATCTTGTACACCTGGCTCTGCCTTTTAGTTAGCAGTAGCAAATTAGTGAAAGTACTAAAAGTCTCTGATAAGCAGAAATAATACTGTAAGCTGTTTCTCTCTTTCTGCTCTCTCTCTCTGCCTCGGCTGCCAGGCAGGGAAGGGCCCCCTGTCCAGTGGACACGTGACCCATGTGGCCTTACCTATCATTGGAGATGGCTCACACTCCTTATTCTGCCCCTTTTTTCTTGTATCTAATAAATATCAACGCAGCCTGGCATTCAGGGCCACTACTGGTCTCTGCGTCTTGGTGGTAGTGGTCCCCTGGGCCCAGCTGTCTTTTCTTTTATCTCTTTGTCTTGTGTCTTTATTTCCACACTCTCTTGTCTCCACACATGAGGAGAAAACCCACCAACCCTGTGGGGCTGGACCCTGCAATAACCCTTAGGACTTTCTGTTGAAAACACTGTCTTCACTGTTCAGAATTGCTGCTTCTCAAAAATTGGGTCCATCTATGCAGTCTGATCCTGACCTCTCCATTTTTCTCCCTACTCTATGAGTGTCCCTGAGTCAATGTCACACTAGCCTATTTACTAGAACTCTATATTGTGGTATCAAGTAGGGCAATCCTCCTATCTTCCTCCTTTCCTCCAAGAGAGTCTTGGCTATTATTGATGCTTTTGCATTGTCATATACATTTTCAAGCCAACTCCAATCGATTAGTCCAGTTCCACTATAAAGCCTGTTGGGATTATGTTGATTCTATAGAGTAATACTGACTGATTTACACTACTGAGTTTTTCAACCCATAAGCAATCTGTATATTACTCCATTTTCTCATTTTTATGTCCCTCAATAAGGTTTTATAATTTTTCCTGTAGAAGTTTTGCACGTCCTTTGGTAAATTTATTTGTAGGTAATTGAGACATTTTAAAATTGTTCCCTTTTGGGAAACTATTATTAAGGATCCTGTTGGAAAAGCTCAACCTCATATTCTAAATAACACGATATTCAGTGGTAAATGTCACCATTTCCATGGGGTTTCTGACCCAGCCTGAGCGATTCAGAGCTTTTCTTCAAGGCAGGGATGAGATTGCTAAACTCCATCCATGAAAAACCTGCTTGAAGCCTACAGGTAAAACATTCTATTTGTTTAATAGGGCAGGGCAAGCTGCACTTCTGAAAATGCTAAGTTCAGCAGGCTTCTTTTAGGAATAGTGCCAGAATTAGCCAATTCTACTTTGAAAATAATCTCAAGTAAAATAATAAGAACTCAACATTCAGCAAATATTTATTAAGCATGTACTCTGGACCAGGCATTGTTATGAGCAATGGGGACAGAACAGTGGGTGAAGACAAAGCCTGTGACCTTGTGGCAGTTATCTGGAGAGGCAGATAAAAAGTGAACAATTTATTTACTATGGAAACAGAAGTGAGGATGATGGAAACATGAGGAAAGCTTTTGTCTAAAGCAAGAATCGCAGGCATCAGCCTATAGAAACGGGACAAATGGAGAAAATCACTAGAGAGAATGACAGCAAAGAAACCCCTCCAGAGAGAAGAGGTCTCAGTCCAGCCTCACACCAAGTAGAGCCTCATCAAAACGTTCCATTCTCATGGGGAGTTGGGGGCCTGTACCAGAGGCCATGAAGTCTCTTGGAGTCCATGCTATGTGAGTGGTGCACATCTCCACTGCCCAACCCATAGAAAACTCACCTAAGTTTTCTCTCTTCTCTCCTATAGATATTTTTGGAAACGAGTTGGGGACAAGGAAAAAGCTATAATTGCACAGACATCTACCCCAATTCTGCCTCCTGCTGCACTCTCACTGAGAGACAATGGTCCAAGAAGCACTCTCCCCTCTCCATGGCTGGCTAGCTAGGTTCACACTGGTGCAAAGAGCACTCGACATTGCCAGAAGTGTGCATCATCATGTCCCCACGGTAAGGCCCCTCACCACCTCTCCTCAGCGACTCAGCTCTGCATTTTCTTCCATCCAATACTCTTTATCTCAACCCAAGGGGCGTCTTCTATTTATGATGTGCAAAAGAAAGGTACAGTCTTTAGCATGAGAAAGTAGTCCCTTAGACCATCGTGGTGGCACACAAGACTCTGCACAGGCCATCAAGCCTGAAGAAATGAATGGGCTAGTTTGACATTTGTTTCAAAAATCCCTTATAGGGAAATTTTTTTTGGTATTACTGTATATCATTTCATATAGATATATTTAAGTAAGTTATCTTTTTAAGACAATGTCTAGTTATTGACACTGCTTTTGCCATTTAGAAATACAGAATATGATCATTGCAATTTAAAACCCAATGAGCAGACAAAATAATAAGACACTGTTGTAGAAAGGTTTGATGAATTAGAAAAAAATATGAAAAAAATTCATAAGGAGAACAGAGAGAGGAGGAAAAAAATACAAAAGAGGAGATACAAAGAGAGTAAAATTAGAGAGTCAAACTGTCTAATTGGAGTTCCAGAGAGAGAGAAGAGAGAATAAAGAAGTCAGTATCAAATAGATATGACTGAGAAATTCTCATAAATCTACAAATAGATATGATCCAAAATTCTCATCAATCTGCAAATTTAGGAATTCCAATGTGTACTAAGTGGAAATGGTTTTTAAAAACCCATTCTTATTTACATTGTTAAAGAATCCTGAAAATGCCAAAACCAAAAGTGTTCTTGAAAGAAGCCAAGGAGAAAAGGAAGGACACCTGACTGTTCCCCATCAACGGTGACAGCTAGGGGACAGTAGAAGGAGAAAAACAAATGGCTAACTGGCTCTGTCATTCAAGAATGAGGACAATATAATGACTTTTCCAAAAAACAAAAGCTAGTAAGGAAAAAAGAAAGTGAAGGCAAAATAAAGCTGTGGCCAGGATGAACACCAATGTTTATGAGGATTTCTCAGTCATATCTATTGAACACCCATGTTCATCCTCCCTTCTTCCATACTAACAGAGCCTGTGAGTTTTCACTGGGCATAGGCTGAAAAGCTGGTGCCTCACATTACATGGTGGTAAAATGTTGGGTCAGGTTTTGGAGCCTGTATTGCTTTGGAGGGTAGACCGAAATTTGATCAAATCTGTGGCATTAGGAAAATGGTAGGAGAGATCCAGAGTGATGGTCTGTGTGACTCTTGGCTGCTTTAAGCACAGTCCTATGAGAGACAAGAACTCTGGCTAGATCTGGCCAACCTACAAGCAGAAGTGAAAGGACCTAGAATTGTGCTAATGCAGGCATTTTCTGTCTTGGTCTGCAATATACAGAGCCAAACACTGTTTACCCACCTCAAGCAGTTATGAGCTATGTATCTGAAGGGTCAGAGTCCACAGGAGATAACACTCTTGCCCTTTGGGAAGGTAGCATGCATTAAGGTGAGATTAAGGTAGGGTTAAAGGAGTTGTTTTCCATTTCAAACCTACCATAAACAAGAAAAAAGTCCCAGCCTGGCCAACATGACAAAACCCCATCTTTACATAAACATACCAAAATTACCTGAGTGTGGTGGCAGGCACCTGTAATCCCAGCTACTCAGGAGGCTAAGGCAGGAGAATCACTTGACCCTGGGAGGTGAAGATTGCAGGGAGGTGAAGGTTGCAATGAGCTGACACTGTGCCACTGCACTCCAGCCTGGGTGACAGAGCAAGACTTCGTCTCAAAAAAATGAAAAAAGTCTGGCAAAATCAGATAATGGTAACAAAGATTTGGAACAGGAACTCCTATACTAGGTGGTGGGAGTATAAATTGGTACAGTTTGGCATTATTTAGTAACGTAAGCATCTACATTATTGCTCTTGAAGGTATACACTAAAGAAAATCATGCACATTTGCACTAGGATATGTGGACAAGAATTCTAATTGACAAACTTGGAAGTGGCTCTGGGTCCATCTACAGTACAGTTGATAAACTGTTGTATATATTTATACCACAAAGTGCCAATCAGTGATGAAATTAAACTTATCATGGCTACGTGCAGTGACATGTATGAATTTTACAAATTTGGGCAAAATAAGTGTAACAGAATATTATTCCTAATATGTGATTCCATTTGTGAAAAGTTCAAAAACAAGCAAAGGTAAGCTATATCTATATCTATGTCTGTATCTATATCTATCTATATCTATCTATCTATCATCTATATCTATCTATCTATCTATCTATCTATCTATCTATCTATCTATCATCTATCTATCTATCATCTATCTATCTATCTATCTATTTTTTTGAGATGGAGTTTTGCTTTATTGCCCAGGCTGGAGTGCAGTGGTGCAATCTCAGCTTACTGCAACCTTCACCTCCCAGGTTCAAGCGGTTCTTCTGCCTCAGCCTCCCAAATAGCTGGGACTACAGGTGTGCACCACCATGCCTGGCTGATTTTTGTATCTTTAGTAGAGACGGTGTTTTGCCATGATGGCCAGGCTGGTCTCAGACTCTTTACCTCAGGTGATTCACCTACCTTGGCCTCCCAAAGTGTTGGGATTACAGGTGTGAGCCACTGCACCCAGCCTAGCTATATTCTTTAGAGATATATTCCTTGGTGGCAAACATTAGACTGTGTAAATCAGTAACAAGATTTCTAATATATGGGGTAAAAAACAAGCAAGATAAAAGCAATCAATAAAATATTTACAAAGAGTATAGGCTGGGTGTGGTGGCTCATGCCTGTAACTCCAACACTTCGGGAGGCCAAAGCAGGAGAATCTCTTGAGCCCAAGAGTTCCAGACCAGCCTGGGCAATGTAGCAAGACCCTGTCTCTAATAATAATAATAAAAATTTTAAAACGGGTGTGGAGGTTATGTGAAAGATAAAGTGTTTTGAGGTCTTTGTTTAAAATATCAACTTTAGACCATAAATGTCTCTCATTCTACATGCTTATCTTAACATGACATTGTCACTATCCCATGGATGGAATCTATGTCCCCTCCCTTTCAGCCTTGGTAGAAGTTTCAACTTCCTCAAGTAATAAGATAGAATGGAAATGATGCTATGTGTTTTTCAAAGATATGCCATAAAAATGCCATTCCCTTTTGTCTGGGTCCCTTGGGACATTTGCTCTTGAAACTCAGCCATCTTCCAGTGAGGAAGCCTGAGCAGCTGGGGAGAGGCCCATATGGAGAAGAACCAAAGTCCCCAGTCCCCAGCCCCAGACCAGCTGAACTCCCAGCTAACATCCAGCACTAACTTGCCAGCCAAGAGAATGACCCGTGTTGAAAGTGAATTGTCCAGCCCCATTTGGAGCCATCTCAGCTGTTGCCATGGGGAGCAGATGCAAGTCATTCCTGTCAAACTCTGGCTTATTTGTGAGCAAAAGAAATAATTGTTCTTGTTTTAATCAACTTAGCTTTCAGGGGGTTTGTTGCTGAGCAATAGATAACTGATACAATGGAAAAATTCTAGAGGCATTTTCACTAAAGTCAGAAACAAGACATGGATACCCACTATCACCACTCCTCTATATCATAGCAGTGAACTTATCAGGTAATGTAACTAGGCGAAAGTAACTTTTTATATACACAATATATAGCCAGCTGACTTTCTCTTTAGAATTTACAATAAGCATTTCTCTAAATTCTCTTAGAATTTACAATAAGCTTTTATATCGATTGTATACATTAGCTACACAGTAAGCTATTAAGTGGCTGCAAAATAGTTTATATATCTATTTTCCTAGTTTTAATATTTTATGAAATTTCAACTATTATAAACATGGCTGTCATTAACATCCTTGTGGTTAACTGAATCACATGGCAGGGAGCATTTTAAGATGTTAAAATAACATTAAATTTCCCTAAATTGAATTTTTAGTAGCAACAAAAGAGACTGCAGATTTGAATTTTATTATTATCACTCATAATAATTATCATTCTTTGACAACCCGATTAGTGAAAAATTGCAGTGCAGTGTTGTTTATGTGCATTTCAGTTAGGTAAAGAGCAATTGCTAACCTGCTTTGATTTGAATATTCAGGAAGAAGCTTCAAGGTTTGACTTGCCAGAAAGCTTTTCTCCATGAACTGGAAAGTTATTCTAGGAGTTATTAAGGTCCCTTCTGCCAGCAATAGTCTATGTATGCAATAATCAAATAAAAAAGCTACTGCCTAACATGTTTACCACAAAAACAAAAATACAGTAAACTCTCATACCTTGTAATTTTACTATTCAACAATATTTGCTGAAAACTGACCATGTGCCTTGCGTTAGGCCAAGAATGTGGGATTTGACAGATAACTAGAAACTTTCCCCATCCTCCAGGAACTTACTCTGTAATTTGGAGAGAAGACAAACATAGAAATGCATTTGTCATTTCATGAAGGTGAATAAAGGCACAGCCAAACTGCATTAACACCATTTACCATTTGAGGTGAAAAATGGAAACTGACTCTACAGGAATGAGGCTGCTGACTCCAAAGGTAGTTTCCAGCAAGGAGTTCCAAACATGTTTTGAGCAATGGCAGCATTCCTAGAATTTATATATACCTTCCTGAGTTGATCACCTAAAGGGCAACATTACTGTTCAAGTGCAGCCTTTTTTTTTTTTTTTTTGGAGACAGAGTCTCACTCTGTCACCCAGGCTGGAGTGCAGTGGTGTGATCTTGGCTTACTGCAACCTCTGTCTCCTAGGTTGGAGCAATTCTCCTGCCTCAGCCTCCCGAGTAGCTGGGATTACAGGTGTGCACCACCACACCTGGCTAATTTTTTTATTTTTAGTAGAGACAGGGTTTCGCCATGTTGGCCAGGCTGGTCTTGAACTCCTGACCTCAGGTGATCTGTCCACCTTGGCCTCCCAAAGTGCTGGGATTACAGGCGTGAGCCACCATGCCCGGCCCAAGTGTAGCCTTTAATTTACAAGCCAGTCATGAAACTTTACCCATATCTCCTCAAACATTGATAACAAATTGGAACTACTTTTGTAGTGGTCAGGTAGCTTCTTTCAGACACATCCTCTCATGGACAACCACTAAAAACTCTGGGAGAAATATACAAATGATTGTTGGATGATAGTGAGGAGAAAACAAAAGAAGGTGGTTTCTAGAGGAGAGTTGAGTCCTATAAAGAGAAAGTCACTAGGTAAGTTTGCTATATTTTGCAGCTTTTATCCTTTGGTCAACCTCAGTCCACCCCAAGCTGGGTAGCTAAAACCTGGATAGAATCCAGTGGTCTTCTTGCTTGAAGAACGAGAAGTAATTTGAAGCAATTTAATTAAAATCACCTATAGGCCCCTCTGGCACCCATTGGTAATCATCTCAAACAAGGAAACAAACACATTTCTTGTCCATGTTCACACATGTACAAAGATGATAATGTGTACCCAATCTTGTTCAAGGATAAAGGACATCTTTGTGAAATGACCGAGCACAAGGTATAGCATGTGGCAGGCACACAATGAATGTTTCCTTCCTTTCTCCTCTTCCTTCTCAAGAAACAGTAATAATACTCTCAGAATTCAGATTTCATTCTCAAATTCCTCTGTTGGTCTCTTATCTGGACTTAATATTGTCTAATAAAACCTAAAAGAAGGTTGTCTGTCTGTGAATAATGGTCTCATAAATATTACCAAGCAGAGAGCCTTCAAACACGATGAAATCTCAAGGTCCAAGTCATGGCTAGAAAAAAAAAAAAGAAAAAAGCAGGCATGGAGGAATTTAGCAGAACAAAATAGCTTTGGGGAATATTTAATACTCAAAAGAAAAAGGAACTTGTAACTGCTTGAAGAAATAGAGAGCAAAGGCTTCTCCTTTCATGCAGACACAGGACTGGGGCTGGCAGTTTAGACATTTAGCCTTGGGACATCCATGGATGATTTAAAAGTGGGCCTATCTCTACGCTGGGCAGGATGGCTCATACCTACAATCCCAGCACTTTGGGAGGCTGAGGCAGGAAGATAGCTTGAGGCCATGAGTTCAAGACCAGCTTGGGTGATATAATGAGACTTCATCTCTTCAAAAAAAATTTTTTAACTTAGCTCAGCGTGGTGGTGCATGCCTGTGGTCTCAGCAACTCTGGAGTGTGGGGCAGGAGGATCACTTGAGCCCAGGTGATGGAGGTTTCAGTGAGCCAAGATCATGCCACTGCACACCGGTCTGGGTAACACTGAGATGCTGTCTCAGAAAAATAAAAACCAAAAAGGGTGGTCCCTGGTCCTCCATGACCTGTGGCCATCACCACAACCAGGCCTTCATCATAATTCTATTTTCCTTGCTTGTTTTTATGTCTTTGTATGCAACTTGTGGTTTAAAAAGCTGCCTTGTGCCACCTCAGTTGTGGCTAAATCTTAGTGGTTAAGGACACAGCCCAATGGTGTCTGTCAAGGCCTTTGGCAGAAAAGCTCTTGGCTAAAGTGAACACGACTGACTAATCTAAGTCTGATGTAGAGAAACCCTACACAGGAGTTGGATTTTGAGGGTCAGGACATCTCAGGACCTTCACAGGCTCATATAATCTTTGTTCCAAGTCACTGAGGTCAGCCCTTCGTCCTCGGTGTTCCAGCCATAAACACATAGCCTGTGGGGTAAGAACTTGGCTGTGGAGCTGCAAGGCCTTTTTAGCACTCATCCTTAATCAGTACTGGGAAGAGCCCATGTGAGGTAAAGCAGGGGCAGAAAGTCCTAGGCTAAGTTCTTTCCAAGGAGCTCACTTTCTATAGGAGGGAGGTGGGGTGGTGAGAAATATAAGGTGGTGAGAAAGTTGATTTTATTCTTTTTAGGGCCTGAGTCCTGAGCTTTTTTTCTTAGAAGAACAAGCTCTGGAGCACTGCAGAGGGGGAATTATTGTAAAATTGATTTCCCTTTAGTTAAGATCTGAATGCAAAGACAAGCATGGAAAGAGCATTTCTCAAGACCTTACCTTGATTGTTCCTCCAGCATCATTTTCAGGCTTCAGAAGTTCCCGTGTCATGAGGATCAACTGGAGAGAAGGTTGGTTCTGTGAGTCAGCCCTGGAGTGGCTTGAACCTGAGAAGGGGAGGAGATGGGAAGACGGACTTTCCCAGCTCTCATCAGAGCATGCTGTGTTGATGACATCCTCCAGATTCCCCAAGGTTATCTTCTTAAGTCAATGTCTGGATGGTGCCAAGGGACTGGAGCAACAACTGCAACAACTGTAAGTGAGGAAGGAGAACTGTTAAAATGTGTCCTAGGGGACAATGGGACTGGTCAAATTGAAGATTCTCATACTGCATTTCCAAAGATTCCCGGAATTCCCAGGATTCAGTATTTCCAAAAAGTTCTCCAGGCAATTCTGATGCAGGGGGTCCATGTGAAAAATGTTAGGAAATACTTCTTTAGAAACCTTACTGGGCCTCCTCCAGGCTTGGTGTTCAGAGTAACAGGGTCAAGACAGAGAGACAGAGGTACTGGCTGGGTGCAATGGCTCATACCTATAATTCCAGCACTTTGGGAAGCCAAGGCAAGCAGGTCACTTGAGCCCAGGAGTTCAAGACCAGCCTGGGCAACATAGGGAGACCCCCATCTCTATAATAATAATAATAATAAAATTAAAGAAAAGCAAAAAGAGGGGTGGGGTAGAGGGAGAACAAAGAAAAGAGATTTGATCTGAAGTTTTGGGTACCACGTAAGTAAGTGATCTACTGCTATATAACAGTCTCCCTCAAATCAACAGCACTTATTTAGTTTAAGATTCTACCAGGCTCAGCTGATCTGTACTTACTCATATGCCTGGGGTCAGGTTGGCTGGGAGCTGACTGATCCCCATGCCCTCTCTCTCAGTGGTCTTTAGGGGTGCTGGGCCATGTCATCTATCAGCATAGTCACGGCATGCTCATATAGAGTCAGGTTTCCAGGAGCAGCATGCAATCTTCCAGTTTCCTCTTCCATTACCTTTACCCTTGACCAAAGCAAGTCACCTGTTCAAGCCCAGCATCAGGATGTGAGGGTTTTTCCAAGAGTGTGGATAAAGGAAAGCCTAAGCAAATAATAGGCAACAATCAGCTCCATGCCGGGAATGGGAAAAGACAAAAGGCAATCATAAAGGGGGATTTCCTGATATTGGATGGCACAGGTGATGGAGACCTGGACTTCAGGAAGAAAGCAGAGTGTGGAGAGAGGCCACGTGGACCGCAGTTCCAAGGCAATGAGCCAGTGGAGAAAGCAGAGCTGTGGGAAGTCAGAGACGCTCCCTGCCCAGGTCCTCAGTGACCTCTAAATCTGTAGCCTATGCTCAAACAGGTCGGGAAACAGCCACGGAAAGACAGGAAACTATCCAGTCCAGCATCCCAGGATCCTCCTGCAGATGCAGCGGCCCGCCGGTGAGGGCCTCCTTGTTTTGAGCATTCACGGCCCGGGACTTGGGGACAAGCTGAGCCCCGCACGGGCCAGACTCTCCCAAGGACTCTGCGTGTTCTGCGGAGCGGGACCAGCCTGTGCTGCGCTCTCGCCCCACGGATCGCAGAGGGGCCGAAGCAGGAGGCTGTACCCGGGTGATATGGCTCTCAGTCAGCCTGGGTCTCTGCCACCCACTGGCTGAATCCTCAGAAGTGCGAGTGGTTGGGAGTTTCCAGTCAGATTCCTCCTCACCCCTGGGGTGCCTGATGGGGACTAAGTCTGGCCCCCCTATTCTTTGGCCCCCACGTTCTGGTCCCAGTTGTCCCGAATGTCCCACCTTGTGCGTGCTTGTGGCTTCCCCTCAGTGCGCACGGTGATCACCTGTGCCCCCAGCTGTCCCCGGCCAGCTCCTAACGGTCCCCAGTCAACTCCCAATGGCTCCCAGCCATCCCCTAACTACTCCCAGCCTCTCTCCAATGGCCCTCACCGACCTCCCCAAGGTGGCCATTCGCTTGCATTTGGGTCTCAACCTACTACCCTGTGTTAGTGCAGACTGCACTATTTTGTAAGCCTCCTGCCATTTCGCAGACCCTGGTCAAAGGGAAACATTCCATGGGGTTCTGGCCACGAGAAACATCCCGCCTAACCTAACCACAAGGCACAGGAACATTCTTATCATACCCTACCCGGCAAAGGCCCAGCTGAAGGAACATCCCTATACACCCTGCTGCGCAAAGATCCAAAGAACATCACTGTCACATTCTGCCGCAAAAAGGGCCATATTGCACACACCCCTCCCACCCATACCTATAAGTACCCCAGCCTGTAAGCCGCGTGGGCTCTGGCATTAAGCTGGTCCCCTACCTCCGTAGGTTTTTGCAATATGCCTGTGTTTGCTGTAGAGCCTCCACTCTCTCTCCCTCTGTGTTTCTTTTCTTTTTCTTTTTTTTTTATACTTTAAGTTCTAGGGTACACGTGCACAACGTGCAGGTTTGTTACATATGTATACATGTATATTTCTGTGTTTCTTTAACCCTGGCCTTCCCTTCAAAACCTAACACCCTCGTCGGGTGGGGCTGGCCTGTGAGGATTCCCAAGAGACAGCCATGTTTAAGGGAGATGGGAAGCTTGAGTAGGAGCTGACAAGAGGTTCGGGAGGCTGTAGTAGGCCGGGGGCAACAAAGGTGTGAAATCTTGGAGAGGAGACCTGGCAGAGCCTTAACTTTGGGAGCCTTGGAGCTGGAGGAGAGGGTGGAGACAGACTATGCTGGGGAGGAAAGCAGAGGGGACCATGAGGCCTCCATGTCTGATGAAGAGGACCTGGGGTGCCATCAGATGTGCGATGTGGAAGGAAGCTCTGGCTGCGGCTGGGACAATGGAAGCAAGTTCCTAGGCAAGTCTGGGGCAGGGAGTTAGCCAGGACATTGCATGGGTGACCTAGGAAGGAAGGAAAGTGACCTGGGTTAGGGGGTGCCTATGAGGGTGGAGAATTGCAGCCTTTTTGTCTCTCTTTTTTGGCTGTACAAAAGGTAAGTCCCAGACCAGTCAAGATGGTGGGGCAGGGCTGTGAAGATGCTGGCCAAGGTGGAGGTGGCTGAGCATAGGAGTTGGTCGGTGCCCCGGCTCTTAACTGAGGTGGGGACACAGGAACAAAGTGAGTTAAAAGCAGGAGGAGAAAGGGGTGACCAGTTGAATTCTGGGGAGTTTAGTTTGTAAAGGGAAATGCAAGTTCATGTGGAGGTGTCCAGTGTGTGGACATGGGGTCTGGAGGCGACAGAGAGATATGGATTGGATTCATCCACATGTATGTGGAACCACTGAATTGGTTGAAATTAGAGGGAAGCTCAGAAATCTGTGGTCAAGTCTGTCCAAAGTATAGGTAGATGGAGAGAAACTTGAAAAAAGTCAGAAGAGGCCAGGCCAGGAAGGATGAAGAAAATAATAAATAAAGGAATCTTAAAGGCAGATGGCAAAAAGAAATTTGGAATGGAGTTTGGAGTGAATGGCAGTGCTTATCAAAAGTGAAATGTAATTCCACTTCTCAGTATCTACCAGGAAAGAGTAGCATGTAAAGGGATGTAAAAGCAGAGTTTTGGGGTGGGGAGAGCACTCTTTTTTTTTTTTTTTTTTTTTTTTTTCAGAGAGAGAGAGAGAGAGGGTCTGACTGTGTTGTCATCCAGGCTGGAGTGCAGTGGTGTGATCTCTGCTTATTGCAACTTCCGCTTCCTGGGCTCAGGCAATCTGACACCTCAGCCTCCCGAGTAGCTGGAACTACAGATGCGCACCACCGTGCCTGGCAAATTTTTGTATAGATAGAGTTTCACCATGTTGCCCAGGCTGGTCTCAAATTCCTGAGGTCAGGTGATCCACCTGCCTCAGCCTCCCAAACTGCTGGGATTACAGGTGTGAGGCACCACACCTAGCTGACATTTTTTTTTTCTTTAAGATGGAGTTTTGCTCTTGTTGCCCAGGCTGGAGTGCAATGGCACGATCTCGCTCACCGCAACCTCCGCCTCCTGGGTCCAAGTGATTCTCCTCCCTCAGCCTCCCGAGTAGCTGGGATTACAGGCATGCGCCACCACTCCCAGCTAATTTTGTATTTTTAGTAGGGATGGGGTTTCTCCATGTTGGTCAGACTGGTCTTGAACTCCCAACCTCAGGTGATCCTCCTGCTTTGGCCTCCCAAAGAGCTGGAACTACAGCCATGAGCCACCACGCCCAGCCCTGGCGGAGAATTTTTAAAAAGTCATCTGACTAAAAATCTGTCTGCTTCTTGTTATCAACGTGTAATAGAAATTCTAAAAAAGTCATTGATAAACTACCCCTCCCCACTGTAGTGACTACTGCCATACCCCTCCTTCTGGGCACAGAATTGTGTCCTGGAATTATTACAGCATTGTTTATAGTGGAGGAGCTTCAGGAGAAACCTAAAATCTATTGATAGAGGTGAAAGGCAAAATCAAAGGTGTTACGTGCTGTGATGAAGCAGCACATGCATATAGCAGGAATTTTCAAACCACTCCTCAATGTATATATACTTCAAAACATCATTTGTACACAATAACAACAAACAAGGTTATCTGTCAAGTTAAACAAATTCAAAAATGAAAGAATTTACATACCTATATATCTAGCTGAATGGATCCTAAAAACATTGCTGAGAAATCAAAAGTGCACTAATATATTCATATTGACACCTTTCATTTTAAAAAAGGACAATACTTCACATGTATTAAGGAATACATACACAGACACAGAAGTGTAATGAAAAGACTGGAAAGGTATGTCTCAGTAGCAGCTACTCCTGGGAAGGGCTTGAGGGCACTGGGGCTGGGGGTGGTGTCAAAGGCAACTTGAGAGACAAATTTAAAAAAGAACAAAGACAAATATAAAGTAATTGGTAAAATTAAAAGTTATACAACTGAAAGTAAATAATAATTTTTAAGTACTTATCATGGGGAAAAAAGCCACAAACCTCTACATTGTTTATAAAGTAAACTATTTGGCCTGGCACAGTGACTCACACCTGTAATCCCAGCACTTTGGGAGGCCGAGGCAGGCGGATCACATGAGGCCAGGAGTTCAAGATCAGCCTGGCCAACATGGTGAAACCCCATCTCTACTAAAAATACAAAAAAATTAGCTAACGTGGTGGGGCACGCCTGTAATCCAGCTATTTAGGAGGCTGAGGCATGAGAATTGTTTGAACGAGGTTGCAGAGATTGTGCCACTGCACTCCAGCCTGGGCAACAGAGTGAGACTCTGTCTCAAAAAAAAAAAAAAAATCAAGAAAGTAAAGTATTTGATTTGAGTCCTTCCTCCCTTGATTTTCTTATGTCTGGGCCTGCTGATCTTCCCCTGGCCTTGCCACTTTGTGGACACAGGTGAGACACAGGAGCATCATGGGGACATCCCACTGACTTATGCTGCCATCTGCACATGTGAGCTGTTCATTGCCTTCGAGGGCTCTCTCCAGCCCTACTGTTTCTGGGGGCTCTAAGCAGGGCCCAAGTGTCATGTGGAAATGGCTGCTTGGGGCAGGGCTCTGCTCCAGGCCACTGCTTACTGGAAGGGAAGAGGGATTTCTTTTCTTTTTTTTTTTTTTAGATAGAGTCTCACTCTGTCACTCAGGCTGAAGTGCAGTGATGCAATCTTGGCTCACTGCAATCTCCACACCCTGGGTTCAAGCGATTCTCCTGCCTCAGCCTCTTAAGTAGCTGGGATTACAGACACTTGCCACCATGCCTGGCTAATTTTTGTATTTTTAGTTGAGATGGGGTTTCACCATCTTGGCCAGGCTGGTCTTGAACTCCTGACCTTGTAATCCACCTGCCTCAGCCTTCCAAAGTGCTGGGCAAAGCGCCTGGCTGGGAAGAGGGATTTCCAACTCCACCTGTAAGATGTACTTAGTTCAGGGGGCAAGATGCAGAGGTAAGACTCAGGAAGTGTCCCACCCTTTGGGAGGTGCTGCCAGCTTCTCCTCCTGTGTCCTATGCCCTGTGAGAATGCACTGGCCCACCTTGCCCAAAGTAACCTCCTTTCCCAGCCCACCTGCCCTAGCCCTGCCCAGGCCCCATCAGCTCTTGCTTGCTGAGCATGGATTGACAAGCTGTCAGGCAGGCTGAGCTGAGCGAGGGCTCACAGAGGTGGGAACTTCAGACCCTTTCTGCCATTTTTGGATTTGGCTTTAAAGAGGCACAAATATTGTGTTTTAACAATTCTAGTTTTCTTTCTGGCAATGATTTGCTAGCAATGTGAGTCAGCTTACTTAAGGTCCACTTTTGCTTTCTGGAATTTAAACTGAAACTGAAAGTTGGCAACAGTGTCTTCCTCTCCAGGCCAATCCCTGCAGTGGGATGTGGGTCTCCTTGATGACTGCCCCTCTGTCCACACCAAAACCCTTGCTGACCATTGCAAAAGGCAGAGAGTTTTGAACTCTCCGTCCCTAAGAAAGAAAGGAAAACAGGGGGATCGTCACAATTATAAACTGAACCCTGGAACATCCCTCCTGTCCTTCCCCAAACAGGCCTGTGCCCCCTGCTCATTCTCCAGGTGCACCCCAAATCAAGAAAGCCCAAGTCCCAGTGATGAGACTGGGTGCTTCTGCTCTGGAAGCTGAGAGACATCTTCTGTCTTCTGCTTCCTTGCAGGTCTTGGGCCTCCAGTTAGTGGAGAGGGAAAGTGTCCCAGATGTGGGTGTGGCAGGAGCCCAGGTGGAGCCTCTGGTGGAGCGGAGGAGAGAGATGCTGCTGCCTTTACCAAGAACAAGCTCACAGTGCTGCCCAAAAGGCTCCTGGAGAGGGGACTTTGCCCAACAGGCCCCAGGTTGCTTACTTTCTCAGGCCTCAGGTTTTCACAGGGAAGAGACCCGCCACCCTCACTGCCTCCACCTCACCCAGGAGGACTGAGACTTCATTTGCTGTTCTCCTCCTTCGCTGGGTCCATTCCACAGTGCTAGTCTGAGAGGTATGGTGTTGGAGGAAGACATAAAGGAGGTGTTTAGCCTTCCGGGGTGTGGTAGGGTAGGGGTGTTGATAAAGCCAGAGCCCCTCCTGTAAGGTAGGACTAGATTCAGAGGGCACTGACTTGGGTTCTAATGCCTGAGGCCTCAGGGAAGGGCTCTGATCTCAGGCAAGACAGGGCTGGGCTCAGGGAGGAGCTGGATCCCTGAGTTTTTGTGAGGAGATGTTTATTTCATGAACGTGTGTGTATGAGGTCCCTCTGTATCCCCGACAATACTCTGGGCCTGTCTCTGTGACTCATTCATAGTAGAAGGGGAGGGTGTGGTTGGTGGGGTTTGGTTGAGCTTACCATGCCCCCAGGGGATGAGAGAGGCACTCTTGGGGAACCCCCAGTAGGCTGGGTGCTGGTCTCTCTCTACCTCCTGCATCTGCCTGGTGGTGCCTCCTCTGGATCCCCAGCATCTCCTCGTTTCTTCAGGCCTCCCCCTTCTCCCTTGAGCCCTTATGTCCCATGTGATATTCTAGCTAGTTCCCATCCCATCCAAGGAGGCCTCTATCTGGCTCTGGCTGGGAAATAAATATGTGCTTTTGCTACCAACATCAGAATTGGGTTGTTTATCTCAAAAGAGCACCATACTGGGGCAGCAGGTGAAGCACAGGAAGTTCTGGAAAACATCAACTGTCATACTCATCCCCAGGGAGAATATCCTTATAGGAACCCTGTGGAGAGGCCAGTGTGCATCTGTGAGAGGCAAGTGGGAAATTCGCAGGATCTGAGTCGGGAGAGGAGGGTGACTACTCAGAGGGCTTCAAAGCAACACTTGTTATTCCTAGAGGGGTGTTTTTAAATGTGGCAGAGAAGGCCCAGTGTGGAGGCTGTTGGCCAAGGAGCTGGTCCAGTGGCCCTGAGGAGTGGTGGCAGGGATTTCTGAGAAATGTGGGGTTCTCAGCTCCGGCTGGTCAGGCCAGCTGTCTGGAAGGGCGGGAGCTTCTTGCACCAGTGTGTGGAGGTGCAAGCGTCTGTCCCAGGTGCCCAACAGCCCCTGGGAAGGGGGTTAGGCCTCTCTGCACCCCCACCAATGCTCTGGGCCTGTCTCTTTGACTCACAATAGGAGGGGAGGTGTGGTGGGGGCCGTGTCTGCCCAGCAGGGCTGAAGTTATTTCTTTAGATCTCTCATTGACCCACAGAAGTGCATTCAGAGGCCTTTTCCCTGCTGCAAACAGACCCTAGACAAATGTAGAAGAGAGAAAATTGAGACAAGTGTGTCTTCCGGCTCTCCATTAGTAGGGAAGACTCCATGACCCCCTTAGGGTGTATCAAGAGACTCCCTGTGCCACAGGCATCAATAAATCCACACAGGGCCTGGTGAGGGGAGATGTTTTCCCTGAAACTTCAGAAATATTCCTACACCATGGCCGGGCGCGGTGGCTCATGCCTGCATTCCCAGGAGTTTGGGAGGCCGAGGCGGGCTGATCACGTGAGGTCAGGAGTTTGAGACCAGCCTGGTCAGGATGGTGAAACCCCATCTCTGCTAAAAATACAAAAATTAGCCGGGCGAGGTGGCACATGCCTGTAATCTCAGCTAATCAGGAGGCTGAGGCAGGAGAGTCGCTTGAACCTGGGAGGTGGAGGTTGCAGTGAGCTGAGATCATGCCACTGCACTTCAGCCTGGGCAACTGAGTGAGACTCCGTCCCCCAGCCGCCCCGCAAAAAAATTCCTACACCAAGAGCAGGCCCATCTGCAGGTACCAGAAGACTTTTGAGTCATTTTTGAAATTTACTTATTATACAATTTAAAAGATCTCAACCCACATATAACTAAGAAGTATATGATATATCCTCATAGAGTTTAAGTATATAAATATATATATACACACACGTACATAATTTTCTAAAATAATGCTATGTGTTGAACTGTTTTTGATATTTCTTTCCTCCCTGAGGTCGTAGAGTTTTTACTCTCCTGATACCTTGGTTGACTTTATCATTTTATTACCTGAGTATGCCTCTTCAATTCATACATTGTTTTGTTTTCCTGTTTTTTAAAAAAAAACTTTATTGACATATGACATGTGACATACCATACAACTTACCCATTTAAAGTGTACAACTCAGTAGTTTTTAATATATTCACAGAGTTGTGAAATCACCTCCACAATCAATTTGAATATTTTCCTCCACAAAGGAACCTTATGCACATTAGCGGTTAGGCAACCACTCTTCTACTTTTGGTCTCTACATATATGCCTAAATGGAATGGTACAGCATATGGTCCTTTATAGCAGGTATGGATATTTTATTTCTTTTTCTTGCTGAACAATACTGCACTGTATGGATATACTACTTTTTTCTTTTTCGAGACAGGGTCTTGCTCTCTTACCCAGGCTGGAGTGTAGTGGTGCGATCATAGCTCACTACAGCCTCAACCTCCTGGGCTCAAGCGATCCTGTCACCTCGGCCTCCCAGAGTGTTGGGATTACAGGCATCAGCTACTGTACCTGGCTGATACATTACATTAAAAAATAAAAAATCTGTTGGCTGGGCGTGGTGGCACACGCCTGTAATCCCAGCACTTTGGGAGGCTGAAGTGGGTGGATCACCGGAGGTCAGGAGTTCAAGACCAACCTGGCCAACGTGATGAAACCCTGTCTGTACTAAAAATACAAAAATTATCCGGTCATAATGGCTCATGCCTGTAATCCCAACTACTTGGGAGACTGAGGCAGGAGAATTGCTTGAATCTGGGAGGTGGAGGTTGCGGTGATCTGAGGCCATACCACTACACTCCAGCCTGGGTGACAGAGCGAGACTCTGCCTCAAAAAAAAAAAAAAAAATCTGTTTGTCATTTGATAGACATTTGTTGGGTTGTTTCTGTTTTTTCGCTGTTATGAACAATGCTGCTTTGAATATTAGCGTACAAGTGTTTGTGTGGACATTTTCCTTTCTTTTGCATATATACTTAGGAGTGGAATTGCTGGGTCATATGGTAACTCTGTGTTTAACCACTTGAATTACCAGACTGTTTTCCAAAGTGGCTATATACCATTTTACATTCCTACCAGCAGTGTATGAGGGTTACCATTTCTCCACATCCTCGCCAACACTTGTTACTATCTGTCTTTCTGATTCTATCCAGGCTAGTGAGTGTGAGTGTTCTCTCATTGTGGCTTTGATTTACATTTTCCTGATGACTGTGTGCTTATTGGTCATGTGTATGTCTTCTCTTAGAGGACTGTCTATTCAGACTCTTTGGCATTTTTTAGTTGGGCCGGCTGGTTTTTCGACTTCCTATAAATGGAATAATTGCACATCTTCTTGTGTGACTTGCCTCTTTCCTTCAGTGTTGTCTCTGTGCTTTTCATTCCTGGTCACCGTGCTCCTGCAGAGTCTTCATGACATCAGTGTACTGCAATGGCCATTTGGACTGTTCCAGTTTTTGGCCATTATTAACTTGGTCACTTTGAACATTTTTGATAGATTAGATAGATTTTTATTCCTTAAAATAAGGAATAAAATAAATGGGCCTGCTCTTGGTGTGGGAATATTTTTTTAAGGATTTGGCTTAAAAAGTCCTTTATTTTAAGGAATTGGCTCATGTGCAGGTACAAGTCCAAAATCTGCAGGGTAGGCTGCTAGGAAACAGTTGAAGTTTCTCTCCTAAAGACAATCTTATGGCAGGATTCTTTCTTGCTTGGTCTGGAACTTTGGAATGGCTTCCACCAATAGGCCCTTCCTCAAGGACTTAAAGCTTTTACTACTCAGCTGAGAGCAGCGACTAACGAACTCAAAAGCACTCCTTCTAACACCTTCTTTTCTACTTGGAAGACAGTTTCATAATGTACAAAACATGCTGACTGCAGCAGGATACATAAAAGATTAATATTACCTTTGCTATTGGTTGAGTGAAAATGGAGAATCATCATTCATTTGTCCTTTTTCCCCCAAGTTCGTCCCTCCCTCCCTCCCTCCCTCCCTCCCTCCCTCCCTCCCTCCTCCTTCCTTCCTTCCTTCCTTCCTTCCTTCCTTCCTTCCTTCCTTCCTTCCTTCCTTCTTTCCTTCCTCTCTCTTCCTTCCTTCTTTTCTTTTCTTTTTTTCTTTTCTTTTCTTTCTTTCCAGAGTTTCACTCTTGTCGCCCAGGCAGGAGTGCACTGGCACGATCTTGGCTCACTGCAACCTCCGCCTCTTGGGTTCAAGCGATTCTCCTGCCTCAGCTTCCTGAGTAGCTGGGATTACAGGTGCCCGCCCACCACGCCCAGCTAATTTTTGTATTTTGGTTTGACTAATGTGTGATCCTAGGCAAGTCACTCTCCTTATTTGTGAAACAAGGACAGTAGTATTACCTATCTCCTGGAATTCTTGGGAGGTCAAATGAGACTTCACGTATTTAGCAAAGTAAGTGGCATATAGCTAGAATTCAAACTTTACCTACTAACGTGAACTTTAAATACTGTCCCTAGCTATTGCCACAATCTCTGTGACTTCAGGGCAGGATGAAGGAAGGAAGGTAATGGAGAAAAGTACCAGACAACACTCAGGAACAGTTTATAGGAAGGGTCTCTAATAGCGTTGAGCCTCTTCATAAACTTCTACTTGCCCCAGGAACACAGAGAGGATTATAGATGGGATTTTGGTAGCACGCCCTTGGGAAAGGCTGCTAGGCCATGGCTTGCACACAAAACAAGGGTCTGGCATAGCTGCCCTTAAAATGTGCACAGTTTTCTGACTGACAGTGGCCCAAGAAGCCCTCTCCCCAATCCATGAGTGGTAGGCTGGCTCATGCTGGTGTAAAGACCCCCATCCCATTATTGCCATCCTCTTAGAAGGCCTCCAGCACTACTCGGGCAGTTTGGGCCAGCTGGCCTCCATTTTCCTCTAGCCTTCCAGCTGGGCTTTAATCCTGAGGAACAAGGATATTCTTCTACCTGGAATGTTTAGAATCACCTCCTAAATAGGATACTAGAGATATAGATATTTTAGGGCCCTTGCCCCATTTGCTTTCTGGGTCTGATTAATACCTTATCCTATCCCAAGAGGCTTCTCACCTTTACTGTATGCATAGGAAATTTCTAGCCTTCAACCTCAAGAGAGGAGCCTCTAAGTCTCCTGGCTGCACACAGGGTCCCACCAGCTTTCAGCCTTATAGGGTAATGAACATTTTAAATGCTTCCAAACTCACTGAAAACGTGAGTTACTGTAATTGCCATTGTTCAGACCTTACTTCATTCCTCCAACAGCCCTAGTTTTGTACTGATTTGAGTAAAGTGGTTAAATTCTGCTGCTTTTAGAAAAATCACGGATTTGTATTTGCACCTCTTGGGAGAAGAACTGAAACGTCGCTTTGAAAATATGAATTTAGGCCAGGCACGGTGGCTCACGCCTGTAATACCAGCACTTTGGGAGGCTGAGGCAGGCAGATTATGAGGTCAAGAGAACCAGACCATCCTGGCCAAGCTGGTGAAATCCCATCTCTACTAAAAATACAAAAATTAGTTGGGCATGATGGCACTCACCTGTAGTTCCAGCTACTCAGGAGGCTGAGGCAGGAGAATCGCTAGAACCTGGGAGTCAGAGGTTGCAGTGAGCCGAGATGGTGCCACTGCACTCCAGCCTGGTGACAGAGCAAGACTCCGTCTCAAAGAAAAAAAAAATTTTTTTTTAATTATTTAAAAATAGAGATAAGGGTTTTGCTATGTTGCCCAGGCAGGTCTTGAACTCCTGGCCTCAAGAGATTATCCCAGTTTGGCCTCCCAAAGTGCTGGGATTATAGGCGGAAAATCTGAATTTATCAGTAGAGGAGTGAGGAAGAAATGAACTCTTTGAAGAAAGTGATTTGCTGAGGGAATATTCTCTCTCTACAGAGGGGCCCATGGACAGGTTCCAGAAGACCTTAGTATAGATACACGGTATGAGAACCACAACATCTATAAACTACGTCCTCAAGCTATTTTTTCCCAGGGATACTGTTATTGTGCTCATATTCCTTCTTATTTCTAATTAGGTATATTTGTGCTTTTTCTCTTAGTACAGCATTAGTGAGTAGTCCACAGACCATCCTCACTTCTGATACCAATTGCAAGTTTGGGAGGTCCCCAAGACCACTCTCAGGTTTTTGCTTTGTTTTGTTTTGAGATAGAATCTCTCTCTGTCATCCAGGCTGGAGTGCAGTAGCATGATCTTGGCACACTGCAACCTCTGCCTCCTGGGTTCAAGTGATCCTCCCACCTCAGCCTCCCCACTAGCTAGGCCCACAGGTGTGTGCTATCATGCTAATTTTTGTATTTTTAGTAGGCATAGGGTTTCAACATGTTGGCCAGGCTGGTCTTGAACTCCTGACTTCAAGTGATGTTCCTGCCTCGGCCTCCCAAAGTGCTGGGATTACAGGTGTGAATCACCGAACTCGGCCTACTCTCAGGTTTAATTATTCACCAGAAGGACTCTTAGAACTCACTGAAACTGTGATCCTCATAGTTACGGTTTATTACCATGAAAGAACACAGATGAAAATCAGCCAAAAGAGGTTTATGGGGCAGAGTCTAGCAGAGTTCCACACTTGGAGCTTCAGTTGTCCTCTCCCAGCTGTGGGCTCACAGACAGTGCTAAAGGATCCCTGCAACAGTGTGTGACAATATGCATGAAGCACGGCCAACCAGGGAAGCTCACCTGAGCCTTGGTGTCCAGAGTTTTGCTGGGGCCGGGTTATGTAGGCATGGTTGACTGTTCATGTGGCTGACTTTTAGTTCCCTGCTCCTCCAGATATGGAGCAGGTACTGTGTGGTCTAAAGATTTCATCACAAATGAGTGTGAGACTATCTGGTATGGTCAAGGCCCCCAGATAAACAAAGACACTCTTTCTTTTTTCTTTCTTTTTTTTTTTTTTAAAGAGATAGGATCTCACTTCCTATGTTGCTCAGGCTGGTCTGAAACTCCTGGCCTCAAGATCTCCTGCCTCAGCCTCTCGAGTAGTAGGGATTATAGGCACAAACCACTGCACCCGGCCCAACAAAGATACTCTTAACTAGTCAGGACATTCTAAGAGTTTAGAGGTCACTTCCTAGGAGCAGAGGGCAAAGGCCAGACCTCTCTTTGGGTAAGGTTAATTCTTTATTATACAATGAGTTTGGTCAGTGGTAACATTTAAATTATTTTTGATTCTATATTTTTCAAATTTTTATTTCCGCTTCATTATTGTTTTCCTTCTGATTTTCTCAGATTTCACTTACTATTTTAAAGCTTCTTGAGATGAAGTACTAATTCACATATCTTAGTTCACTCTTGTTCAGTAATATGTATAATAAATTTACTATAAATTACTACAAATTAATTTATCATTATTATTTCTAGGTAATATACTGCTGTAGTTTGTAGTTACTCTTTGGCCAAGTGTTGTTTAAGGGTGCTTTTTATCAGTGTCAAGAATTGCTATTCATTTTTATTTTCATTGCCTTAGTGTGGTGTGTATTCCTTCTGCATTTTGGACTTTGTTGAAGTTTTCATTGGGTTATAAAACATAGTTGAATTTGGGGACTATTACAATACATAAGCATTTGAAAGAAAGTTATGTTCTAGTTATTAGGAATCAGGATTCCCTAATATGTATATATAATTAGGTCAATTACTAATTGTATTCAAATAATATATGTTATTATTTTTGTATATTTAATTTTTGAGGTCTAATAGAAGTGAATTAAAATCTCTTGCTCTTATCTTTTTCTGATCTTTTCTTATGTTACCTATAGGTCACATATTTAGATACTATTGTTATTTGTTGAATAAAGATTTGTATTCCTTACAAAAATTAAAATTAGCCGGGTGTGGTGGCGGGCGCCTATAGTCCCAGCTACTCAGGAGGCTGAGGCAGGAGAATCGCTTGATCTTGGGAGACAGATGTTGCAGTGAGCTGAGATTGCGCCACTGCACTTCAGCCTGGGCGACAGAGTGGGACTCCGTCTCAAAGAAAGAAAAAAATAAAAATAAAAGAAAGATTTGTATTCTTTATGTCTCCACTGTGGATCTTACCTGTTAGCATTATGAAGTATCCTTTTTTTTCTTGCTTAATAATTTTTCCCCTTTCTTCAACTCCCTACCAACTTCTTTCTCTCTGTTTTATTTTAATATGCATGGCATTTCTTTCCTACTCATTTATTTTATTTATTTATTTTTTTTGGAGATGGAGTCTTGCTCTGTTGCCCAGGCTGGAGTGCAATGGCACATTCTTGGCTCACTGCAACCTCCGACTCCCGGGCTTAAGTGATTCTCCTGACTCAGCCTCCTGAGTAGCTGGGATTACAGGTGTGTGACACCACGCCCAGCTAATTTTTGTATTTTTAGTAGAGACAGCAATTTGCCACATTGGCCAGGCAGTTCTCAAACTCCTGGCCTCAAGTGATCTACCTGCCTTGGCTTCCCAAAGTGCTGAGTTTACAGGCGTGAGCCACTGCTCCTGGCCCCACTCATTTATTTTAAAAACTCTAGGAGCTGCCTTTTTTTTTTTTTCTTTTGTAAGTCTCTAGTATACTCTATATAGTTTTTTCAATTCTTATTTTCTATATAATCTTATAGTTTTTAAAATAGGTATGTATATTCATGTCCACTATTTTTGTGAATAAAAAATTCTTCAGTGAGTCACTGTTGCATGTCATGTAAGACTCACTAAAGAGATCACTCTCAGAACTAGTAAAAGTCTATCCCAAAGATGCACTCCAGTATCTCATTTATTGCCAAAGAAGGAAGTTTTAGAAAGCTTACCTGTGTCCTGCCTTCCAGTGATCAAAGTTTCAGAAATATTAAAATTATCTTACTATCCAGTTAAAAAACACTAGAAACACAAAACAAGAATTACTCCATTGCCCTATTGTATTTAAAAAGTATTCTTTAATAAAGCAGGACCCAGAAAGAAAGAAAGAAGGAAGGAAAGGAAGGAAGGAAGGGAGGGAGGGAGGGGCCAGGCACAGTGGCTCCCGCTTATAATCCCAGCAATTTGGGAAGCCAAGGCGGGTGGATCACTTGAGGCCAGGAGTTTGAGACCAGCCTGGCCAATGTGACGAAGCCCCGTCTCTATGAAAAATAACAAAAATTAGCTGGGCATAGTGGCGCGTGCCTGTAATCCTAGCTACTTGGGTGGCTAAGGCACAAAATAGCTTGAATCTGGGAGACAGAGGTTGCAGCCTGAGCTCTGTCTCAAAAGCAAAAAAAAAAAAAAAAAAATGAAAGGAAGGAAGAAGGAAAAGAAAGAAAGAAAGACAGCCATAGTCAAGTTCAATTCCAGACAATGGCAATGATACATTTATAAAAGTTGCATATTTTGTCAGAATTTAAAATGAAACTGGTAGGCCTCCGAGAGTTTCACTTTATTTGCAAGATAAGGGATTTGGTTATTTGATCTCCAAGTTTTATTTTCTGCCAAATCGTCCATGGATGACCAGGCAACAGAGTTCCCCAAATGATCTGATAAAACATGTGGGAACCAACGAAGAAGTGAGGCTGCCTCCCAGGGTCACTCAGCTGCATGGAGGCAGGATGAAGACTGGTACTTGCACCTCTGAAAAGAAGGGCAAAGCCTTCTGTGCATTGCACTTCCAGGCATGGATCACACTGATGCAGCCTGGTTCATTTCTCCCTAGCTGCGCCTTCAACAGCAGCTGACGGTGATGGGACAAGGTCTCTAAAAACTTCACAGGGGGGTCAGGCTGCAGGGTAGAGCAAAGGTTGTCGAAGTCTGAAAAACCTCTGACTACACCTGCCTCTGAGCCTGCTCAGATGGCCCACACACTCGGGGAGCTCTCCTCGGTCACATCAGATCAGTGCTGTTTTTTATGAGTTCTTGAGCTGTGCATGTTTCTCATCATTCATGCTAATCTAATGTGGGCTCCACAAGATAATCATTGTAACGAGAGGATGATTAATGTTGTGATTGAAAAAATGTAAGGCCTACGGCTTATGGATTATGTAATAGTTATTGATCCAGTCATTCATTTACCCCAAATCTATGCAACTGGGAACCCATAATGAGCCAAACTTTTTGCTAATTACTGGGGCAATAATGGCCAGAATTAAGTAATTTCAGATAACAAATCACCTTTGCTCAGCTTTGGGACTAAACCCTCCATGAAACCAGCTGTCATCATTTTCTCCTGCTCCCCTCTCCAGACTCATTCCATTTTCTTCGTATTAAAATTCTACCCTCTAGGCATGCAGCTCACCCTGAGGGTCCCTGATCACTCTCCCTTCTAGGACTTCACAGACACTCTTTCCTCTTTTCTCTGCAGCTTTTTGTTCCATTTTTGCATATGGCAGCTTGGACAGTTTTCTTTGGAGAGTGGGAAGAATAACATATTTTCGTTTTATTATTAAAAAATACATTGTCCAGGCCAGGTGCAGTGGCTCATGCCTGTAATCCCAGCACTTTGGGAGGCTGAGGTGGGTGGATCATTTGAGGTCAGGAGGTCGAGACTAGCCTGGCCAACATGGTGAAACCCCATCTCTACTAAAAATACAAAAGTTGGCCGGGCGCGGTGGCTCACGCTTGTAATCCCAGCACTTTGGGAGGCCGAGGCGGGCGGATCACGAGGTCAGGAGATCGAGACCACGGTGAAACCCCGTCTCTACTAAAAATACAAAAAAAAATTAGCCGGGCGTGGTGGCGGGCGCCTGTAGTCCCAGCTACTCGGAGAGGCTGAGGCAGGAGAATGGCGTGAACCCGGGAGGTGGAGCTTGCAGTGAGCCGAGATCGCGCCACTGCACTCCAGCCTGGGTGAAAGAGCAAGACTCCGTCTCAAAAAAAAAAAAAAAAAAAAAAAAAAAAAAAAAAAAAAAAAATACAAAAGTTAGCCGGGCGTGGTGGCAGGCGCCTATAGTCCCAGCTGCTTGGAAGGCTGAGGCAGGAGAATCGCTTGAGCCCAGGAGGCAGAGGTTGCAGTGAGCCAAGATTGTGCCATCGCACTCCAGCCTGGGCGACAGAGTGAGACTGTCTCAAAAACAAAACAAAACAAAACAAAATAAAACATTGTCCAGTGCAGTGGCTCATGTCTATAATCTCAACACTTTGGGAGGCTGAGGTAGGAAGATTGCTTGAGCCCAGGAGTTTGAGGCCAGCCTGCGCAACACTGGGGAACCCTGTCTCTACAAAAACTTAAAAATTAGGCAGTGTGGTGGTGCATACCTGTAGTCCCAGCTACTTGGGAGGCTGAGGCAGGAGGATCGCTGGAGCCCAGGAGTTTGAGGTTGCTGTGAGCTATGACTGCACTACTGCACTCCAGCCTGGGTGGGAGAGTGAGACCTTGTCTTTTTTTTTTTTTTTTTTTGAGACGGAGTCTCGCTGTGTCGCCCAGACTGGAGTGCTGTGGTGCGACCTCGGCTCACTGCAACCTCCGCCTCCTGGGTTCAAGTAATTCTCTGCCTCAGCCTTCCAAGTAGCTGGGATTACAGGTGCCCACCACCATGCCCAGCTAATTTTTTGTATTTTTAGTAGAGACAGGGTTTCACCATGTTGGTCAGGCTGGTCTGGAACTCCTGACCTCGTGATCCACCCACCTCGGCTTCCAAAGTACTGGGATTACAGGCGTGAGCCACCGTGACCGGCGGAGACCTTGTCTTTTTTTTTTCTTTTATTTTTAAAGTTTCAACAAAAATGAAATACCACCTGCTGATAACCCTAATAAAAAGAAAAATATATAATAGGTATTTGCTTTAAAGATTTTTTTTTTTTTTGAGGCAGGGTTTCGCTCTGTTCCCCAGGCTGGAGTGCAGTGGCGTGATCTCGGCTCACTGCAACCTCTGCCTCCCGGGTTCAAGCGATTCTCCTGCCTCAGCCTCCCGAGTAGCTGGGATTATAGGCATGTGTCATCATGCCTGGCTAATTTTTGTATTTTTAGTACAGATGGGTTTTCGCCATATTAGCCAGGCTGGTCTCAAACTTCTGACCTCAGGTGATCCACTCGCCTCGGCCTCCCAAAGTGTTGGGAATTACAGGTGTGAGCCACCGCGCCCAGCCCTAAAGATATTCTTGAAAAAATCATAATTGCAGTTGTTTATATTGGTGTGTTGCCAGCTCTCAGTTATTATGCTCATATTCTTTATTCTATGTAATATGTGTGGAAAAAATTTAAATCCTAAGTTGCTCCTGGCGTAACTTTGTAGACTCAACATCTGGAACACTTTCTCCATTTTCAAGTTAATATATTCTCAGAGCATGCAAAATAATTTGAATGACTGCCTAAGGAAGCACTAATACATGCTAAAACATGTTTTCTATAGCTAAAGAGCCCTTTGCAGCCACAGTTTTTTCAAATATTCCTAGAAAACAAGATCTGGCTGAACTGAAAATAATGATAGTATAATCAATAAGTTTACACTTGTTAAACAAAGAGTAAAGAAATGCAACATCTGAATTCTTTAAAGTCACAAGGCAGAGGAACAGATCTAAAGCACTGACTACTTAAAGCATTTTCTATCTTCAAACTTCTAGAAAAACAAATATTACAGAAGCCTTCTCTTCTATTCACAAGTCCTGACTGGCTTGAAGTGAAAGGAAATCAAGACACTAAACAAGTCAAGAAAAAAACCTTAAGTACCATAAAATATTTATTAAAAAGACATTATAATTTGCAATATATTTTGCAGGGAAAAAATGGAAGCAGAAATTGAATGCCTAGCTTTGAAAAATGGAAGCAGGAATTGAATGCCTAGCTATGAAACCAGTAGGCCTCTGAGAGTTTCACTGTATTTGCAAAATAAGGGGTTTGGTTACATGATCTCCAAGTTTTATTTTCTGCCAAATAGTCCATGGGTAACCAGGCATCAGAGTTCCCAAAATGATTTGATGAAACTCAATGTGGGAATGGACAAAGAAGTAAGGCTGCCTCCCAGGGTCACTCAGCTGCATGGTGGCAGGATGGAGGCTGGTGCCCGCACCTCTGAAAAGAAGGGCAAAGCCTTCTCTGCATTGCACTTCCAGGCATGGATCACCCTGTTGCAGCCTGGTTCATTTCTCCCTAGCTGTGCCTTCAACAGCAGCTGACAGATGATGGGACAAGGTCTGATACAACTCACAGCCCTAAGCATGACTGGGACCTGTAGTGCTCAAATCTGTACAAAGGTTAGTGGGATTGGTGATTAGAATGCCAAGTTATACTCTGTGTGATTAACAAAGATGCTGCAGATGCTGATAGATGTGACAAGCTCCTTATTTGCATGCCTGGATGCTAGCCCTCCCTTTCACTGTTTAGTTTTTCCAATCTCTGGTTCCATGAGACCAAGTCTATAGCTTCACCTATAATGACTTTGCTCTACTATGTATCACTGGAATTGGGCGTGAATATATTTGAAATCTCCAAATGTTCAAGCATAACATTTTTTTTTCCTTTAGTAATCAAAGAGACTGTTACACATTTATACAATCTATTATATGCTATATGCATAATCTATGTTATTTTAAAAAATAGAATATTTCTCACAACTAATAATAATAAACTAAAATGGAAAGACTGGATAACATTCAATTTCTTATTCATTTAGTCTCTGAATGATTTTCCTTTAATAAAAGTATCATGTTTGTTAATGATTCCATTCATAATCTCTCTTTTAGAAAACATAGGCTGGGTGCGGTGGCTCAGGCCTATAAACCCAGCACTTTGGAGGTCGAGGCGGGCAGATCACTTGAGGTCAGAAGTTCGAGACCAGCCTGTCCAATAAGGTGAAACCCTGTTTCTACTAAAAAAAAAAAAAAAAAAGCCGGGCATGGTGGTGGATACCTGTATTCCCAGCTACTAGGGAGGCTGAGGCAGAAGAATCGCTTGAACCCAAGAGGCAAAGGTTGCAGTGAGCGGAGATCGCACCACTGCACTCCAGCCCGGGTGACAGAATGAGATTCCATCTAAAAAATAAAAAATAAGGCCAAAGGAGGTGGGTTGCTTGAGCCCGGGAAGGTTGAGGCTGCAGTGAGCTATGATTGCACCACTGCACTCCAGCCTGGGCGACACAGTGAGACTCTGTTTCGAAAAAAGAAAAAGAAAAAAATATAATATCTCATACAGAGGCTAGATAAAATTTCCAGTGTTAGAACAAAGCCACCAATACCCAAATGTGGTCCTTTGCTCCCTGGGCATTGGAAGTTGTGAGCCTGTCACCCCTGGACTCCTGGGGTTGTGTGCAGAAGGGGGTGACCTGTAGAGCATTGCTGGTCCTGCACTGGAAAGTGATGGAAGTCTGAGATGAGGAAAACAGGGCAGACTCCCTCATTGCTGGAGGACAGTGGCGTGGTCGCCATTTCACAGTGCTATTGGAAGAGGCATCTGTTGGAGCTCTGCAGAGGCTGGAAGAGTTCCCTGAGCCCATAGTTCTTACCTGGGTCTGCGGTCAAGAGCAGCACTGTGATGCGACGCTTCACTGAAGGGCATCCTGATGCCTAGATGAGGACATCAGGGGAGCCAGGGCTCCCTCTGCAGGGAGGGATGGGGCAGGGAGAGAGAGAGAGAACTGGGTCTATCCTGTGAGCACCTCTGTCCTGGGCACTGGGTCATCTCTGCACCCACTCCTCTCTTCCCATCAACCCCCGAATAGGGCTCCAGAGGCCAGAACTGGAATGGGGAATCTGTGTCCCTACTCATTCCTTCAGACCTAGCTTGGAAATCTTTTCCCAAGAAGATTTTCAGGCTCCCAGCTCCCTGCTGAATGAAATGCCCTCTTCTACGTTCTTACAGAATTCTTTGCTAACACTTTTGAAAGCCTTTAACCTGGCACATGAGCTGTCTCTTTGGCTCTTTGAGGCCAAAGACTTTGTGGTATTCATCTCTTTGTCCCCAGAGATTCACATAAGGCTTAGTCCATGGTCGTTTTTTGATTGCCAATGGAAAAATGAATGAATGAATGAATGAATGAATGAATGAATATAATCCAATGACTTGCTTTTTGTCTTTGAAGTACTCCTGGCATTTTATTTTTCTTTGCCATAGGAAAGGAAGGCAGAAAGTGATTTGAAATTTAAAAGGCCAGCAGTCCTGGAAACCCAGAGGTATGTCCCGATGTGCCCATTTCAGTGGCAGAAGCAGTACAGGATTCAGTGTGAGCTCAGGAGCCAAAAAGCTCAGGTTTAAATCTAGGTGTTGCCGTTTGGTCTTGTGATCCTGGGGACGTGATCTAACTTCTCTGTGCCTTGGTTTCTCCATGTGTAAATTAGAGAATAGTAGTGCCATGTCATGGGGTTGTCAGGAGACTCAAATGAATTAATATATCTAGAGCCCTTAGAATATTTTCTGGCATGCAGCAGTGCTCCAAACATGTCAGCTATTGTTGCACTACAGTTTTTAATATGCGATCATTCTTTTTTTTTTTTTTTGAGATGAAGTCTTGCTGTGTTGCCTAGGCTGGAGTGCAGTGGCGCAATCTCAGCTCACTGCAACCTCCACCTCCCGGGTTCAAGCGATTCTCCTGCGTCAGCCTCCAGAGCAGCTGGGACTATAGGCACATGCCACCACTCCCAGCTAATTTTTGTATTTTTAGTAGAGACGGGGTTTCACCATATTAGCCAGGCTGGTCTCAAACTCCTGACCTCGTGATCCACCCACCTCGGCCTCCCAAAGTGCTGGGATTACAGGCATGAGCCACCACACCCGGCCAATGTGTGATCATTCTTAATGCCCAAGCAGAGATGAGGGTTAGGCCAGGAACTGCACTCGCTTTCATAGTTTATCACTAAACATAGTTCGACCATGAAAAGAAAAAGAAAAGAAAACCTGTTTCACTCAAAATTAGATAATTTCCTCCAGAGAGTAATAAATGAGAGACTGTCTTAACTTGATTAAAGGAAGCTTCAAGAAAATGAGTGTAAACCTCTTACTTAATGATAAAACAGTAGACTCTTTCCCAAGATAAAAATGAATGTTACTTAGGCTGCAAGGATAAATGACAGATGAGTTGAGAGTGCTGCATAAAGGGCCAGAAATGGGCAAATTCCAGACAGAAGATTGGCTGACCAAATTGATGACCCCCATTCCATAAGGTATTGTGTCCTAGCAAGTGGGGAGATAAGACGTGAGAGAAGTCTCTGATACAACTGCTTTGAGTGAAGGGCTCACATATTCCCTTTTCTTTCCTTTTTTATAACTTTGAAAAATCATCTTTTAAAATTTCAAATTTTGACCATCAACATAAAATATTCAAGACACTTGGTACTATATAATATATAGGCAACAGAAGAGGAGAAACCGTATTTTAAGTATGTAAATATCATCTGCCACATTAAGGTAGGGATTTCTCATATCAATTCTACATAGTGCTAATTTTTGTATTTTTCGTAGAGATGGGGTTCCACCCTGTTGGCCAGGCTGGTCTCGAACTCCTGACCTCAAGTGATCCTCCCTCCTCCACCTCCGAAAGTGCTGGGACTACAGACGTGAGCCACCACGCCAGGCCAAAACACAAGTCTTTTAGAAATGTTTAAATAGTTCATCTGATCGCAGTATCACCATGTGAATATTTTCTAACTTTTCCAACTTAATTCTATATTGAAAAATAAGTTGCTTGGCCTGGAATAGTCCCTAGATACCTTTAAGAACAATTTTTTTACACTTGATCTTAGCCAAAAGGCCGAGAAGCGTTAAGAACAATTTTTTAAAAAATTAATATTATTTTAAATAAATTACAGTTGTATACATTTAAGGGATACACTGTGATGTTTTGATATAGGTATACCATATGGAATAATTAAATCAAGCTAATTAACATATCTGTCATCTCACTTATTTTTTCTGAGGAGACATTTGAAATTTACCCTCTTAGTTATTTTGAAATATACATTATTATTGACTATAATCACCCTGATGTGCAATAGATCTCAAAACTTACTCCTTAAATAAGTGGGGAAGTGAGACAAGGGTGGAAATAGGCCAATAAAGGGTACATTATTGAGACAGTATGCTGGCACGGTGGCTCACGCCTGTAATCCCAGCACTTTGGGAGGCCGAGGTGGGCGGATCACAAGGTCAGGAGATCGAGACCATCCTGGCTAACAAGGTGAAACCCCGTCGCTACTAAAAGTACAAAAAATTAGCCGGGCGTGGTGGCAGGCGCCTGTAGTCCCAGCTACTCAGGAGGCTGAGGCAGGAGAATGGCATGAACCCGGGAGGCGGAGCTTGCAGTGAGCTGAGATCACACCACTGCACTCCAGCCTGGGCAACAGAGCCAGACTCCTTCTCAAAAAAAAAAAAAAAAAGAGACAGTAAAGCTATGGTCAACTGGGGTTTCACGCGCTGGGAGCTCTGGGAGGCCATGGAGAATTGAAAGCAAGCGGCAAGTGGGCAGATGGGGAAAATGATGAACAAGTTCCTCCGATTTGGTGATCATTGTGTTGTACTGAAAGCTTCAAATATGGAAGTTTCTGGGTGCTCCATTCACTGAATATTTTGATTAAACGGTTTCAACGGGTTTTAAGCAAAAACAAATCAAAAATTAAAATAAGTATTTTATAAAAATGAGTAGGGGCACTGTTTGATTTACACAGTAGCTTTTCAGAGGCTCAAAAATTTCTAAAATCTGATGATCACTACCAAACTTCAAATAAAAAGTGAGCAAAATTCATTTAAAACAACAGTCATTAAATAGAAAGTCACCTTCCTGGTGTGATCTGTAAATGCATGTTCTGTAGCTGCACATTTTAAACTGTCATTTTAGGGCAAAGTCTTCTTAAAATACCTACTTATTTTTGGAGTGGACATTGAGGCTTCCTCAGCAGATTTCTATCTCTTTTGGGGAATGTGGGAGGTGGGAGGATCAGTGAATCACCACAGCTCCCACATGGAAAGTAAAAGCTTATAGACAATTTGTGCAAATTCCACAGTCATTACCAACTTTCTGGAGAAACGGATTTAACACCTAATTTTCTATTAACCTCGATTTTCATTTATTTGAGCTCATTGCTACCAAAAGCTTTATTGCAGAATGCAAAATCATTGTCAAATAATTGAATCAGTAGTTGCAGATTTACATTATGTAGAAAAATGATAAAGCCAGTGCAGCAAAAGCAGAGTACTGCATGTTCTTGATGGGAGGATTTCTCAGCTTCCTTCTTACCTGTAATTTCCCACCTACCCCAGCAACTGACAGTCCAGCTTTTTGCATTTCACATGCCACGGTTAATTGTCACTGTGCATCTGGTTGGAACTCACGTTGCTAGCAGGAGCAGCAGCTGGGATTGCTTTTATCAGCATCCGAGACAAGTAGGAACTGACTGTCTCTGGGCCTCATGTCCCAGCACATTCTATAATTTTAGCAAGTGCCCTGAATGCTGTCTTTGAAATGCAGGTATTGGTTAAGCTGCTGCATTTGGAAAGAGCAGAGCAAGCAGATATGATTACTGCTGATCATCTTTCACTAAGCATGTCTAAGTGAGAGTTCCTTTTACTGCACGTGTGTGTCACGTGCCATGACCAGAAGAGATAATGGCTCAAGTGGGGTGGACACAGTGGATGCTTACCAAACCCAGCCTGACTTATTTTAATGCAGCAATTAAATAATACTTTGGGCTGGGCATGGTGGCTCGCGCCTGTAATCCCAGCACTTTGGGCGGCCAAGGCAGGCAGATCACTTGAGGTCAGGAGTTCAAGACCAGCCTGGCCAACATGGCAAAACCCCTTCTCTACTAAAAATACCCAAAAAAAGTAGCCAGGCCTGGTGGCACTTGCCTGTAATCCCAGCTACTCAGGAGGCTGAGTCAGGAGACTCACTTGAACGTGGGAGGTGGAGGTTGCGGTAAGCTAAGATTGAGCCGCTGCATTCCAGCCTGGGTGACAGAGACTCCGTCTCAAAAATAAAAAATAAATAAAAATAAAAACTTTGTCACAAAATGGACAATCTTGGACAAATGATAAACTGGAAAGGATACAGGGAAAAGAGACCTAAACTGGGTCTGTCCCAGACCGTTGGGATATTTGCTCACCTCTGTCAAGCATGCCATCCAGCTCCAGCGGCTTGTGGGCCTTGGTGGAGTGTGGAAGCTGATTTGGTTAATATCTCAGTCTCCAGCTGCGATGCAGCAGCGAGGACTGAAATCTAGGAAAATCCCACTCCCAAGCCAGTACTCACTGCATACATGACACCACCAGCCTGTGATCACTTTCAGCTGTTTCTACTGACTCATTCTGGCCACTAGGGGGCAGTATAGCATAGTGGTTATGAGCACAGACAGGTCAGGCTTCCCGAATTAAGATCACATTTCTTCCCCTGACTTTGTGACTGGGCAAGTTACTGAAGATCTTTGAGTTTGAGTTTCAACATCTATAAAATGAGAATAATAAAAACATCGAATAGGGTTGTCGTGGGGGAACAGATGAGATAAATGCATGAAGTGCTTGAAGAATATAGTCATACAAAACTTAACGATGGGAATACTTTCTGAGAAATGGGTGGTTGAGGCCATTTCATCATTGTGCAAACATCACAGAGTGTACTTACACAAATAAAGATGGCATAGCTTATACACACCTAGGCTATATGACATAGCCTACTGCTCCTAGGTTACTGTCTTAGTCTGATTGTGTTGTTATAAAGGAACACCTAAGGCTCAGTAATTTATGAAGAAAAGTTTATTTGGCTCATGGTTCTGCAGGCTTGAAGCATGGTGCCAGCATCTGCTGCTGGTGAGGGCCTCAGACTGGTTCCACTCATGGCGGAAAAAGAAGGGGAGCCGTCATGGGTAGAGATCACATGGCAATAGAGAAGCAGCAAGAGAGTGGGAGGGCAAGGTGGCAGGCTCTTTTTAACAGGCAGATCTCAAGGAAACTCACAGAGAGAGAACTCACTTATTACTGCAAGGCTGGCACCAAGCCGTTCATTAGGGATTCCCCCCACCATGGCCCAAAGGCCTCTCATTAGGCTTCACCTCCAGCACCGGAGATCGAATTTCAACCTGAGGCTTAGAGGGGACAAATATCCAAACCATAGCCATTATAAACTTGTACAACATGTTACTATATTGAATACTGCAGGCAATTCAAACACAATGGCATTTGTGTATAAAAACATATTTAAACAGAAAAGCGGCAGTCAAAATGCAATAAAAAAGATAAAAAATAGTACACCTGTATGGGGCACTTAACATACATGGAGCTTGCAGCACTGGAAGTCACTGTGAGTGAGTCAGTGAGTGAGTGTGAAGTCCCAGGACATTACTGTACTCTGCTGTTGACTTTATAAACACTGTACATTTAGACTGCACTAAAATCATTTATTTATTTATTTAGGCAGAGTCTCACTCTGTTGCCCAGGCTGGAGTGCAATGTCGTGATCTCAGCTCACTGCAGTCTCCACCTCCTGGGTCCAAGCAATTCTCCTGCCTCAGCCTCCTGAGCAGCTGGGACTACATGCACATGCCACCACACCCAGCTAATTTCTGTATTTTTAGTAGAGATGGGGTTTTACCACGTTGGCCAGGCTGGTCTAGAACTCCTGACCTCAGGTGATCCACCCCCTTGGCCTCCCAAAGTGCTGGGATTACAGGCGTGAGCCACTGCGCCTGGCCTAATTTTTGTATTTTTTGTAGAGATGGGGTTTCACTCTGTTGCCCAGGCTGGTCTTGAACTCCTGACTTCAAATGATCCATCCTCCTCCACCTCCGAAGGTGTTGGGATTACAGGTGTGAGCCACTGTGCCCGGCCTCTAGCAGTTCTGCCCTGAGGTTCTCACAGTCCCACCTTCTCTCTGCAAGAAGCTGAAGAGTCAGAATGAAGAACAGGAGGAGAAGACGTGTGTCATTGAATGTTATTTCCAATTTGAAATTTTTGCCTTAATTGAAGCATTTACTTCATTTAAGATAGTGTAATTACTGATTGATGCAATGGACTGAGAATTTGTGTTCCCTGACTCCCACCAATTCATATGTGGATATCCCTACCCCAACATGACAGTATTAGGAGGTGGGGCCTTTGAGAGGTGTTTAGGTCATAAGGGAGAAGCCTTCATGAATGGGATTAGTGCCCTGATAAAAGGAACCCCAGGAAGCTCTCTTGCTCTCTTTCTGGTATTTGAGGTATAAAAAAACAGTCAGCAGTTTGTAAGCCAGAAGAAGGCCCTCATCAGAACCTGGAGCCATGAGGGCATCCTCATGTGAGACTTCCAGCATCCAGAACTGTGAGAAATGAATTCCTGTTGTTTGTAAGCCATCCACTCTGTGATGCTTTATTATGGCAGCCTGAATGGATGGTGACAGTATATTTTGTTCATCTCACTATATTCTATTTGTCTTGCCTGTTTTTCTTTATCCCCTATTTTAGAATTAATCTTTTTTAATTAAAAAATTTAAAATTGAGATATGACTTATTTACAGTAAAATTTCACTTTTTTTTGTTTAGTTCTGTGAGTTTTTAATTTTTTAAAAAAATATTTAAAATTGTTTTTGAGACACAGTCCCACTCTGTCATCCAGGATAGAGTGCAGTGGCATGATCATGGCTTACTGCAGCCTCAAACTCCCAGGCTCAAGTGATCCTCTCACTTCAGCCTTCCAAGTAGCTGGGACTACAGGTGTGCACCACCACGCCCAGCTAATTTTTGTATTTTTTGTAGAGACAAGGTTTCTCCATGTTGCCCAGGCTCAAGTGATCCTCCTGCCTTGGCCTCCCCAAATGCTTGGATTACAGGCATGAGTTTTTTAGATAGATCTCACTCTATTGTCTGGGCTGGAGTGCAGTGGTTTAATCATAGCTCACTGCAACCTTTACCTCCTGGGCTCTGGAAATCCTCTCACCTTTGCCTCCTGAGTAGCTGGGACCACTGACACACACCACTATGCCCAGCTAATTTTTTTTTTTTTTTGTAGAGATGGGGGTCTCACTATGTTGCCCAGGCTGGTCTCAAACTCCTGGGCTCAAGTGACTCCTGGGCTCCTACCTTGGCCTCCCAAAGTACTGGGATCACAAGCGTGAACCACCATGCCCAGCCTAGTTCTATGAGTTTTGACAACACATACAGATCATTACCACCACCATGATCAAGATACACAATAGTTCCATCACCCAAAGAATTCTCCCGTGCTCTTTTATAGCCTTCCCCAACCTCTTCCTACCCCTGCTCCTGGCAAGTGCCAATATTACTCCATCACTTTAGTTTTGCCTTTTCCAGAATGTCATATAAATGGAATCATGCACTATGAAGACTTTTTTGTCTGGCTTCTTTCAGTTAACATAATGCATTTGAAATTCATTCCTGTTGTTGAAAGTTCCAGTAGTTTCTTTCTTCTTACTGTTGAGTAGTATTCCATTGAATGAACGTACCAGAGTTTGTTTATTCACTCACTAGTTGAAACACATTGAGTTTCCAGTCCTAGTTTCAGTATTTGGTAATTATAAATGAGGTGATAATAATCATTTGTGTATCAGTTGAGTTTATTTCTTTAGGGTAGTTAAGCAGCAGGATTTCTGAGTCGTATAGTAAATATACTTAGTTTAACTTTTTGAGAAACTGCCAAATTGTCTTCCAAGGTGGCTGTGCTATTTTCCAACCCCACTAACAATGTTTAAGAGTTCTGGGCCAGGTGTGGTGGCTCACGCTTGTAATCCCAGTACTTTGGGAGGCTGAGGTGGGAGGATCACTTGGGGCCAGGTGTTCGAGACATGCCTGGCCAACGTGGTGAAACCCCATCTCTACTAAAAACACAAAGATTAGCTGGGTGTGGTGGTGCACACCTGTAGTCCCAGCTACTCAGGAGGCTGAGGCAGGAGAATCGCTTGAACCTGGGAGGCAGAGGTTGCAGTGAACCGAGATTGTGCCACTGCACTACAGCCTTGGTGACAGGTTGCTCTGCAACCTCACCTGCATTTGGTATTGTCAGAAAGTTTTAAAAAGCCATTTAGGGCCAGGCACGGTGGCTCACGCTTGTAATCCCAGCACTTTGGGAGGCCGAGGCGGGCGGATCACGAGGTCAGGAGATCGAGACCAGCCTGGTTAACACGGTGAAACCCCGTCTCTACTAAACATACAAAAAAATTAGCCAGGCATGGTGACGGGCGCCTGTAGTCCCGGCTACTCGGAGAGGCTGAGGCAGGAGAATGGCGTGAACCTGGGAGGCGGAGCTTGCAGTGAGCCGAGATTGCGCCACTGCACTCCAGCCTGGGTGACAGAGCGAGACTCCGTCTCTAAAAAAAAAAAAAAAAAAAGCCATTTAATGAGTTTATAATGCAACATCACTGTGGACATAATTATATGCCCCTAATTATTAATGATGTTGAGCATCTTTTTTGTATTTGCCACCTGTATTAATCTTCGTTCGTAAAGTGTCTTTTGATTGTGTTTTCATTTGAAACTTGGTCATATTTTTCTATTTCTTTATATGCCAAGTAATTTTGGATTGCATCTCGGACTTTTTATTTTATTTTTAGAGACAGGGTTTCTCCATGTTGGCCAGGCTGGTCTTGAACTTTTGGCCTCTAGTGATCCGCCCGCCTTAACCTCCCAAAGTGCTGGGTTGGTTGGTATGTTGTGTTGATTCTGAGTCTTGTTAGTCCTCTGGAGAACATTTGGGGGGTTTGTTTTAGGAGGCATTATTCAGCAGCTTTTATCCTAATTATTTCTTCCTTGAAGATAATCTGTCTTTTTTCCTTTGGCTGCTTCTCTTCGTGTATTTTTTTTCCTAAAAAATTTTTATAAGTGTGTTGATGTGTGAATTTCTTTTTATTTATTATGCTGAGGGTCTTACCACATCTTTAGACTTTGAATTGATGCCTTTCAATATTTCGAGATGCGATTTTTATCCAGCATTTTTTCAAGTGTTGATTTTCTCCTCTATTCTTTCTCCTATCCCTCTGGGATTCCAGTTAACTACATGCTGGACTTCCTTACTATTTTCTTTAGTTTTTCTTTTGTGTGTTTCATTCTGTTTTCCCCTCTGTGCTGCATTCTGGATATTTTATTTCAACTAGCTTTTTCTTTTCTTTTCTTTTGAGACAGGGTCTCACTTTGTTGCCTAGGCTGGAGAGCAGTGAGTTGCTAGGTTGGAGTTACCTAGGCTGGAGATCTTGGCTCACTGCAGCCTCAATCACCTGGACTCAGGTGATCCTCCCACCTCTCAGCCTCCTCAGTACAGGCAGGTGCCACCATGCCAGCCTAATTTTTTGTATTTTTTTGTAGAGATGTGGCTTTGCCATGTTGCCAGTCTGGTCTTAAACTCTTGGGCTCAAGCAATCCTCTTGCCTCAGCCTCCCAAAGTTCTGGGATTACAGGCATGAGCTACCACACCCTGCCTCAACTAGCTTTTTGATTCACTAATTCCCTATTCAGCTGTGTCTAATCTGATTTTATACTAATCTGTTTAGTTGGTAATTTGCATTTTAAAACTTCTGAGTTTTAAAATTTTTATTGTGTTTTTTTTTTTTTTTTTGTCCAATTTGCCAGGAAGTTTTTATAGTTTTCAGGTCACAGCCAAAGTTTTCAGTTTTGTCTTTTATCTCCTTGTTCATAATAAGCATAGCTACTTTGAAATCTGTGTTAGATAATTCCATTATTAGGATCCTTTATGTTTTTGTTTCTGGTGTACATTTTTTCCTGCAACTTCCCATTTATGTTGTCTATTCACATGCTTTATAGTCTTTGAATATGGGTAGGGCATTTCATTTAAAAAGTTGTTTGAAGAAATAACTTGATAACTTGGAGACTGTTACCTCTCTCCAGAAAACACAGTCGTTTCTCCTTGCTTGGGTAAACTATTAATCTATATTTACCTCCAGAAACAGAATTTTCTGAGTCAACCAGGTGACTGCAAGACTGTGCAAGGACGATTTTACTTCCTATTTGCCCTTTTTCTTAGGGCAGGCGCTTGTGTTCATAGCCCCAAAATTTGGGAGATTTATCATTATTAATGGGCTCTAATCAAACTTTTGTTCCATTAGCCTGGTGAAAGTGCTGTGGTGGGCTAAATAGTTGGTTCCCAAAGATACCCATGTCCTAATTCCTGGAACCTGTGAGTATGTTACCTTATGGGGCAAAAGGCATTTTGCAGATGTGATTAACTTAAAGATCTTGAGGTGGGAATATTATTCTGGATTATCTAGATGGGTCCAATATAATCAGAGGAGTGCATATAAGAGGGAATTAGGGGTGGGAGAGATAAAAAGATGCAAAGCAGAGGCATGTGCGGGCAAAGTAGAGAGACAGAGGGAGAAAACAGAGAAGATGGTACACTGCTAGCTTTGAAGACAGAGAAAGAGGTCGCAAGTCAAGTGCTGGGGAAATACAATTAAAAATAAAATCTCCTGCCACCCTAGAAAACATATTCAAAAAGTAAAAGAAAAAGAAAATAGTTTTATTATCGAATAAGCATTAAAGCAGGATGTAATGCACATCATGAGCAATCTACTAAAGAAATCAGGAGGATAGAAAGATATTTCACACTTTTATACCTCTATGTATACTTTTTACACCCTCTATGTATGTGCCAGGTAGACATATACATAGATGTTTTCTTTCTTTTTTTTTTTTTTTTTTTTTAAGGTGGAGTCTCACTCTGTCACCCAGGCTGAAGTGCAGTGGTATGATCTTGGCTCATTGCAACCTCTGCCTTCCGGGTTCAAGAGATTCTCCTGCCTCACCCTCCTGAGTAGCTGGAATTACAGGTGCACGCCACCATGCCTGGCTAATTTTTGTGTTTTTAGTAGAGACAGAGTTTCGCCATGTTGGCCAGTCTGGTCTTAAACTCCTGACCTCAGGTGATCTGCCTGCCTTGGCCTCCCAAAGTGCTGGGATTACAGGCGTGAGCCACCGTGCCTGGCCAGATCAGATATTTTCAAGATAAACAATAGCTAGTCCTCTAACAAGAGGACCGGACAACACCTCTTAAGACAGACACTTCAATGACTTTCAGCCCAAAAAAAAAAAAAAAAAAAAAAGACATTTGATTGACTTCAGTGGCAATGATTCAGTGCTTCTCTCCCTCTCCACATACTTCAGAAGAAAGAAAATAACACTGTCACAAAACTTTCAAAGATATCATGAATACAATTTGTTTACAAACTTTGTCACACATAGTTCATCCTAAATTCACCTGATAATTGGAGTAGCCATCCATGTAGCTAACTGCCGTATCCAAAGGACAAATAAACTTCTCTTATCTTTAAGACAGGAGGTTGTTTTGCAACTTGGAGTGAAGCACCCACTGAAGGTAGGCTCCCATCCTCCCACAGGAACTGGGAGATAGGGGGGCCATGTCCCCGGATGCTTACATTTCAAAGAGATGATGCCCAGATCCTTGAGAAGGACATTCCTGGGCTGTGAAGTCTGCAAGAGGGCTTATTTAAGCTTTCAAAAAGACTTATACACATCCCAAAGAGGCAGAGAAAGAACTTAGAATGATAAGTTTTCTAAACTAAATGTTCTTAAATAGGGGGAAGTCTCTTTCCTGATTTTCTTTTTCTTTTTTTCTTCTTTATTTTTATTTATTTATTTATTTATTTATTTATTTATTTATTTCAGTCTCTTAGCTATGAAATTCTAGCTCACTGCTGCCTGGAACTCCTGGGCTCAAGGAATCCTCCCATCTCAGTCTCCCGAGTAGCTAGGACTACAGGTCCATGCCACCACACCTGGCTAAGTTTTTAATTTTTTTGTAGAGGCAAGGTCTTGCTATGTTGCCCAGGCTGATTTTGAACCCCTGGCCTCAAGCGATCCTCCCACCTCGGACTCCTAGAATGCTGGGATTATAAGTGTGAGCCACTGTGACTGGCCTGATGGGTAAGATAGAACAGGTGGTTTACTGAGGAGACAGGATCTGCCTATAGCACAGTGAAGTTCATATGGAAGTGTTGGGGTCCAAAGAGAATTGAGAAATAAGACCCCGAGGACCAGCCAGGCCCCAAGGAGGTGGTAGGAAAGGAAGGTGAGACCAGGCAAAGTAGCTGATTGTTTCCCTGAATGTGTGGCTGGCTAAATCTTGGGACTGGGAAAGTTTTTTTTGTGCTTTTCTGAGCTCAACTTTTGGGTGCCCATGCCTTGCTTTGAAAGGGTTTTGTCTATGAACCTAGACATTTTTCAGTAATTACTTAAGTTACTAAAAAAACTGGGGGCACTGGATTGAAAGGAAGAGACAAAAGGGGGGAAAAAATCCACGTAGCATTCTGGTTCTGTTTGATCTGGAAGAGAGCGGGCAATAATGGAAGAATGCTGGAGATGGAGATGGAGGGTGGTTGGATTCCACCATCTTGAGCCACGTCTGCTGTTTGGACTTGCAGACTTCAAACGTGGCTGGGGGATTCCTAATTAGAATCAAGTTAATTCCCTTCTCGGTGTTTAAGAGGAGCAGTCACTGCTGGGTGAGATGGTCGCAGATCGGATCCTGGACACGGGGTTATGTGTTTGCTTTCCGAAGATGACTGCATTAATTGCAACTCTCACTAATGGAAAGGAGCCTGTTTCTTTGTCCACGTGGTCAAATGAAGCCTGGGCATGGTCATTTAGCTCTGGGTGTAGGGAGGGCAAGATTTAGGCTTTGGGGCCCAGGACCCCCCAGTCTGACATCTCCCATTTCTAGGCCACCTGGGATCTCCCAGAATCTGAGACCACATGAATAGGACATAAAGGTGGTGGGGGCGCCGGGGGGATCCTGTCCTTATAGCATCGCCCCCCCAATTCACTCCTAGTTAACCCTGTTGTTGCCAACTTAGTGAAAACCTCACCTCCATCTCCATCACACATCTGCCACCACCAAGTGATGGTTAAGCCGGTGTGCAGGCCGGTGGTGACGGGGAGCGCCGCCACTTCCTCGCCAGCCCCGCCGCAGCCCTCCCCGTCCCTGGCCGCACCGCTTTGACTGATCTCCCGTTTTCAAAAGGCAGAACTGAACCTCTTTTTCTTCTCTTTTCTTTCTTTTTTTAGAGACAAGTTTTCGTTTTGTCACCCCGGCTGGAGTGCAGTGGTGTGATCATGGCTCACTATGTCCTTGAATTCCTGGGCTCAAGCGATCCTCCCCGTTCAAGCCTCCTGAATAGCTAGGACTACAGGAACGCACCACCACGCCTGGTTAATTTTTATTTTTAATTTTTTATAAAGACGGGGTCTTATTATGTTGCCCAGGCTTGTCTCAAACTCCTGGCCTCAAGCAATCCTCCCCCGTTAGCCTCCCAAGGCATGAGCCACTGCGCCTGGCTTTTTTTCTTTCTTATTTTCAATTTGTACTGCCTTTACAGCAGCAGTGTAGGTAGCCTCCTGAAGAAATGCAAGTTGAAAAGGGGAACATATTATTTCCCAGTCTCCAGAAGAAACGCAGTCCGTCTGGTATCCTGATTTTAGTCCAGTGAAGCCAATTTTGGACTTCCGACCTTCAGAACTGTAAGAGAATACAGCTGTTTTAGGTTGTGTTGTTTTAAGCCATTAAATTTGTGGCACTTTGTGGCATCAACAATAAGAAACTGATATGCTAATCAATATTCTCCTTTTTACATGATAAGGCAAAAAAACAAAAAACAAAAAACTATGTATACACAATAGATCACTGTTGTAGCTGGCTACCATATGAGAATCACCTCAGAAACACATTGAACATATCTGTGATTGCTTTTTCATCATTTACTCTGTCCACTGACCTAGATTACAGAATTCTGGGTGAGATACGCTCGATTTAATAATTGAAGTGTTAAAGTTTTATGGCATGAATATTTAATACGATAGGGGTTAATTCCAACCATGTCTCTTTCATTTCTCGTGGAGACCTGTTTGTATCACTGGAAATTGTCTGGCTGCTAGTTACAGAGGCCTAAACCAACAGTGGCTTAGTTAAGATAGGGGCATATTTTTCACTCGCATAAAGTGATTCATAGGTAGGCAATCCAGAGATTGCACACAGGCTCCAGATAATTTCCGTGTTTCAGAGTCCTATGTGTGCTCTGCCTGCCTTAGTTTTTAATTCTCATGGTTACAAGACGTCCACCTTAGCACCATAAGAAACATCCCATATTACAGGCAGGAAGAGGGGAAAAGGGGAAGGATAAAAAGGTGCCTGCTGGTGGAGCAAGTCTAACCCTGAAAGAATGTTCCTGAAGGCCCAGCAAGGCTCCCACGTGCACATCATCACTGGGCACCAGCATGTGCACGGAAAGCTAGGCAGTGTAGGTTCTTTGTAAAGCTAAGTGTGTTGCCACCCAAGTATCAGAGGGGCTCTAGGACTTCGAAGAAAAGGTAGAAGAGGCATCAGGTAGGCAATTAGTGGTTTCTGATGCGCTGTTCTTTCCAGACAGCTCAGGGTATTTGGATGTTCTCTCCTGCCCTTCTGCTACCTAAACTTGGGTGAGACTGGTGTGTCTGGATGACAGGTTGAGAAAAATTCACGTTTATTAGTTGTTTCATACTGTTCTTTGAGGAAACATAGGGATTTTTCAGAACTGCTTTAGGGATTCCACAGACAATATATATTTTTCTTTTAAATGTGAAGGTTTAGGCTGGGCGCAGTGGGGTTACATGTTTAATCCCTGCACTTCCGGGAGGCCAAGGTGGGCGGGTCACTTGAGGTCAGGAGTTTAAGACCAGCCTGGCCAATATGGTGAAACCCCATCTCTCCTATAAACACAAAAATTATCCAGGTGTGGTGCCACGTGCTTGTAATCCCAGCTACTCAGGAGGCTGAGGCAGGAGAATTGCTTGAACCAGGGAGATGGAGGGTGGAGGTTGCACTGAGCTGAGATCACACCACTACCCCCCAGCCTGGGCGACAGAGCAAGACTCTGCCTCAAAGAAAAAAAAAAGGAAGGTTTAATGTTCCCATGGAGCACAACTATTAATTTTTATAATTTATATCAGGGATTCTTAAACATTCTTTTTTTTGGTCTTATTTTTTGTCACCACAGCAGAACAGATTTTAAACATTCTTGATTCAATTCTTCATGGCCATAGTCAAAAGAAATACTTAATAGCTCACTTTAGTAACACGTAACTTTCATGTTCTAACAGGTTAGAAGTGATTTGAAAAAATCATAGACTCCTGGCTTCAGGAGTGAAGCTGCAGACCTTCCCGGTGAGTGTTACAGCTCATGAAGGCAGTGCAGACCAAAACAGAGAGCAGGCGCAAAATTTATCACAAAGAGCCATTTCCTGCTGCTGGTACGGGTGGCCTGCTTTTATTCCCTTATTTGGCCCCACCCACATCTGCTGATAAGTCCATTTTACAGAGAGTTGATTGGTCTGTTTTATAAAGTGCTGATTGGCCCATTTTAAAGAGTGCTGATTGGTCTGTTTTTACCGAGTGCTGATTGGTGCATTTACAAACCTTTAGGTAGACACAGAGTGCTGATAGGTGCATTTACAATCCTTTAGCGAGACAGAAAAGTTCTCCAAGTCCCCACCCAATCCAGAAGCCCAGCTGGCTTCACCTCTTAGTGGCTCACTGCAACCTCCTCCTCCCAGGTTCAAGCTGTTCTGCTTCAGCCTCCCAAGTAGCTGGGATTACAGGCATCTGCCACCATGCCTGGCTAATTTTCGTATTTTTTGTAGAGATGGGGTTTCACCATGTTGGTGAAAGATTCTCCTCGGGGCCTGAAAGCTTGAAAAGATGAGTAACTCCTCCCTTCTCAAGGGCAGCCCCAAGGTGCAAGGCCACTTGCACCAGTAGCCTGCGTCAGCAAGATAGCAGAAGCAGGAAGAGAGCTGGCCAGAAGACACCTTTGAAGATTGAGAAAGCCCATCCGGGTACCACGTAGCAGTTACGTCAGATTGGGACACTTCCTGTTTACGGGAGAGTATAAAATCCTTTCCCCGTCCTCACTTGGGGCTGATCCCATTTTAGGCCTCAGCTCACCTGCACCTTAGTGCTCATAGAAACAGAATGTTGCTGGCTCGCGCCTGTAATCCAGCATTTTGGGAGGCCAAGGTGGGCGGATCACAAGGTCAGGAGATCGAGACCATCCTGGCTAACACAGTGAAACCCCGTCTGGACTAAAAATACAAAAAATTAGCTGGGCGTGGTGGCGGGCACCTGTAGTCCCAGCTACTTTGGAGGCTTAGGCAGGAGAATGGCGTGAACCCGGGAGGCGGAGCTTGCAGTGAGCCAAGATTGCGCCACTGCATTCCGGCCTGGGCAACAGAAGGAGACTCCATCTCAAAAACAAAACAAAACAAAAAAAACAGCATGTTGCTCCACACTGCCTTGCGTTGTCATCTGTTGGCGCACTCTCAGGGTTGGAACCCATACAAGAACCTTTCAGTTGGCCAGGCTGGTCTCGAACTCCTGACCTCATGATCCACCTGCCTCGGCCTCCCAAAGTGCTGGGATTACAGGCATGAGCCACTGCGCCTGGCCTCTTGGGACAATTTTAATTGGTGGGGATCGTTTTTATTAAAAAGAAATCTTGCTGGAGTTGTGTTGTAGTCAGAGCCCTCTTTGAGAAATCCTCCCAATGAAGTTAATCTTTCTCAAATTTGGTCACCAGCTGAGAAGCGATATTTGGAGTAAATAGGAGAGGGTTAATGGAAACTTTAGGTAAAAAAATATTAAGTTGAAAATAGGCGGCCGGGCACAGTGGCTCACGCCTGTAATGCCAGCACTTTGGGAGGCTGAGGCGGGCGGATCATGAGGTCAGGAGATTGAGACCATCCTGGCTAACACAGTGAAATCCCACCTCTACTAAAAGTACAAAAAATTAGCCGGGTATGGTGGCGGGCGCCTGTAGTCCCAGCTACTCGGGAGGCTGAGGCAGGAGAATGGTGTGAACCCAGGAGGCAGAGTTTGCAGTGAGCCAAGACCACGCCACTGCACTCCAGCCTGGGCAACAGTGCAAGACTCCGTCTCATAAAAAAAGAAAAAGAAAAAGAAAACAGGCTATTGTCAGCTCAGCCACATGTGCTGTCTACACTTTATTGTGGATTTCAGATCAATAAGATCAGAAATCACATTTTTAGTTTATCAAGGTGCAATAAATTAGAGAAGGTAGCTTTTATTTATAAACATCTTATTGTGCCCAGGCAGTGTTAAAAAAGGGCCTTAAAAAACAACAACAACAACAACAACAAAAAACAGAGTCTGATAATAAATTCCAATCTGTTAACTCACAAGGGTTGTCAATTACTTGGGATATGTGATTTTCTCAAGACACTTTCTTAATAAACTACCAGATCCCAAAGTGACAAATGTTTGGCTGCTTGGTAAGCATAGAATTAAAATAATGGTAATTCTCCTTTTCAAAGGTTAGTTCCATTGATGTTGGGTCCTGCTCCATGATGCATATTTCTTGTCTAGTGAAAACTTGTATTAGGAATTAGAATTAGGGTTCCTCTACTGCTGCAGGCTGACATTACATTATTACATTCTTATTCTGGGTCTCCCCTTTTCCTAGAATCCTTGCATATTGCTACCCCATATCCACACTTTCCTTCTCTAATGGCAAATTATACAGAGTTCCAAACATGGATTGGGCACAGGAAGTTTAACAGCAGTGGTATGGCTCCTACAGAGTGAGTTTTAACAATGAAAATTGGATAAAACCCAGTCCCTTAATTAGGGAACACGATGTACATTATTATACAGGTCACCGCTGGCCAGAACACAATTGTGACTGGGCCCTAGTAGAGCAGAGGGAGAGAGACGGAGATGTTGGGTGTGGAGCTTGGGAACACACAGAGGCTTTGTCTGAGTGGCTGGCAGCTCAGTTGGTATCATATTCTTCTGTTTACGATTGAATGCTGGAGAACGTGTTGCTAAAAATGTGTAAGGTTAACGTCAAAATCTTGGATGAGACAGGTTTACACTGAGAGGATTGAAGGGCAAATGAGGAACCATTTAGGAATATTTTCTCTCAGGTTTGATCAACCAGTCCATTATTATTTACTTTACAATAATTAAATGGTCTTACTATTACTTTTCTTTTTTAAGAGACAAGAGCTCTGTGTTGTCCAGGCTGGTCTTAAACTCCTGAGCTCAAGTTATCCTCTCACTGTGGCCTCCCAGAATGCTGGGATTATAGGCCTGAGCCACCATGCCCAGCTGGTCTTATAATTATTTATAAAACAAAACACTCATTTTTCATATATATCAGGAAAAATAGCATTGGCGTGAATCAGAAGCTCTGGCCTATCTTCTGTCTTTCTACTGGAAAAAAATCAACTTTTACAACACATATTTGATGCATAATTTTGTTAAGGAAACAATAATTGTCTAATTGTGGATATGACTTGATGTATATTTAAGCTTTTAGGTGAAATATGGGAGATGTTCTTGCCAGTGACATGCACATCTCCTTTCTAAGAAAATGTTCTTTTGTAAATAATTTACTCATTTATATTAATTTTCAGTAATCTCCCTAACAAAATGTTTGCTATTCCTTCTAAACTTTTTTATGTTTGACTTTCTCTCTGTGCTAATATAAAATAGTATTGGGACTGCTAATGAGTTTGGGGTTTCTTTTTTTTTTTGAGATAGAGTCTTGCTCTGTTGTTCAGGCTGGAGTGCAGTGGCTCGATCTCAGCTCACTGCAACCTCTGCCTCCTGGGTTCAAGCAATTCTCATGCCTCAGCCTACTGAGTAGCTGGGATTACAGGCATGCACCACGATGCCCGACTAATTTTCCTATTTTTAGTAGAGACAGGGTTTCACCATGTTGGCCAAGCTGGTCTCGAACTCCTGACCTCAAGTGATCCGCCAGCCTCAGCCTCCCAAAGTGCTGGGATTACAGGCATGAGCCACAACACCCAGCCTGGGGTTTCTTTTCAGAGTGATGAACATGTTACAAAATTAGATGGGGGTAATGGCTCCACACCCTTGTGAATATACTAAAAATTCTATACATTTTGCAGCTTAAAATGAAGAGTTTTATGATATATAAATTATATCTTGCTACAATTACTGTCCTTTGGTAAAAAGTGGCAGGTTAACTACATATGGTTATTTTACCTACTCTCCTTTCCAAAAAATTACTAAAATTGTAGTAGTAAAATATTTGTAAAAGGTAAAGGATTAAAAAATATTTTCCTCCACAAAGGCAGTAGAGCATTTTAAAAATGACTTTGACTCCCAAAGAAAAGGAGACAAGATGAGAGATGATAACACAATTTTAGGAAACATAAAGTGGACGGAGGATGTAAACAGAGTGGAGGAAGTTTCAGTTTGAGTGCTTGCAGGAGCGATGCCTGAGAAAAAAGCACATCAAAAGTTATCTGTTTAAACGCTGAGGGTTTCTACACCTGCAGCATCCAGGTATAGTGGAAAGCAAGGATCAGGCATAGACAAGCCGCACACTCAGAATGGATTCTCAGGGTCATTGCACTAACTTGCTGTGGTCACTGGAAGTTTATTATGGAGAAATTTCCTGATTCAGGAACAGTCAGGAACACTCATGTGGGTCCCTCAGATCCCTTGTCTACTTTGATCACAGAATATCAATAGCATGGTGTTCAAACTTCTGTGTCTTCCCTGCCCCTGTCAGGCTGAAAAATAGATTGCTTTTCTTTGAAAAAACTTAATGACCTTATGGAAAAAACCTCTAGCTACTTATATTTCTAGGTTTGTCGTTGGAAAGGCCAACATGGGTGCCCACTGCATTCCCCAGCAACGAACCCATCCTTGTACCTGGAGCCTCCAGTTATCTCTTGAATGGCTGACTATTAAGCAGTAATGGACAGTGCAAGATAGCCAGATAAAGAGGACAACTTTTGGTTAGAAGGGGAGAGATGGAAACAAATAACCAGGATGAAGAAACGTGGAGTAAGCAAACCGATTCAATGCAAGGAGCAAAACTAACAAAGACGCAAACAAAACCAAAACCAAGCAACATCCCCCAGTGTAGTAGTTACTGTTTTCCTAGTTTGCTAGTTTACAGAAAATGCTGTGTGCTTTGAGAAAAGAAAAGTCAGCAAACAAGAACGACGTCTTGAAATTTAAAAATATAATTGTCAAAACGAAGTATCAAATTCAAAAAGAGGGTTATAATAAATAAAATAAGAAAACTTCATGAAAGATAAAACAAGAAGTCAAAGAATTGGAAACTAGGAAAGAGAAAAATGAGTAACAATTTAGAAGATCAATTTAGATCGTTCAAAAGCCAAATAACAGAAATTTCAGAAACAAGAAAGAGAATGGAGAAAAATAAATTAATAAAACCAACAACAAAAAGGAAGAATTTTTAGAGTGGAATTTTGTGAATTTCCAGATGAAATTGCTCCACCAAGTGGGGATGAAAAAACATTCACTTTGAATGGTGAAGTTTCAGAACAACTGGGGTCAAAAGAAGATCTTGAACGTTTGCAGAGGCTTAAAAAAAATCACAGAAAAAGCAATGGGCATCTGAAAGGTCTGGAACTTCTCAAAAACGACACTGGAGGGGAAGATACAGAAAAACAATGTATCATCCACATTGTTTTTCTAAGGGAAAATACTTTTCAACTTAGAATTCTATACACAAATAGGCAATCAAGTGTGAGGGCAGAATAAAGGAGTTTTCAGGGACACAAACACTTAGAAAAATTCACTTAATATATACTCTTTCTAGGAAAGGTATTGTAAGGCATGCTTCAGAAAAATGAGGGAGCAAACCAAAGATGAGGATGGCATGGGATCCAGGACAAGGTGATCTCTTTCCAGCAAAGCAATGAAGGGAAGAGCCAGGCCTGCACCGGGTCTACAGAGCAACCAGCCTGAAATCTGAATGAGATGACAGAGGATTACAGAAGACAATAGATGTGAAAGATCATTCAGTATATTGGAATGCTTAAAAATTATTAACAGATAGTTGACAGATCTGTTGGAATATTTGGAAAAAATGATGTAGTGTAAAATTTAAAACGAAACAGATTGAAATAAATGAATAAAATTAAAAATGGGGTGATTATTAACTCCAAGAACAAGAAATTTGTACAAAGAAAGGAAACAATCGTAGTTCATCACAAGGTTCTAAAGGAAATAATATTTACATATTTATAATAATATAAATACTAACTACATTCAGTAGGTAAGGGAAAAGGGAGAGGAAAAAGTAGAATGTAAGAAAACTATACCCTTAAAAGGAAGCCAATAACCTACCATAAATAGGTATATAAATGGCTATTTGTGTGAATTATTTAGATATATGGAAATAAATAGAGAAAAGATAGCTAAGAAAAGGTTTAAAATGGTTGCCTCTGGTGGCTGGGATGTTGACTGTGGTGAGGCAGCATAAGGGACTATTGTTTTCCAACAGAAGCCTTTTAATATTATTATAACTTTGCACAAGTGTTATTTTGATAAATGTAGAAACCAATTAAAATAGTACTTATTGTCACTGTGGCGTATTAGTTTGTTAGGGCTGCTGAAATAAAGTACCACCAACTGGGTGACGTACACAACAGAAATGAATTGTCTCGCAGTTCTCAAAACTTGAAGTTTGAGGTCAAGGTATGGGCAGGGCTGGTTTCTTCCGAGGGCTGTGAATGGAGGATCTGTTCCAGGCCTCCCTCCTTGGCTTGTGGATGACCATCTTCTCCCTGTGGCTTCACATTGTCCTCCCTCCTAATGTGTCTTTCTGTCCAAATTTCTTTGTGTGAGGACACTAGTCATGTTGCATCAGAGCCCACCCTAATGACTTCATAACTTGATCACCTCTGTGGTCTGTCTTCAAATCCTTATTTGAATCCAAATTCTCTTTTTTTTTTTTTTTTTTTTTTGAGGCAGAGTCTTGCTCTGTCACCCAGGCTGGAGTGCAGTGGTGCAATCTTGGCTCACTGCAACCTCTGCCTCTCAGGTTCAGGCGATTCTCGATTCTCAGCCTCCTGAGTAGCTGGGAATTAAAATCCTCTGTAATGTTAGGCACATGCCACCACACCTGGCTAATTTCTTTGTATTTTTAGTAGAGATGGGGTTTTGCCCTGTTGGCCAGGCTGGTCTCAAATTCCTGGCCAAAGTGCTGGGCTTACCGGAGTGAGCCACTGCACCCAGCCTCATTCCAAATTCTGAGATACTAGGGGTTAGGACTTCAACAAAGGAATTTGAGAGATGAGGGATGGGACACATTTTAACTCATAACATGTGGGGATTGTCAATTGTAGCCAAAGTTTCTGTGGGAAAATCCTCTGTAGTGTTAGCAAGTTTCTTAATTGTGACTGTGAGTCCTGGGAGGTCTTGCTCTGTGTGGAACACAGGCTGCCATTCAAGAAGAGTGACACTGACTCAGACATGGCCTCCCCCGTGGTTCTGGGAGTGAGGGTGCCACCGCACTAAGGGCAAACACTAACACTTAAGTAGAAATAGAAAGAGATGGCATTACGAGCATTTTGTGGAACCTCCATACTTTGGTTGCATAAACTGTATATCACTCTATATATGGTGGAGTAGGAGATCAAAGATGGGACTTCCCCAAAATGTGTCATTAAGAACTTTTGTTGGAAAGATTTGAGAAGCAGAGGGTCTTTTAATAAAGATAGAGCTTTATAATATATCTACTGGATCTTGTATTTTTTAAATAGCCTGAATTAGTCTCCAGTTATTTTGTGAATAGAAAACAAGTCCTTACAACTGCCACCCACCCCTGTTGGTAACCTCCTTTAGGGCCAGGGCCATAAGAGTGACATTGGTGCAGGACTCTGTGTGCCAGGCATTCTTTCCACCAGTGAACATGTATTAACTGATTTAGTCCTCACTCAAATCCTTGAGGTGGGTCCTGTGATGATCCCAGTGTCGGGGCCTCCAGAGCTCAAGCTCTAAACCAGCTTACCCTACTCCCCAGCCCTCAGTCGCAGTCAGTACAACACAAGCAAAATACTGGCATCACAGTGGGAGTGAATCAACCAGCATACATCTATAACTCATTACTCAGAGAAAGAATGTTTAACTAACTATAAAGTTAGTATACGAAGAGGCCAGGTGCAGTGGCTCAAGCCTGTAATCCCAGCACTTTGGGAGGCCAAGGTCGGCGGATCACCTGAGGTTAGGAGTTTGAGACCAGCCTGGGCAACATGGCGAAACCCTGTCTCTACTAAAAAAATACAAAAATTATTCAGGCATGATGGTGGGTGCCTGTAGTCCCAGCTGCTCAGGAGGCTGAGGCAGGAGAATAGCATGAACCCAGGAGGTGGAGGTTGCAGTGAGCTGAGAGCGCCACTGCACTCCAGCCTGGGAGACAGAACCAGATTCCGTCTCAAAACAAAAACAAAAATGTTAGTGTACAAAGAGATTTATAGTCAATGTTTGTAGTCTCACTGGATTACCTTTTCAAGGTTCCCTGGCTGATTCTTTACTGAGACAAGAGCCTAAAGAGAAACTTGGTGGTAATGTTGACACTTACATTATACTGTCATGCAGGGGGCTCTGGGAATTCAAAAGGCAAGGCTGCTGTTGGTTGGGTTGGTTTTAGAAGTAAGCTTTCATCTTTCAAATCATTAGTGGGTAGTTCTACATATATAAAATAAATAGCAGAAGCAGAATTACAGGACCCATGGCATTTAACAGAGCACAGAAAGGTGTGGCCCCACATTTTAGGAACATAATAAGAAAATGCTGGTGTCTAAGACTGAAGCCAATAAAATGTTAATTGAATGAGATTTATCATTTGCAGAAACTATTCAACGTAAGAGATGATCTATACGTGTTTTCATAAATGTGAATGCATAGGGTAATTGTCATGGAAACTTCCAAATTCAATGTTAGTTGTAACTAGACTGGATTAGACTCTTGCTAAATCAAGTGTACAAGGGGGGCATGTGTGTGTGAATTTTAGTTCTGGGGTGTATCTATGGGTATACATGAGTGTTTCAGGGAAGGAAGTGTGGATCGGTATTTAATCTACATGGAGTATAAAAACTCCTGGAATTTGTCAATGTGATTGCAGCTGTGTTCATGGCTTATGGGTATGGCTTGTGATGTGTGAGTGAGGTATGGGATGCTGGGTGGGATGGCACTGTGGTGGCATAGCATGTTGGTGGAAGGGTGTGTGGTTTGGTGGGGTGAGCTGGTGTGTGGTGTGGTTGGACCTGGCATGGAACTTAACTGGAGTTCATGTGGAATGAACCTTGAGGGGTGAGTTTTCACATGGGGTGTTGATTATGTGGGAGGTGGGAGGCTGGAATATGTGAATGTTGGGGGGCTGTAGAGTGAATGTGGGGTGTGTGTGTGTGTGAGAGATATGTTTATAGCTTAGCTTAGCTTTTGTTTAGATTTTCTTTTGCTCTTTGTTTTTGTCTTTGTTTGGCCTTTGTTTTATCTTTGTTTCACTCTTTGTTTAAACTTTCTTTGGCTTTTGTTTGGTCTTTCTTTAGCCTTTTGTTTAAACTTTGTGTGGCCTTTTTGTAGTCTTTGTGTAGCTTTTGTTTTTAAGTGGATCTTCGCTGAGGACTCATCAAAAACACCTTGTGTAATGAAAAACCCAGATCTATAACCTCTCCCTATATATTCTGCATGCATTGAAGTAGGCTCAAACCCTCAGGGACCTGGTATAGACGCAGAATCTGTTTCACACAACAACTGCTATTTGAAGGTAAGAGGATTCCATTGGTTTTTATTTTACTTCATTTTATACTTTCATCTTTAAATGACAAGTGTACTTTTTTGTATGGGCCATTTCATTATATCCCAGGGAAAACTCTCTGTAAGAATAGTCAAGATTGAGAGGACATACAAGGATGGAGAAAACAAGAACAGAGGACACCACGTTTATTCTGATGTGGGCAGGGGGCCTCCTGGAACGTTCCTGCTAATGTTTGGAAATCGTCTGAGCCCAGAGAGAGGCTCTGAGCCCTCACTCAGATTTCCTCAGATTCAAAGCCCAGTGTTCCTGGAGCTAGATGGATGGTAGTACATGCTGCTGCTGCTGCTTTTTTTTTTTTTTTTTTTCTATTTCTTCTATTATTTGTCATGATTTAAAAATGAGTTTTTCTTCTTATCTAGGAACAATTTTTTTCCTCATACAGTTGGATTTATGTGTGGGGGATGTTAATGGAACAACAACGCCCAAATCTTTTTGGAATTCTGCCCCCTGTAGACCAACAACCTTAAACGGAAAGGCGCTAATGCTTTGTCTGATACAGAATATCTTAGAAACAACAGGGAGATTTCAGTTCTATGGATGACAGAGAAAGGAAAAAATATTATGTGTCAGGGAGGCGAGTAATGAACTTGGCCTACAGTACTAGCAGGAAAACGGGGAAAGGACTTTTTAATTCTTTGTGAATAAATCAGGGAGGCAGAGAGCAGGCTGCTGCCAGGTGTGCAGATATGCTGTTTCGTGACTGTTTAGAATGGCAGGAGACTTGTTGGTGAGTGAGTTTTAAAAATTGTTTCAGATTTTCAGAAAAGTTGCAAACAATACAAAAAATTTCAGGTGCAGCCAAATTACCCAGATGTTCCTGTTTTACCATATTTCCTTTATCATTCTCTTTCTCTCACTCTGTATCCATATATATGTGTGTGTATATATAAATATGTGTGTGTGTATATATATATAGTAGTAATATAAGCCCAAATTAATTTTTTAATAGGCGGAGCTAACTCTGCCCCTACTACTAGGAAGACGTATATATATACACATATTTATATCTAATTAATTTTAATTAAAATTTATTTTAATTGGAATTAATTAAAATTAGAAAATTACTATTGAGAAAATACTATTTTTAAATCTAGAGATAGCTAGATTTCATCAATTGTCCAAGGAGCGAATTGAGAACCATGCATGACCTTTTGTTGTCCTGTCCCCTCAGCCTCCTTTAATCTGGAACCATACCTGAGGCAGCTTTGACCTAGACAGTTTTGGAGAGTATAAGCCAGTTATTTTGCTAAATGTCCCTCAGTACGGGTTTGGTCTGCAGTTTTCTCACAATTATGCAGTTTTCAAAGGAATAGACTTGCATTTTAGATCATACATATTCAAATTCATACTTGAATCTGAGTATACAATTTTCAAATTCAAGGTCTTGTTTACCTAATAGTTACTAGGATTTTAAATGAGTACCTAAAATCTTTGTACACCAAATTGCCAAAAATTAAAAATCTAGAGCTTTTACAGATAATTTCCAACGAATCACCAAAAGTGTGTAAGTATTGCCCTTGGATTATAAATAGCAATTACAGTGACCTGTATGTGATCTTATAGGGTTAAAGTGAGGTATTCAATTTAGATTCTTTGTGTGTGTTGGACTCATGTCTACTGCTCTCTATTATTTTCATAAATGTAATAATTCCTTTCTAAGTGCAACCATCTGCTGAAAGCAGATACGACTCAATAGAGTTTCCCTGGGTAGCCACTCCAGGCTGGCTGGCATCCTTTCTCGGGTTGACGGGGAAGTCTGCCCTAGTGGAGGAGGCGGACCTCTGGCAACGCTGCAAAAACTCTCCTGATCAAAAGTGTTTCCTACATGTTCTAGTACTCACACCTCAGCATTGAACTACAGACCACACCCATATTGAGGGACAACTAGCAAAATAACTGGCCAAAACTGTTAAAAACTGTCCCCTTATGGGGACAGGAATCAAAACTCTGAGATCCTTAAGCTGTACCAGACATTCTTAAAACAAGTCTTCTCAACAAAATCTGTGAGGTAGGAACTATCATTCACATTTTACAGAGAAGAAAATCGAGATCCAGAGACTAGCCTATGATTACACACAGCTAGTGTATGACAGAGCCCAGAACTCAAGTATGGTACAAGCCTATTGAATTTATGGATGAGATGCATTATTCTTTTTTACTAATACATCACACACTTTACTTTAAAGTTACAAAAATTGAAGTTAAAAAGATGAGCTGAAAATGAACTAAGCAATATTTTAAAATAATTTTTATTAATGGTATAAAATTATTTGTTCTCACTAAAAATAACAGTTGTATTTTTAATGAGAATAATTGAGTTCAATGTCAAATTTAGTTTTTCTTCCTGTTTGTTAATTTAATAAAAAGATCTTCCTAGTAGTAGGGGCAGAGTTAGCTCTGCCTATTAAAAAATTAATTTGGGCTTATATTACTACTAATATGATCTTAAAGTCTTAAGTTATTCACTAGTTCCTTATGAAAGAATAAGTTCAGCTAAAACAGCTAAAAACCAGAAGATATAATCAACAAATCCACTCACCAGGCTCAATTTGCAATAATTTTCAGTATACTAAGAGCAAAGGGACACGTGAAGGCACCCAGATGACCGTCCATTGTTCAGGGCGTGGCTAGCTAACTTGTGCTGAATGAGGGTGGCAGGATCAACCCATGCATTAAATGTTAAATGTAACAATCTCATTTTTATCTTTGTAGATAACATATGTGAAAAGAAAAGTCTATTTTTTTTTTTGAGACGGAGTCTCACTCTCTCACTAGGCTGGAGTGCAGTGCACCAGCCTAGTGGCTCACTGCAACCTCTGTCTCCCAGGTTCAAGCAATTCTCCTGTCTCAGCCTCCCAGGTACCTGGGACTGCAGGCTTGTGCCACCACGCCCAGCTAATTTTTTTGTATTTTTAGTAGAGACGGGGTTTCACCATGTTAGCCAGGATGGTCTCAATCTCCTGACCTCGTGATCTGCCTACCTCAGCCTCCCAAAGTGCTGGGATTACAGACGTGAGCCACTGCACCCAGCAAAAGAAAAGTCTTATACCTCATCTTTCTGAACCTCAGTGAAACTTCTTAGGAACTCCCATGGGGTAGGCACATCTGCTTTGGAGGCCACTGGGCTGACCCTTCCACCTTAACAATTCAATTACACCAGGATATGATGGGCTGACACCAAACTCCTCTTGGTATTTCAGTCTCTATCAACCCCAAGTGTGGAACATCACCATTCCAAGTTCTTTTCCACCTCCTCCTCTGGCATGAGGCATGAGTCCTTTACCAGCTCCTCTGGCATGCCGGCATGCCCCTCCTGCACTTGTTTCCATTCAGCTCTGCATTACCTGCTACAATGGCCCAGTGGCCACATCCAGAGAGCTAGTAATTACACATAGAAGGAATCTAACATATACTGAGATATAGACACCACAGCGCTCCCAAGAAGCAACAGATGTGTAGAGGCATTGACTGAGCGACCAGATCCACCACCTCTGCAAGCGCAGAGCAGAGCTCATTTCTCCACACAATGTTTGCACGCAGGTGGATGAGGGCTTCTGGTGTCTTCAAGTCCAAAGGGTTTTCTATAACTACTATAGAGAACCTTGTGGTGGTTTCCTCAGAATCACCAAGGTTAACTTCAAGTCCCTACCCCTTGGGTGCCTCGTAGAGACAGAACTCTCATTTCCTTTGTAAGTAAGAGAACTTCTGTTTGGAAGTGGCTGGCAGTTTTATCATTCTGGAGATAGAGGCTTTGACTTCCCAGCAGACTTTCTTTACTTTGAGAAAATTACTAAAATGAATTCCTTAGATTAACAAATATAAAATATCCATTTTGTTTTTGTTTTTTGCAGAGAAAACACCGAAGTCATAAAAAACTTAAATGCAGGGCAGTTGGTTAACCTATTGTATGACCTTTGTAGTACAGTGAACATATTGTGGCTTTAATAGGACTGTTCCTTGGATGACAAAGATTAACTTTCTTCTCCTAAATACTGAATTAGATTAAAATTTTGGGGTTCTGTACATAGTGCTATTTAATATTGAGGAACTCAACTACTGGGAAAATGTAGCATTAGCTATTATGACTGTTTCATCTGGGCCATAAAAGTCACTCTGTAGTTTGATAAAGTGTTTTCTACTTAAAAGACTACTCAAAGGATATTCCCATGATGGACAATCCTGGAGTGAAAAATGAGGGCCCTGTTTTCTCACTCAGCCAAAAGAATTGGGGACCACTAGCCAGGCATGGTGGCTCATGCCTGTAATCCTAGCACTTTGGGAGGCTGAGGCAGGCAGATCACCTGAGCTCAGGAGTTTAAGACCAGCCTGAGCAACATGAGGAGACCCCATCTCCACAAAAAATACAAAAATTAACCAAGTGTGGTGGTGCATGCCTATAGTCCCAGCTACTTAGGAGGCTGAGGCTTGAGGATCACTTGAGCTTGGGAGGTCAACCCAGTATGAAGACATGTTCATGCCACTGCACTCGAGCCTGGGTGACTGCCTCGAAAAGAAAACTGGGACTCTGTCTCAAAAAGGAAAAAAAAATAATTGGGGGCCAGGACATGGAAGGGTTGGGAGGCCAGAGAGGGGTTAAGCTGCTTTCCACAACCTGGAAATCTGCAGGGCTGGACTGGGCCCCTGGGATTAGATCCCATCATGTGTGCTCCAAGAGTAACTTCTTATAATAGCTGCGCAGGCCACTCTGGCTTCTGTTGCTTCTGTCACCCTTAAAGCGTTAGGTAAATACCTGGTGTCAGCTGTGCTCTGGGTGGTTAAGGAATCTTCCTGTTTTAAAATGTACTTCTGATTTTGTTTTTGTTCAGGTACGGTGAGGCCAACCAGATCAGGAGATGGTTGCCATTGAAAAGACAGTGTTTTACTCATCACTCCCAAGACGAGGGGGAACATGGGGAAGGGCCACTTGGCCACATGGGGAAGCACCAAGGTCTTAGGTCAGGAGTCAGAAGGAGTGAGGATGAAAACGCATGGGAGAGAGCCTTTATTGTGGTTTTTGTTGGGAGAAATGGTCTAGGCAGAGTAAGAAGGAGAGGCATGCTTAAGATTGGCTAGTTTGAATAATTTCATGGGGCTCTGAGGTGTAGGAGCTGTTTGGTATCTGGTCCTGGAGTGATAAAGGCAGAAGAATATTAGTTCAACTTGTAAGAGCTCAGTAAAGGAGGTAGTTGGTGAATTTGGGTTCTGGATTGGTTGATTTGCATATAAATGGCAGCTCACGGGGGAGGCAATTGCTATCTCAAGGAATCAGCTAGCCCTGGGAGGGGCAGCGTCTCCAGGATCGGCAATGCCCCAGATGCCAGAGCATTAAGAAAGAATACAGAAAATAATATCATTTCCCACAGAATATATGTATCAAAACATCACACACTGTACACCATAAAAACAAAGGAAAACCAGCACAGGAAGCGATAAGGTTGTGTAATAAGGGTACTTGAGAGTTAATCTAGACTAAGTGGCTAAGAAAGTTTTCCCTGAGGGAGGCATATTTGACTTGAAATCTTGTATTCTTGGGTAGGTGTTACACAAGTGAAGTGAGCTGGGGAGGTATTTCTGGAAATACCAGTCCAAGGTAGAAGGAACCATAACACATTGAGACAATTGAATATGGTTGAAACACAGAGAGACAGGAGCTAAATATGTTTTTTAGCTTTATTTTTAGCTCTATTTTTCTTCACTTGGCTGGTTTTCTGAATGCTCCAAACAAGGGATTTGAGAGTTCCTACTCCAATCACTGATACTTGATGGTTTATGTAAGTTATTGTAATAAAAACATATAAATGGCATTAACTTAAATGAAACACTGAATCAAATTACTCAAATTCCAATCACTGGCTCTTGATGGTTTATGTAAGTTACTGTAATAAAAACACGTGGATGGCATTAACTTAAATGAAACACAGACTCAAATTACAGTGATGTGTTGGTTAACAACAAGGATACATTCTGAGAAATGAGACATTAGATGATTTAGTCATTGTGTGAATGTCATAGAGTGTACTTACACAAACCTAGATGGTACAGGCTACTTAATAAAATGGTAAATATTTATATGTCTAAACATAGAAAAGATACAGTAAAAATACAATATTATAATCTCCTGGGGCCACTGTTGTTTAAATGATCCCTCATTGACTGAAATGTTGTTATATGGCAGATGACACATGGAACTCCTCAATTATACACATCATCCCCCTAAAAAGCCATTTTTCCCTAATTGCTTCTCCCCTTCCATTAAATTTTAATACTACATATGTATAGTATGTGTGCTTATGTATGGTACATATCTGTGCTTTGTGCATAACAAGAGTGAGAATTCTTACATAGGTCTGAGATTTAAAAAAATAAAACAAGTAAGGTTTTTTTGCCTCCCCTCAAGATCCAGTTTTCATCTTTTGGCGGGGATATTACCCACGTTGCGAATACATGCAGTGTGCCCTTTACATTGCTTTCTTTAATGTTAACATCTTACGTAACTGTGTAGCACAACTAATAAAACTAATAAATTAACATTGATACATTATTAATTAACTGTAGACTCTAATCATATTTTACAAGTTTTACCACTAATGTCCTTTTTCTGTCAGGTACTAATCCAGGATCTTGCATTGCATTTAGTTATCCGGTCTCTTTAATTTTCTCTAACCTGTGACAATTCCTCAGTTTTTCCTTCTCTTTCATGACCTTGAGACTTTTTAAAAACATTGAAAAGTTATGTATAGTGTCCTTCAATTTGAGTTTTTCTGATGTCTTCTCATGATTAGGTTGAAGTTATATATTATTGAAAAGAATTACACAGAGATGATGTGTGCTTCTCATGTCAGAGAATAAATGAGGATGATCTGTCTTATTACTGGTGATGTTAACCTTGATCATTTGGCTGAGATGATGCTTCCCAGATTTCTCCACTTTAAAGTGATTATTCTTTTCTTTTTAATTAGTAAATCTTTCTTGGGGGGATATTTTGAGATTATACAAATATTGTGTTTCTCCTTACACTTTCACCTACTAATTTTAGCATCCATTAGTTGATGCTTGCAGAAATTATTATTGTGGTATTCTAATAGTGATTTTCTATTTCCCTCGTTGCTTCTACATTTGTTAGTTGGAATGATTCTTTAAGGAAGGCTATCTCTTCTACTCCATTTATTTACTTATTTATTCAGTTATTTATTTATATCAGTATAAGCCCAACAATATTCATTTTATTCCTTGGTTTATAATCCAATACTATTCTTATTTACCTTCTTGCTCAAATAACTTTGGTAGGAGCTCTTTTAGGTTAGCTCCTGTGCCTTTTTCACATGTTGCCAACCTCTCTGAACATTTTCTGACATCACAATTTTTTCCAGGATAAACTTGTATTTTCTCTGTCTCAGGGACACTTTACCAGTCCAGCCTAGTACACTGATGATAGTTAAAAAACAAAATTTGGTTATTACTTGTTGTATCAGTTCATTCTTGCATTGCTATAAAGAAATATCTGACACTGAGTAATTTATAGAAAAAAGAAGCTTAGTTGGCTCATGGTTCTGCAGGCTGTACAGGAAGCATAGCAGCTTCTGTTTCTGGGGAGGCCTCAGCAAGCTTCCAATCATCACAGAAGGCAAAGGGGAAGTGAGACATCTCAGGTGGTGGGAGCAGGAGAGAGAGAGAAAGAGAGAGAGGGAGGAGGTGCTGCACACTTTTAAGCAACCAGATATGATGAGAACTCACTATCGTGAGGACAGTACCGAGGGGGATGATGCTAAACCATTCATGAGAAACCATGATCCAATCGCCTTCCCACCACGGTCCACCTCCAACTCTGGGGATTGCATTTTAACATGAGATTTGGTGGGGATACAAAGCCAAACCATATGTGGTGTATTCCTTGCTATTGGGGTGTTACTTCTTCTAAAGCTTCTCGGCAGACAGAGCTAGGAAATCTGTGTGTGTATACTAACTTACATATGCACACACCTATATTTATTTCTGTATTTCTGACTCCAATCTAGCAGCACAAGTTTCATTCTAGCCTTCTTCCTTTCCTTTTTTGTGACTTCATTCTTTGGATAGTAAGAAACTGGATTCTCATTATCTATAATGTATTTATTTGCTTAATTCTACTATTGTAGGATTATCTACACTATTTTTCAAAGTTACTTCAGCCATATCCTTTCTTCCCCCCTTCCCTTTAGTGTGGTTGTGTGATTCATTTCATTTGATTTATTTATTGTAGTCAGTTTTATTAGTCACAGCCTGCGTTCCATCTTGGATTCCCTCTGCTTCCCCATATTGTGATTGATTTATTTTGTTTGATTTTTTTAAAAAATTCTTATTCTTTATGGAAAAGCCTCATTTTGTCATACATTATGTTTATCTTTTCTCTACTTTAACATATCAATAATGATAATCTCTGGGTCTGCTTCCACTGACTATTAAAAAAAATTTGGTATCCTTTTCCTGTTTCTTTGAATGTCTGGTAATTCTTATTGTATGCTGGACATTGTGGATAATAGATTGTAGAGGTTCTGGATTATGTTAAATTACCAGAGAGTCACTCTGACCCAGTCAAGTCTTGGTTTCAGGCCTTGCTAGGTCAGACCTATTTTATCTTTGCATTTACTTCTGTGAGTTGTCCCTATTCTAGGGTGAGAGGTTTCTGGGGTCTCAACTGAAAGATTGGGATGTTCACAATGTCTCCTCATTAATATGTGAATTCAGATATTTCTGCTTGGTTATCAGCCTCTTAGCAAAATTTTTTAAGGGGCTTCCCACAGTTTCACCCTGCAATTGTGCAACTTTGGATTTGGCCAAGGATCTGAGAGAAATTATATACAGTCATGCACTGCATAACAATGTTTTGGTCAATGACAGTGGTGGTCCCATAAGATTATAATGGAGCTGAAAAATTCGTGTCATCTAGTGATGCCATGGCTGTCATAACATCATAGCACAACACATTACTCATCTGTTTGTGGTAATGCTGGTGTAAACAAATCTACTGTGCTGCCAATTGTATAAAAGTACAGCACATACAATTATGTACAGTACATAATACTTGGTAATGATGATAAATGAATTTGTTACTAGTTTGTGTATTTATTATAATACACTTTTTATTGTTATTTTAGAGTGTGCTCCTTCTACTTGTATTAAAAAAAAAGGTAGTTGTAAAACAGCCTCAGGCAGGTTCTTCACGAGGTGTTCCAGAAGAAGACATTGTTGTCATAGGAGATGACAGCTCCATGTGTGTTATAGTCCCTGAAGGACTTCCAGTGGGATGAGAGGTGGAGGTAGAAGACAGTGATATTGACTATCTTGACCCTGTGTAGGCCTAAGCTAATGTGTGTGTTTGCATCTTAGTTTTTAAGAAAAAAGTTTAAAAAGTAAAAAAAAATTAAAAATTTTAAAAATAGAAAAAAGCTTATAGAATAAGAATATAAAGACAAATACTTTTCTATAGCTATATAATGTGTTTTAAGCTAAGTGTTATTACAAAAGAGTCAAAAAGTTAAGAAAATTTAAGTTTATAAGGTAAAAAGTCACAGTAAGTTAACATTTATTTTTGAAGAAAGAAAAAATTTAAAAAATAATTCTAGTGTAGCCTAAGTATATAGCATTTATAAAGTCTATGGTAGTACACTGTAATGTCCTAGGCCTTCACATTTACTCACCACTCATTTACTGATTCACCCAGAGCGACTTTTGGGCCTGCAAGCTCCATTCATGGTAAGTGCCCTATATAGCTGTACCATTTTAAATCTTTTATACTGTATTTTACTGTACGTTTTCTATTTTAGATATGTTTCAATATGCAAATACTTAAATTACTGTTGTGTTACAGTTGCCTACAGTATTCAGTACAGCTACATGCTGTACAGGTTTGTAGCCTGGGAGCAAAAGGCTATACCATATAGTCTAGGTGTGTAGCAGGCTAAACCATCTATGATGTTTGTGCAATGACAAAATTGCCTAATGACTCAGTTCTCAGGATTTATCCCTGTCATTAAGCAACACATGACTGTATATTTTCCCAGTGGTTCCCTATTGTCTGTTATTCTCCCCTCCACCCTTCTAGATTCCCACGGTCTTAGTATCCCCTAACTCCTACCTCTGTTTCTTTCCGTCTCTTCTTTGACTCTTTTTTCCCTGTACAGCAGATTGAAAAATATCTTCAAAGGAAAAACCAGGATGAATGTGGGGTTTAACTGCTTTGTTTCCTTTCTCTCAAGGATCATAGCCCTGCAATGATTGCCATCCAGTGCCTGAGAATAATTCTTCTGTATATTTTTTCAGCTTTATTGTTTCAGCAGGAGTTTAAATTCAATACTTGCTTCTGTATTACGACTGATCATTTTTCTTTTTCTTTTTTTTTGAGATGGAGTCTCGCTCTATCACCCAGGCTAAAGTGCAGTGGCTCAATCTCAGCTCACTGCAACCTCCGCCTCCTGGGTTCAAGCGATTCTCCTGCCTCAGCCTCCCGAGTACCTGGGATTACAGGTGCCTGCCACTGTGCCTGGCTAATTTTTGTATTTTTGGTAGAGACGAGGTTTCACCATCTTGGTCAGTCTGGTCTCAAACTCCTGACCTCGTGATCCACCCTCCTTGGCCTCCCAAAGTGTTGGGATTACAGGCCTGAGCCACCGCGCATGGCCCTGATCATTTTTCTAAATAAGAAAGCTTGTAGACTCATAGGATTTCAATTATTCTGTCAAGCAGAGGGGAGAAAAGAAACATGCTAGTGATTCTTATCTGATTTCACTTAAAACTCTTACAAAGATTTCTATAGTTCATTACACAAAGTTTTCAATTACATCCTTATTACTAGAATAAAAATGATCAACTAAGAGAACCAATTAGAATTACAGGGTTCTTTTGGAGGCTATTTTTGTGTCTAGAATCTTTATAATCTTATAAGACCTTTGTTTTTTTTCAAATAGCCCTTCTGAGATCTGATATATATTAATAAGGAATGGGACCAAAGGTTATGAATAGTCACGTGAACTTCCATATTTCATATGAAAACAATATTAATATCCTCTGGAAGTTCTCAATTTAATGCTTTATCAAATTGGATTTTTTCATGCAATTTACAGCACAAAGAATACATCTCTTCTTTGAGAGCCGTAGAAAAGGAGGAGGATATTCCTTAAGCTCCTTTCTTGGGATGATTTATTTGATTGTGAAGATTTATATTTTTAGAGCCAGACTCTGGAATTTCATTTATCAAGTTTATAAGCAAAAATTAGGCTTGTAAAGCTCAAATTTACTAGGAGACATGAAAAAAAGAAATACAGATTTTCTATATAATGACAGTGAATTAACTGGACATACAGCTTTTTTTTTTCTGTATAATGTTAAGGCAGTTATTAAAAGTTTACACGTGATTTTGTAACTATATCTTTCCCCCATCCCTCAGCTGGCAGATGGCATCTAGATCAAACTTCATAATCCTCCCTAGGATTGTGAGAGTGAAGCTCCATGTATAACACACTTGAATTAACTGCAACCTAAGTAACCAAAACACTATATTAACCAGAGCATATTCTACTGCTTCACTTTTAGGAAAAAAAAAAAAGAAGCAAATGATACCAAGACAAGCTCATAACAGAGATCCAATCAGCAGATGTGTACGGATGAAAATACAGGTATAAATGAATCTCTTATAGCCTTTGGATCTGCATCTACATTTTTGCATAATGATGACTAGTATTCAGAATGTCACAGTAGAATGCGGAATCAGCAAAAGAATGAGCAATCAAATTTCCAGTAAGAGTTAAACATTTCTTTAGTATGTCCAGGTGGCTCACCCTATTCTAGGTTCTGGGAGCACAAATATAAAAAGAATTTTCTCTACCCCAGAGGGACTATTACCCAAGCCACCATGTGTGTATTTGACAAACCCACATATCATGCACAGTGGAACAGCCATTCTCTGATAAACAGACTTCCTCCCTTTATATTCCCAAACTCTGCAGGAGAGCCGTTCCATCTTTTTGTGTTAACTGAATCTAGCCAGTTCTCCGAGAACAAGGCTTTATCTGTTAGCCTCTCAAATGGCAGCCACTTTACACTCCAGGTAGCTCCAGGTTTGAGAGTGGGGTCAGTGTCCTCCCCATCGCCACTTTTAGGCCACTATGCCTTCACCCTCTAGTTAAACCTTTGCATTTTGATACTTGTGCTCCATTCCTGTGGCAGCCTTCAATGGGCCTCCAAGTCACACCTCCTCCTTCGCTGATGGTTTTTTACTGGGCTGCCCACTCCCTCTCCACTTAGGTGACTTTACTATTCACTTGAATGAACTATTCACCACTCCAGTGAATTATCCACTCTGCTCATCCATCTATTGTCATTCTGTGACCATTGTCAATACCTGAAACTACTCCATCAACCAAACAGTGCAAACATCTAGCATTTCATTCACAATCTTCCTTTCTTTTCATTAGTTATACATATCCCATTACAAGTCTTCTTTCACTAGGTGCTTCTAGTTGACTTGCCCTTTCACCTCCCATTCATTTACCTATCCATTCATCTATCACCTTTTTCTACCTTCTATTTTCTTCACATTACTGATAGATTCTAAGATCCATTACTTCAATTCTTCTCTTGCAAATTGTCTGGTGAATTCCACCCCGGGATGAACCTATCTATCTCCTCTATGTCTACACCCAAGCTGCTAAGAAAAACTAAAGAAAAACAGAGTGGAGCAGATTTGTATTTCTACAAATTAATAGTCAGTGACCTCAACTAGACTCGCAAAACTGACGGGTCTAATTTCTACAAAATCTCTCTTAAACCCATTCTATTCCTCTCAAGCCTCCAACTCTCTTATTCTCAGCATTTTTCCATTTCACTGGAAAAATGGAAACTACTAGACGGAGACTTCATACGGTCAAAAGTTTTCTCTCTTCTAACAAAGGCCAACAATTTGCATGTGCTCTGCACTCTGGCTCCTCAGGTTTTTCTCAAGAATATTAATTATTTCCTCTCTTTCTGATATTATTTCTATTTCTTCCTCTCTCCTTCCCATTAGCACTTATGCATGCTCCAGTTTATCTCATTACTACAAACAACTCAGCAAACCAGCCAAACATCTCCCTCTGCCCCCACAAAGGACCCTTTGCAAACCACATGCTTCTCTAGCTACTACCAGTCTCTCCCACTGTTCGCAAATTTCTGGGCTGAGTTGCCTATAGTTTCTCTTTCTATCTTTAGTCACTATCCCCTCCATAAACCCTCAAATTCAACTTCTGTTTCAACAACTCTGTGGAATCAACTCTTGCTAAAGCCACCAATTAGTTTCATACCACTTAATCAAATGTACTCTTGTAGTCCTCATATCATGCCACCTCTCAGAATCATTCTACAAAGTTGAGCATTCCATCTTTTGAAATACTTTTTCCCTTTGATTTCCATAATGTCACATGCTCCTAGTTTCTCTTCTACCTCTCTCATTCAGCCACCAAGACAATCCCATCCACTCTCATGGCTTCAATTGCTACCTATACTCCAACAACTTTCAAATTCTATATTGAGCCAACTTCTCCTCTGAACTATTCACATGACAGCTTCATCTAGAAGCCTTCAAACACCTCAACTTGAATGCATTAAAAGTGAACTCAGCCTTCTGTTTTTCCCCCAAACCTTTTTCTCCAGTAGATCCTTCCAACACCCATCTAGTTGCTCAGACGACATACCTTGGATATACCCTTGACTCCTCCTCATTACCACTTCTTATGTGCAACGAATTATCAAGTCTTGTTAATTCTACTCTTGGAATATTTTGTCACCATCGTCATTAGTCACATGGCCTCCTGGAATGGGCTTTGCCCATGAAAACTATTTTCCTCAAAGCTATAGAAGTGAGCTTACAAAAATGCACCTCTGATTATGACTTATTTCTACTTTAATATCCTTCAGTATATTAAGGATTTCCCTCCCTTATAGTATTTTTTGATCTACCAAGCATGTCAGTTCACAACTCAACCTCTGATTTCCTCTCCAGCCCATCCTGCTCCACTCTCCTTCTTACATACATTGTTATAGCTGCACTGGCCTTGTCCTAAGTCCTCAAATGTACCTCACCAACCCCAACTCAGAGCCTTCTGTCCCAAACACTCTAGGCCTACTCCTCTCTCTGCTGCAATAATATTGACTCACTCTTCAGCTCCTACCCTCCAAGAAGCCTTCCCTGGCCTCTTATACTAGTTAAGATCCTCATCTATATGGACTTACTGCCACCTGCACTTTTCCTTCAAGGCACTAGTCACAACTCTAATTAAACAATTACTTCTAAAGATAGTACTTGTGAATGTGTGTCTTCCTTGCTAGAATATGCACTCCTGAGGTCAGGGTCTTTGCTCATTGTCATATTGTCAGGGGCTAACATTATGTTTGGGTCATCATATGTGCTCAGTGACTGCTTTTTTGAATGAATGAATTGTTTTAATATAACATGGTAAATATAAAGATGGAGGCATGGAGATTGCAAAATGGAACAGAGATAAGTGGCATTTCACTCAGCTGAGGAAGTCTACCAGTGTAATTGCTATTGCATGACTCAGATGATGGTCTTGGACACAAAATTTGGGAATAGGGTGGTCAGCAATCTAGTGCTTATTTCAGCTTGGGTCTCCAGCTTGGCTTCTTCTTTGTCTCTCGAAGAATGGAACCCCTGGAAAACCCAAGGCAGCTTAGTAGCTATCACCACTCACTAGCTGTAGGTGGAGCAACTAAATTAGCCCATCAGATAATCTGAGTTCTCTTCTTAAGTCCCCTGCTATGACCACAGATCATTTAGTTTTTCGTATAAAACAATACAATTTGGGAGATTGGTTGTCTTCCCCATCATTCAGGAAAGAATTATAAGAGAATTTGTTTTACTTACATATGTGTACATTCAAAATCCCATCATTTTCATAGAGAGAAACAAATCATCCTTATTTCCTTATTTCTTACACCACAAACACTGGATTGAGGAAGGCAAATAATTGTAAAACCTAGTATGCTTTGAAATTATAATGCTTTCTATGGAGAGACAATTTTATGCTAAAACCTTAATTTTTTAAACTACCCTTGCTGAGAACCTGACAAAAGCAGCCTGAGTCCTACATAACATCCCAGGGGACAGAAGCACCTGTGAATTTTTAAGACACTTTCAATCCAATCAGTGTCAACGTTCGTTCATTGAGTGGATGGTGAAACAGAACCCTGAGGATTCAGACAGAAACTCTGTCCTCAAAGAGCTCACGCTGAGATCACAGACATATAGCCACGTTATTATAACATAGTCCACAAATAGAAGTATGTACAAGTTATAAAGATAGCCCAGAGAGGGACAAATCTTTTTGAGGGATCAAATCTTGATGAGGTAAGACCTCAGCTGGGTTGTTAAGGATGAATAGGTATTTACCACACAGACATGATAGGGAAAAGGCATTCCAGGGAAAGGTCCATCTTCTGATCACAGGATAATGCTTCTGGCCTGTACCAGCAAGAAATGGTGTGGGAGGTGAAGGACAGAGACCAAACCGTGAAGGGTCTATGTGCTGTATTAATTGAGAAACAAGGACTTGGTTCTGTAACTGAGGGGACCCTTAAAGTTTTTGAGTAGGGACAGATATAATCAATTTCACATCCTCTCTATGGCAACGTGGAGGATAGACAAGGGAAAAGTGAGTCTAGAGTCAGGGCCAGCCAGCAGAGAAACGGAGAGTCCAGCGGGGCCTGCCTGTCCCCTTGGCCTGTAGAAAATTGTGGGAATATTCATCCACATACAATTCCAAGGTAAATTTGAGTGTCCATAAACTAAAACCATGTATTGTATAATTTTAGATACAAGAAACTGAAGGGTATCATGTTATTTACACAACATTCAGAAAACTACTGCACTTCTTGAATGTTTATCTGGCCCCACTACAATAAGTGAAGGTTTTACTCCTGAAATAGTTGCTAAATAAATTATCTGTGTGCTAAAGATAACAACCGTAGGTCACACCCTTTCCTTTCCCTTAGAATAGCTGGAAGCAGGTAGAGTTTGTTCATCAGAAAGGACTTTTGCACAACTTTATGAGATAGTTGCAGGTGGGCAGTGTGGTTCTTGGACCACATTAGTTTGTCCTTGTTGCCTAAAACAAAGCAAAACAATGAGGGCATTTAACATGGCTTCGTTTTGTGTCCCCACACGGGCCTTCAAAATAATTAGGACTTTCTTATATTTTCATTTTTTCATAGTCTTGGCAGGTCCCCAAATCAGTATTAGATTTTGACATCTTGCTGCTTTCTGTGGAAAAGCACCCAGATTCCAAATAAATATGTGTATGAAATTTTCCATTACCTAGCACTGGTTTGTCACCAACAATCTACTGTTCAACATTTATTGTACTAATTTGTAAACATAATCGTTGTCACAAAGACAAATGGATAAACAAGGACAGACAGATAATGACATCCTTAGAGACAGCCTGTAGTAGTTACAGCCAACCTTCAGGTCCTACATTTTTGTGTTTTTGCTGCTGTGGACTGATGAACACAGAAGCCATTGTTTTTTACTGTGTAAATCTACACTCAGCAGACAAGGTCAGCCTCTGGCCTGAGAGGATCAGCAAGGTTTTAGAGACTACTAAAGGTCTCTAAGGGAGCTGGTGAATGTGGAATGAAATTACTCTTCGGGAAACAAGGATAATTTTTATCACAGCTAAGGAGTTGGGGCTGAGCAGTTTTTGGAAGGCTGTGTTTAGGCATATGTGAAAACCTGGGCCGGGAATGGAATCTTTGGATTCCTAGTTATTATTCCAAAATAGCTCTTATAGAAGCACCCGTGTGCACTCCTCACTTGCAGGAAATCGTGGGTTCTTTGTGACAGCTTGGGGCTCACCGGCCTGTGGGCGTTCCTCTCACCACGTGCGAGTTCAGTCAATGGTGGTTGAATGGACCCACCTCCCTCGCCAGTGCCTCTGATTGGCTGCTTTCCCCCTGCCCCCTACCTGACGTCATTTCCCCTGTTCATTTCCCCTGTTTTTGAGGACCCATCAGGATGGACACAAACGATGCTTCCTTACTGTCCTTTGCCTTTCTCTGAGTACTACATAGTTAAGAATATTTGTAATATGATTGCTAGCTATAAAAGATACCTCTTTTTCTATTACTTCCCTGTTTGTCTACTTTTTAAAAAAATTTATAGCTTGTTTTTAATGTAAACATCCTGGTTACTAAAACTGCATACGTTTGTATGTTGGAATACTTTCTTCTGTACCAGCACTGGTCTTTTAACTTGTAACCTCAAGTTGTATAAAATAATCTTTTTAGTGTATAAGAGTCTCTATGATTTGCTTTCCTCCTGTTCACGTTTGCTGCGTTAGAAGGAGCATGGTGTCAGGGTTAGGCATACATTCTAGTTTACCTTGGTTGGGGTCCTGGGACTCCATTTACTAGCTCTGTGATCTTGGTTGAGTTATCTGACTTCTCTGACTCTCTCATTTGCAAAACGGGGCTATTATGAGGTTATGAGGAAGAAATAAGTTAAATACGTAAAGCCCTTGAACAGTGCCTGGTTTGTATCTCATTCCACGTGTTTGCTATTGTAATTTTTTTCTAAGGTATTTGTTCTAATTTCTTCTTGTCTTTTTTTAGGGTAGTCCATCCATTTCCCGACTCTTAAATAAAATAAAATAAATAAAAATGCTCCCTCTGTTGTGATCCATGCTACTATACATATGTATAGTATATGTGTAGTGTATAGTATAGTTCATACTATACTTCCAGCTTGCCCTCCGAAGTGGCTCTTCACCAACTATGTGTGAGAGTTCCTGTTTGTCTACGGACTCTCTTCACTTAATGTCAGGCTATTTAACTTTTACCCATCTGATTCTTGTAGAATGGTATCAATTGTTATAATCTGTGTCTTTTTGATAATTGGTGAGTTTGAATGTATTTTTATATGCTTATGGGTCATCCATGACTTCCTCCTCTGTAAACTGCATTTTCATATGATTTGCCCAATTTTCTTTTGGGTTGTTTTTTCTTAATGATTTGTATGAGTTCTTTAAATATTCTGGATAGGAATTATTTATATATTATATGTGTTGCATTCTCCCAGTGTTCCTTAACTTTTGACTATGTTTATTGTGTCTTTCGATGTACAGTAGCTTTTATTTTATTTTTTTTAACTTCTGTTTTTAGAGACAGGGTCTGGCTTTGCTGCCCAGGCTAGAGTGCAGTGGTGTGATCATAGCTCACTGCAACCTCCAACTCCCAGGCTCAAGAGATCCTTTCATCTCAGCCTTCTGAGTAGCTGGGACTACAGGCATATGACATCATGCCCAGCTAATTAAAAAAAAATGTAGGGATAGTCTTGCTATGTTGCCCAGGCTGGTCTCAAACTCCAGCCTGGACCTCAAATGATTCTGCCTCAGCCTCCCAAAATACTGGGATTACAAGCATGAGCTACCATGCCTAGCCAGTAGTTTTTAATTTTGATGTAATCTCTTCTCCTTGCAAGTTAATTTTATCAACACTATTTGTTGAAGAATCCATCTGCCCCCTACCAATTTATAATAACATCCCTATCATATATCAAGTTCTCTTGTTAATATGGATGTGTTTCTGAGTTTTATTTTTGAATAGAACTGTTCCACTTGTCTATTTCTGGGCAATGACACAGTATTTTAATTACTATTGCTTAGTAATATGTTTGGATATCTGGGTATGAAAAGTCCTGTCATTCTTTTCAGAATTTTCTTTCTTTTTTTTTTTTTTTGAGATGAAGTCTCGTTCTGTCGCCCAGGCTGGAGTGCAGTGGTGTGATCTCTGCTCACTGCAAGCCCCACCTCCCAGGTTCATGCAAAATTAATTTTGCCACTAAAATCCACCTCCACTGCCATTGCCCTTGTCAAAGTCTCTGTCATGTCTCCCTGGTTTTCCTGTTTCCTCTCCTGCTTACTTCTAATCTATATTGCAAGGAGCTTGAGTGATCTTCATGGAACCTAAATATGAAGATTTATCTCCTTTAGTCAAGACCTTTCAACACTTTCCTATCCTTCCCATTCCTTAGCTCACTTTCAAGGGCCTGCCTGGTCTTGCTCATGCCTTGTCCCTAGCCTCAATGTTCCCCTCCCTCACTGTGCTTCAGCCACTCTGTTCTCTGGTTTCTCGGGGACCTCAAGTCTCAAGACCTCTGTCTGTAACTGTTTTCTCCCTCGTGTATGGATGGCTCCCATGTAGCTTTTGGATCTCAAATTAAATTTCATTTCTTCAGGAATCCTTCCTTAGCCCTCTAATCTAAATTTGTCTCATTGCTATACTGTCTCCTAGCACCCAGTTCCTTCCTGTTAGAGCCCTAATCACATTTCAGTCATACATTGGATAAACTACTCATGGGGTAAGAGATAGTCTGTTAATGTCTTCTTCTCTGTACCCTAACCTCTGTGAGCCTAGGGACCTTCTTTGTCTTATTCACCACTGGCACTTAAAAGTACTCAATAAATCTTCAAATGGATGACTGTTAATATTGTATTTGGCTGCCTTTACCTTCAGTCATCTTATGTGTATATTCTTTGCACATATAGACTGATATCATCTGCCTTTCCTGTCAGTTGGGTCTATTGTGGTCATAAATAAATTGTCTCAGTAGCTCCTACCTACTGTTCAGGGGGTCCTTGTCAGCCTTAAAATTAGCACCAAGAATTGCTCTCCAGGGTACTAATATATCTCACCTATTCAAGGCAGGATCTGGGTGTATTATTCCCCACCTGGCTCCTGTCCCAGCCCCTGGTGAGAGTGCTACCTCTGGAGGTGACTGAGGATAACAGAGGGAGCTATAAGTTCCTTTGAGCCAACTGCCACATTGACGGTTAACTGGCTTCAGCTGGGTGGGCTGGCCACTCCAAATTTCTGCCATATAATTAATGACCTAGCTTCCTGCTGCTTTCAGTTGTTATTAGAGAAGTATTTTCTTATGTCAATACAACCTCTTCATAAGCACCTTTAAAAATGGATGTCTAATATTCAGTTGGTTTTCAAATGACTCCATAATATTTCTGTAGTTAGCTAATTATAAGAATATCAATAATTAAATAAGAATCAAATCCTTACTGCTTACATTGTATTTGCACACTTTGTAAATATGCAAGATCTCCCCACTCATCTTCTCTTCTTTAATAAGCTAGGCTGACTTTAGGAAAGATAAAGAATAGTGAATGCTTCACTTTTTCTGTTTTGGTAATGTCATTACCACTCCTGTTTCTGGGGTATATGCAGAAATTAAGTTTGGGATTTTTCCTACTATCCTCCCTCTGTCCTCATCAATTAGTAAAATTCCAGTTACAATTTTTCATGCATATTATTATTATTACTGAAAATATATTTTATTTCTGTTTCTCTTCACAGAATGAAAGGTTAAAAGATTTTATTGCTCTCAAGGGCATTGATATTCAGAGAGTAAATATTAAATTGTGAAATGGAGGCAACATTTAACAAAAACTCATTGAAGATTGATAAATATTTTAAGACTCAAAGTTAATTTTTCATGCTTTGAGAAAATTCAGTATTTTAAATGTTAGATACTTCATCTTGTTCTTAAAACCAGATTATGAAAATTGTAATTCCCAGTTACTTCCATCTCTTCCTTACAATTTTTTCATTTTTTTTGAGACAGAGTCTTGCTCTGTCACCCAGGCTGGAGTGCAGTGGCATGATCTTGGCTCACTGCAACCTTCACCTCCCGGGCTCAAGCAATTCTCATGCCTTGGCCTCCCAAGTAGCTGGGATTACAGGCATGCACCACCACGCTTGGCTAATTTTTGTACTTTTAGTAGAGATGAGGTTTCACCATGTTGGCCAGGTGGTCTCGAACGCCTGACCTCGGGTGATCCACCTGCCTCAGCCTTCCAAAGTGCTGGGATTGCAGGCATCAGCCACCGCACCTGGCCTCTTCCTTACAGTTGTTTCTAATCATTTGAAGGCACAGGGGGTGATGGTGTGGGTTTTGAGAAATTACAGCCATGTACTGGAAGGAATTAGGAAAAAGGAAAGGGAAGGTTTAGGAAGAACATGACCTTATTTTGCACAAGTCTTTTCTACTTTGTGAATTTATGGGGGAAATTCTGTGTCCTGTGGAGCATATTCTTAGGTCACTGAAGGGAAAACTTTTCCATTCTCTTCCTTAAAGTGGGAACAAAGAAAAAGGCTTGGGACAGGTAATTTATTATGACTATCTTCACCCTTTCTCTAGTGTTAGGTATGTCACAGTGATGTCACCCTCTGGACTGTGAATGACAAATTAATGATGTCACCGAGGCCCCATCTCCCCTGTATGAACAGGGTGGTACGGATTATAACAATTAATCTCACTGGTCACTCATAAATTGTGCTATTCTTATTTATCTTCTCTGGGCCTCAGTTTCTTCATCTGTAAAATAAGGATAAATGTAATCTATCTCCTAGGATTATTACCAGGGTTAAATAGATGAATAAATGTCATGAGCTTGGAAGAGTGCTTGACTTACAGTGAGCTCTCCATCAATAGTACTATTATTAGCTATTATTTATAACGTATGCTTCTCAATGGGTATGATTTAGGAAATAGCAAAATAATATATTTTTGGTTTTTGTAATTCTTAATTTCAAGTGGACTGGCAGCTTACATACCAAGAATCATACCAGACAACTCAGACCATTGAGTTTCCTCTATGGTGTAACATGCATGTCCTTTCTGCAAAGAAAGCTGAGCCTCAGGATTGGTGCCTGGAGGTGAAAAGAGAGTCGCTAGAGGCCGAGTCTTTGCCAGAGAGAAGGAGGAAGCAGAAAGAAGAGTTTTTCTAGCCAAAAGAATGGGAAAGGAGAGAAAAAGCAAGAGAGAGAGAGAGGAAGCTAAGGAGGCAGACGTTTGTTTTCTCCTTTTTCTAGGTGAAACCTCAAAACCATGGTGGGGGATGTGGTATGGTGTGGTAGAATCATCCAGATAGGTTTAAATTTTTTTGTGTGTGTATGAGGGGCAGTGACACACTTCAACAGGAATAGTGTAGTGGTGGTGCTGCAAGCCCCTAGAAAAGGCTGCCCTCAGCCTCATCCAGCGTGACTGTGAGTGACTGCACAGCTTTGGTTGGGAGGCTGTCTAAGTCAATGGCCCAGAATAACGCTCTTGGTTCCCTACTCGTAATGCATGGGAACCAAACATTTCCTAGAATAGATGTGAAGGAGCTGAGAGGACAGCTGGACCAGAATAAGAGGCTACTGAGTCAGGAGCCTGATGACCAGTGGCTTTGGTTGGATCATGTGGTCAGTAGCAATGTGTGTCATTCGTGCTAAAAGGTGGGTGAGACCAGATGAGGCACCCCATGGCAAGGCCTAGCAGACGACACCACCCAGACCAGCCACCCCTTCCCTCACTGCCATGAAGATCCTCAGCTTTCTCATACTCTTATCCACCTTGAGAAGGAAGAGAGGGAGGTGAGAAATAGTCATATTAGGGAACTGAACTCTAACTGACTACAAATTAGGAAGGGATGGTTTCAGCTAGAAGGGACCAAGGCACTATAAATTTAGAGTTTTGGTTGCTCTCTTCTTTCCACTTTCTTTCTCAGCCAATATTCATCATGGGTTGGGCTGGTAATATCACATCAATTGTACAATTACAGAGAAATAAAAAACAGTTGTGGTTTTTTTGGTAAAATCAATCTCGATTTGAATAAATTTGAAATTTCTTGCTTTCTTTATTAACCTGAAATTTCTTTCTTAAGTATATATTAAACATCCCATTCCTTTATTCATATAATAGATCTGGAGACTGATAATTATTTTCTTTTGGAGTTTTGATATCTGAAGCCAGTGTGTTATTCTCACATAGGGTTCAGGTTCTGGGTGCACAGTCAAGGTTAAAGCTTGTCTCCTGTTCTTCCCATGTTGAGTTCTTTATACCAAGGGAAGAACAGACCCTTGCTCAAGGTTGTGAGGGAGCTGAGTGAAAGAATTGAAGACCTATTCTGCTTTTGAAATATCGACCTGCATCTACCCTTCAGTCTGCAAATTCTATACCCATTTATATGTCTGACTTCCTGTGATGCCATGCAGATATGAAGGGGCAAGTGGGCTGCAGCATGTCAACTTACCACTTGCATTTTCTTTCCTTTCCAGAGGACTGCCCAGAATTGAGGGCCACCTGTGGCTTTCATGACATGATTATGCCACATCCCAATTGCTTTTTTCAGAAAAATGACAAAAAGAAAGGAGGAAAGGTGGGAAGAAGGGCAAAAAATCCACTTTATACTCATGGTTTTAATTTCTTCCTGCAGCCTTTTTAGGGAATGGCGAAGCTGTGTTTAAAGATACTATGACACTGGTGGTTACATAGAGCTTAATGCCACTCCTAGGACGTGTAATGAAATGTGTATGTAATGATTAAAGATAGCTAATTAATTTGTATGAATTAGAAAAAGATATAGTGTGTTCACAAAATCTTTTTTTTTTTTTTTTCCCCTAAAGAGCCCAGTTTTAGAACTTTCAAGGTTAGTGAGAAAGGTCCCTTCCTCTATTGAACAGACATTTTTGCCTGAATCCTCATTGGAACATGGGACTGCTAGAGAGCATCTGGGGACAGGAAATAAGTGGCTAAGCATTCTGCAGCTGTTGTGAAAGACACCCTTTGTTCATTCTCTCATTTTTAATCAAACATCTTCTGAGCACCTGTTCTGTGTCAGGCATTGAACAGGCTTAAGGATAAAAATTTTAAGGAGACAGTGAAACAGTAAGGGTAGCACTAAAGTTCTAGATGCTTTCCTAGAATTATTCACAGAACACAAAGGAAGGAGGTATGATCATTACTCTTTGGGGGAAAGGAAGGATCTGGAAAGACACTCCCCAAGGAGTGTCTTGACTTTGAGCTGAACCTCAAGGCAATGGAGGCATTTGCTGTGCAACTGTTGAATGGTAAAAGACAGGGGAAGGAACCCTATGGGACAAGTTCTAAAGGCTTGAAATAATCCTGTCTCTTGGGGGCTAGGAATGACTGGGTTGGGCTGGATGCACTTACCAGAGGAGGGTTCCTTTTGAATAAAAAGCCTTATTATTGAAGAAAGGTCATCTTCCCATAGACTTTTTGCCTACCTTTCATTGACTAGAATGTGGTCACATGGGGGAATTATATAGATTAAACAAGGCATATAGCACTGCCAAACAAAATCAAGGTTTGTTACTGAGTTATTAGGCAGTCTACTAGTCATATTAACCATTCTGAGTTTGCTATTTTAAAATTATTATTGTATGATGTTGGGGATTTCACTTAAATTCTTCCCCAATTTTCTCATCTGTAGAATGGGGATAGTAGGAACTATCTGGAGGGCTGTTTTGGGGAATTACAAATGTTAGATATAAAACATATGGAACATACTAGGTGCTCAATAAATGGTGGAGAGGTTTTTGTTTTCCTTTTTTTGGATCCTTCCCTTCACTTTCTTCTCCTTCTTTGAATGCTTGCTTCACTTTTCTCTCCTCTTTAGTTTTAGGTTATATGGAAACCTGGAGAAGATTATATTTTGCAGTTTCAAATTTGTTTTTTTTTTCTTCATCCTGCCAGAGAGTTCATAATTATCTTTGCTTGCAATTAGGTGGTATCTTTTGTGAAAATGTCATGCAGTGTTTATAATTTGTTTTTACCCACTAATGTAAATAAAGATGTGATTAATGCATAAGTATCATCAGAGATACACAGTGAGATAAATAGAGTGTGTCTAAAAAATTCAGCAGGATTAGACAGGTCATTTAAATGAATTCTCATCCGCGAAAGGAAAATATAATTTATTAAGCAAGTTATTTACTTTAGTTACAATTTTTTATTTACTTTATTTCATTTCATATTTTCAAAGCCCCCCCTGAGTTAAGTGTTGTTATTATTAAAGGAAACTGAGTGTAACCAATTAGGAATATATTTGGTTACTTGTAACTGAAATAATAGTGGTTTACGCAAGGTGGAAGTTTGTCTCTCATATAAAAGGTGTTCAGAGTTCAAGAGTCCAGGCCTGAAACAGCAAACTCCACAGTCCTCCAGGATTCAGGCTCCTCTGGTATTTTTGCTCCACCACCTCACAGGAAGTGGCTTCACCGGTAAGGTCGAGCTGTGGTCCAAGATGGCTGCTGTACCCAGGAGTAAACTGCTAGACTACAGTTTGTGCACATTTTTATCCTCACTAGACAATCCCAAATTGTTTCCAGAAATGCACAGTCTTTGCAAGCACACGTAGAACAAGATCATAAAGCAAATTTGAACAACTGTTGGAGTCATTTTCATAGCGACTGCTTTCTCTAACTGCATTAAAATTAGAAGCCAATATAACAAAAATACCTCCATATATTTGGAAATTTTACAATAGATTTTGTAATAACTGATGAATTGAAGAAGAACTCATCCATAATTAAAATGAAGATTAAAAATTATTTTAATATTTGTGGCATGCAGCTAAAGTTGTACAATGGAAAAGGTTATAGCCATAAATGTATATATATGAAGCATTTTACTCAATAAGAAAAAAAACCAAAACAATAACACAAATATAAAGAAAATGGAAGAAAAGAAATTATAGGCTGGGCGTGGTGGCTCACGCCTATGATCCCAGCACTTTGGGAGTCTGAGGCGGGAGGATCACTTGAGCCAGGGAGATCCCATCTCTACAGACAAAAAAAAAAAAAAAAAAAAAAAATTAGCTGGGTGTAGTGGCACACACCTGTAGTCCCAGCTACTCAAGAGGCTGAGGCATTGAGGCTGCAGTGAGCTGTGATTGCACCACTGTACTCTAGAATGGGCTACAGAGTGAGACCTTGTCAAAAAAAAAAAAAAAAAAAAAAAGAAAAGAAAAGAAAGAAGAAAAAAAGCAATTATAAGTGCATACAGAAATGAATAAACTGGGGGAAAAAAAACAAAGACAAGAAAACCACTTCCTTACTTTCCTTACTTTTGAAAAAAAAATGAAGTAGACAGCTTCTGACAAAAGTACTCAAAAAAAAAGAGAGAAGATACAAATATAGAATATAAACTATAGAGAAGATTATAATTACAGATTTATTACAAATTTTAAAAACTGTAAGAGAACACTACAGATAACATGAACTTGAAAAGTGAATAATTTTTTCAATAATATAAATTTGAAAAATATGTAAGATGTGGTCCTACTTTTTATTAACTGTATACATGTAAATATTCTCAAAGAAAAAAGTTAACATATTTTACAAGTGGCTAACCATGGGGTAAGAATTTATGAATTTGTATTATTTTCTTTTTCTTTCTTTTTTTTTTTTTTTTTTTTTGTTTTTTGAGACGGAGTCTTGCTCTGTCGCCCAGGCTGGAGTGCAGTGATCCGATCTCGGCTCACTGCAAGCTCTGCCTCCCAGGTTCACGCCATTCTCCTGCCTCAGCCTCCTGAGTAGCTGGGAGTACAGGCGCCCGCCACCATGCCCGGCTAATTTTTTTGTATTTTTAGTAGAGACGGGGTTTCACCATGTTAGCCAGGATGGTCTTGATCTCCTGACCTCGTGATCCGCCCACCTTAGCCTCCCAAAGTGCTGGGATTACAGGCGTGAGCCACCGTGCCTGGCTTCTTTTTCTTTTTTTTTTAGACAGAGTCTCGCTGTGTTGTCCAGGCTAGAATGCAGTGGCATGACGTTGGCTCACTGCAAACTCTGCCTCCTGGGTTCAATCATTCTCCTGCCTCAGCCTCCTGAGTAGCTGGGATTACAGGCGCCCACCACCACGCCCGGATAATTTTTTTTTTTTTTCCTTTTTTTGAGATGGAGTTTCACTCTTGTTGCCCAGGCTGGAGTGCAATAGTGCAATCTCAGCTCACCACAACCTCTGCCTCCCAGGTTCAAGCGATTCTCCTGCCTTAGCCTCTCAAGTAGTTGACATTACAGGCATGCACCACCATGCCCAACTAATTTTGTATTTTTAGTAGAGAAGGGGTTTCTCCATGTTGGTCATGCTGGTCTCGAACTCCTGACCTCGGGTGATTTGCCCGCCTCAGTCTCCCAAAGTGTTGGGATTACAGGCGTTATCCACTTCACCCGGCCTGGCTAATTTTTATATTTTTAGTAGAGATGGGGTTTCACCATGTTGACCAGGCTGGTCTCGAACTCCTGACCTCAAGTAATCTGTCTGCCTCGGCCTCCCAAAGCGCTGGGATTACAGGCATGAGCCACCACACCAGGCGTATTATTTTCATCCATCTGAGTTTTCTAACTTTCAGCAGTGAATATAGATTTTTTAATCCACTAATGGACTGGAGGGGAGGAGCTGCAGAAGTGCCTGTGGGTCACACTTCCCTCAGGGCCCATCCCAAGTTTACTACTAGTCCCAGACAGGGACCCTTCTGGCGCTGGCAGAGAAGTCCTGGTTTCTGTTGTTGTGAAGTCTCCAAACTCCATTCTCTATCTTTCTCTTCTGGAGTGATTTGTTTCCCCAACTTTCAGTCTTTCTCACCCTAGGACATAGACCCATGGATCTTTGAGCCTCATCCCACCCCTGCGTCCATCTCTAGTCCCCCGAAGTCTACTCTGGGCCCAGCACCTGGACTCCTATTCCTTGGGAGGATGGTTGAGTCTACAGGAAGCACAAAGCAGTGTTGGACCTGGCTAAAGTGCTCGGGATGTTGGAGTCACACAGATGTGGATTCAAATCCCTTGCTGCCTCTTACTGGCTTATGGACTTAGTCATGTTCCTTAGATTTTCCATCTTTAGTTTGTTAATAACGCCACATTATAAAATGCGGTAAAGTATGCAAAACAGCCATACACAATGGTGCTCAGTAAATTGTTACTTCTTCGCTGTTAGTTATTTTCTTTATTAAAGGAAAAACTTTAATAAAACAAATTCAATTTAACAGAGTTTAATTCAGCAAAGAACAATTCACAGATCAGTCAGTCCCCAGAACCAGATTAGGTTCAGAGGGACTCCAGGGCCGCCACACAGAGAAAGGACAGAGGAAGGAAAGTGACAAATAGAAACCGAAAGTGAGGTACAGAAACAGCTGGACTGGTTACAGCTGGAATTTGCCTTATCTGAACACAGTTGGCTGTCTGTGATTGACTAAAACTCTGTGATTGGTATAAGACTGGGTTACAATGTACCCATCCAGTTAGGTTATGGTTTACTATGTACAAATAAACCGTTAGGCGGAACTTAAAATATGTGAGGATGTGGCTTTAGGCTAAACTTAATTTAACAGCCTGTATTTCCAAGGAATTTACTAGCAAACCTGGTGTGTTATAAAACGGTGACTCTCATTTAGCATGTGGGGCTTAGCGTTTTTAAATTGGAGGGTGGCGTGGGGCCGACAGTTGGGGAAGCAGTATATAGAACCACTTAACCAGGTACCCCAACTAACTGCTGCACCTGGGAAAAGAATTAGCAGGCCAGGTTTTTTTTTTTTTTTTTTTTTTTTTGGAGACGAGTCTTGCTCTGTCTCTCAGGTTGGAGTGCAGTGGCGCGACCTCGGCTCACTGCAATCTCCGCCTCCCGGGTTCCAGCGATTCTCCTGCCTTAGCTGCCCAAGTAGGTGGGATTACAGGCACGTGCCACCACACTCAGCTAATTTTTGTATTTTTAGTAGAGACCGGGTTTCACCATGTTGGCAAGGATGGTCTCAATCTCCTGACCTCGTGATCCGCCCGACAGTCTTTTCAAAAATATAAACATTTTACTAAAGGAGGGAGAAAACATTATTTTGAAAGTTGGATGCATTTTCAGGTGGTTGTGTTAGGAATGGCGAGGTTCTTCCAGGGAAGAGAATTACTTTTTCCTTCAGGACCATGCATCGATGGATGACTAGAGGTGATGCTGCCCCCTGCCGAACATGGTCAGGGGAGACAGGGAGTGAGGGAAGTCATGGAGTAAGAAACAATTTTCCCTTGAAGTGCTGGGAGAAGAAATGACTGGGCGGGGGTGCAGATGGGCATACAGTGACCCAGGCATTACATCAGCTGGAGCAGTGAGTGGGATTTGAGAATTCAATTAGGGAAGGAATTCAGAGTCACAGTGGACTTCAAATCTCCTTCTTATCCCATACTAATTATTTCTTAAACAGTTAGGGTAAAAGTTGGATTTTCTGTTATTTGTGATGGGTGCCTGAGCCGTTTGGGAAAAGGTGACCCTAGAAGGCCAGAGGAATTGGGAATGCCTGGGTTGCCTGTGGAGAGTTGAGTAACAGTCTCCATGTGCTGGGCACCTGAAGAAATTGCTCCTGAAGGTTAGTCCTAAAGTGTTTCATTTCATTATTTCCCATGGGAGGAGAAACTCTAGCTGAACTTAGCGACCTATATAGGACTTGGGGAAGGGCTTAGCAGACCTTTAGGGTCTTTGCAATGAATCTGACCCTATAAGTCAGCTGCAGCTTCTCATTGGTCTATACATACCTGTCTGGATAAAGGGCTCCTTTGAATATATCTGATCATCTCCTTTTGAAAATTCAGCAATTTCTCTCCTAGGAGACTGCTACTCATCCTACCTTTCTGAATACCCATTACTCCTTCTTCCTGCAGCTTGAAGGCAGGTCCACTCCTCCTCCTGGAAGCCTTCCCTTCACTGACTCCTCGCTGAGTTCACAGGTATCTCATCCATGCCCAAGGTTGTGCCCCCTTCCCTGAGGTGAAGAGCTCTCAAGATGAGAGCTTTAGGTCCTGAGTTTAGAATGCCCATTTCTTCATGGATGTCCTTGGCTCTTTAAACTCATGGTGTCTCAGACCAATGAGATGATCTCCCTCCTTCTCATCTACTTAGACCTCTGATTAGCTGATGGCATAACTGTGTTCCCAGTCACACGGGCTAGACACTTCACCTGCCTCACTGCCTGTGTCCTGGCTCTATTATGTCTTCCAATTCTGCAATGCAGATAGGATGAGGGCTCTCGGGGGTAATGCAATTCACTGTGTATCTGCTTAGGTATCAGTCATTCCCAAGCCCTCATCTTCGGCCAGATGAAATGCCTCTGCCCATGAAGTTTCACCTTGTTCTTTAGCCCAACATATTGCCCTCTCTTCTGTGGACTTTTCATGCCATTGCGCCAGCACATTCTCATGTTGCAGAGCATGCTGGCCTTGTATCACACTTACTGATGTCTGTGGACATTCCTCTACCTACAAGGTGAGCTCATTGTGAGCAGGATGTTTATCTGATCTACCCACTTCCTCATCTCAGTGACTTGTACTTATTTGGTCTCAGTAAATGAAGTTTTTTGGCCATTAGCACATTATGTGCATTCTAATCACTTACTTGCCTGTATCTCCCACTGGTGGATAAGTTTCTTGAGGACTGGACTAAGCATGATTTAGCTTTGTGTCCAGTATGTGAACTGAGCACTGTGCCAGGCAAAACCAAAGTATATAATAAATGTTAAATTAAATGGGTGAAGTTAACTTCATTTATTATTTAGTATTTATTACACCTTAAATAACTCTAACATTAAAAGTTTAGGGTTAAAAAAATGAAAGGTTTGCCAAAAGCAGATGAGCCTATAAGGGAAATGGACAAGGAGAGACTAGAGATAGAGGAGAAGATCTAGGAGAATGTGGTGTCACAGGAAAGGAAAGAGTTTAGATGGAGAGAGACCAAATATGAAGCCAATTAGTTTAGCAGCATGGAGGTCTCTGGGGAGCTATGTAGAGTCATTTTTCCTTGGGAGGAAAGGGCCAGGAGCCACAGTGGGGTGCACTGATGAGTGAGTGAGTGGAAGATGTAAAGATGGAGGGAAAAAGTATTAATAACTTTTCAAGAACTTTGCCTATACAAAAGAGGAGGGTAATAGGGAAGCAAAAAGACACAGGAGCAGGATCCAGAGAGGATTTTCTTTTAAAATGGGGCATCACGAGTATGTTAAAAGCTGATGGAGTGGGGAAAACTTTCTGGGAAAAATATAAAACCTTTAGTAATATCTAAGATACTTAATCATATAAAACTATTTTTGCATGATAAAATCAAGTGAAACATTGGGAAAGAATATTTTTAACATACATAACAGATGTGACACACAATTTTGATGATCACAAACAGAGGTGCAAAAACAATGTATTTGTAACTGCATTCAACCTGCTTCTTAGCTGTCATTTCTATTTGTAGCAGAAGACAACCACACCAACAGACAAAAAAATTAAAATATCCCCTCAATGTTATTTAGTTATTTTTCTGTACTCATCCTTAAAAACCCAGATTATAGGTTCTGTCTTCAAGGAATCCATCCTTTTTCCATGCTTTGTACACATTTGTATTGGTCAACATAACACTATTTTGTAATTACATACTGCACATATGCGTCTCCAACCTGACCCTGAGTTTGTCGAGAGCAGAGACATTCTCAGTATCCAGTTTATGCCCATTAACTATGTTGATTCTTGTTGATTGATAGTCACGTAAGTCCCCTGTGGGCTTTGGTGTTTTGCAGTGTTAGGTAGGACTATTTCTGCATTTGTCACATTCCTAGAAGGACCGTTTTCAGTCCCCAGCAAGCTCCCCTGTTGCTAGTCAGAACCCACCTTCTCCAAATATAACTGTGCTCTGATTTCTAGCACCATCGATTAGTTTTGCCTGTTCTTGAACGTCATATACACACAGCTTGTTTTCTTGTGTCTGACTTCTTTTGTTCAACATTATGTCTGTGAGATCAGAATGTGTTGATGTACGTCAGCAGGTCAGCAGTTTGTTCTTTTTCCTTGTTGTGTAGTATTTTATTGCATGAATGATGATTGTTTTAATAATAAATAATAATAAACTTTTTTATTTTGCTTTTTAGAGAAAAGGCTTTTCCTAACTCTAGAATATTATTTAGTCAAGGATATGTTTGGTTTTAAATGTTTTCCTATCTTACATGGGTCTCTAAAACATAAGGAAAACAAGAGCCAAATACACAAATGAAAATTAATGAATTCTTAGTTGAGTTCCTTTCCACGGAGTTGGGGAGAAGTTGGTCTTCCAGGGTTTTGCTCTGTAGGACCACCCTGAATGTTACCTTGGACTATGGGAGTAGCAGGGGGCTTCCTGAGTAGAGGGCTCCCTTTCCTGATGTGGTTTATGTCTCCTCCTGTCTCCTTGCATCGGCAATTTCCAGTGAGATGAGTCAGAAAACGGCCAAGGAGGGTCCCAGACTCTCCAAAAACCAGAAGTACTCCGAGCACTTCAGCATACACTGCTGCCCGCCGTTCACCTTCCTCAATTCCAAGAAGGAGATAGTGGATCGGAAATACAGCATCTGTAAGAGCGGCTGCTTCTACCAGAAGAAAGAGGAGGACTGGATCTGCTGCGCCTGCCAGAAGACCAGGTGAGCGGCCGCCCAGCCCCGCGGCACCGGCTGGGCACCGCGCGTGGTCTCGGCTCCCAGCACGCCCCTCCCGCTCCGCACCCCACTCTTCCCCCTAGTCGGCTCCGGGTCAGGCTCGGACACCGGAAGGCACTCCAGGGAGACTGGAAGGTGGGTGGGGGAGCAGGGCCTTCCTACCTGTTTCCAGCTCCTGCCAGCGTCGCTTAAGCAGCAGAGGAGAGCCCTGGCTCCCGCCTCCAGCTTCTTTTGGCCCTCTCAGAACCAGCCGCCGTGCCAAGTCCCCTCAGAGGCCCAAGCAACAGCCAGCTGCGCCCCCCGCGGTGGTCAAAGCGCCAGCCAAGCCACGGTCCCCTCCGAGGTCTGAGCGTCAGCCACGGTCCCCTCCGAGGTCTGAGCGTCAGCCACGGTCCCCTCCGAGGTCTGAGCGTCAGCCACGGTCCCCTCCGAGGTCTGAGCGTCAGCCACGTCCCCGCCCAGAGGTCCGACCACCGCCAGCCAAGCAGCGTCCCCCTCAGAAGTCCAAGCAACAGCCGCGCAGCAGCCCCCTCAGAGGGCCAGGCGCCAGCCGTGGGGGGTCCCCCGTCAAAGCTTCTAGGTTCTGGTAACACCATCTCTTCCCTTTTGTTCCCCAGCCCTAAGGTTAGTAGCTGCTTCCTGTGTTTACTAACACCGGGCTGTCTCCATGGCCCTCTTCAGCCTTATTACCCAACCTGTGTAATCAGCTCCCTCCATTAAATCCCCTCTGTTTGAAATACCTAGTGTGGCTTCTGGTTTCCTCCTAGGTGCTATTGGTGCATACTTCAGATGGCTGTGGCCATTGCTTCCGTTGTCTAATAGGACTGGAAGTTGTTAATCTATCAATTGAGATTATTGACCACGGTAACAGATTGAATAAATGAGTTCCTCAATGCCTGTGCCTCAGGGAGATAACGAACGGTGACTCTAATCAATATCTGTATAAGTAAAAGGAGAGGGTAATCCATTGGACCCATCCATCCTCCCAACACACTTCATCTGATGTCAATCTCAGTGGCAATACCATTCATTCATTCACTCATTCACTTACTCAACAAATCCTATTGCATACCTGTAAAGTTCTATTTGATGTGCTGGGGGAAGGGAATATGGCAGTGAGGAAGCCGTGTTGTTTGAGATTCACCAGGACCAAATAAGAGAATAGGTGTCATCGTGTAGGGATCAGTGCTCTATTGTTTTGATAATATGCATGTACATGGGACCATGAGAACTGTAAGCAGGGAGTTATTGGCTCTGTAGGCTAGGTTTTTTTGTTTGTTTGTTTGTTTGTTTTGAGCAGTTTTAGGTTCACAGCAAAATTAAGGGGAAGGTACAGAGATTTCCCCTATATTCTTGCCCCAATACACACATGGCTGGCCGATTTTTTAATATTTATTTATTTATTTATTTATTTATTTATTTTACAGTTCTGACGGTATATCAGCATGCCAACTTTTTAGACCTTTTACTATTTGGAACTGAATCTGTTTATAAGTTAGTAGCGGGTGTTAAGTGTATTTGAGATTCTCGTATCTACTCTGATACCCAGCACTTGTGTAGCATCTACTATGTGTAGGTATCACATGATGTTTACTGATTTAGTAGGAAGAAGAGTCAATTGGGAAGAATGTTAAAGATGCCCCTAGAAAATGTGGTTTTGCAGTCACCACTAAGGCCTGGGTATGTGCCTTTTTAGTAAGCATTCACCCCTGCAAGGTACAGTTACGTAGACAGTACACAGACTACACAATGAGCAATGCTGACCTAAACAATCCGTAAATGAATAATCCAGATTATTTGTGATGTGAGGTAAAGAAATGTGGAGAGTGACAAATTTATGGTACCAAAAGTGAAAGCATTAAAAAGGCACAAGATTAGGCAAGTTTAATTTGTGAAGGAAGTAACTAGTCACTAAAACTTTAATAGCAAGTTGTATGACAGGTTACCTAGTCATTAACTGAGACCCTCTTAAGGAGCCTGAATAGAAGGGTCCTAGGACAGGTAAGTATTGATATATGGAAGTAGTTAGAAAATGTATGAAACAGAGGAAATTAATTGTATAAAAGGTATGTCACCTATAGTGGTGACTTTGGGTGGCTGGAGTTCAATCAGGACATGGAAAGGAGTTAGAAGACAATGAAAGCAAACTTCACCATACCCACAGATTTGTCTGGACCTAACCTTGCTCAGTGTATTCACCTAAGTTCAGGAGATACCCTAGTGTTGGCGTGCTTTGACTCCCTCAGTTAACTAATCTCAGTGGGTATCAGAGAAGGTGCCTCCACAGGCTGTTATTACCTTCTCAGCCATTGTCCCTTACCTGGGAACAGAGGATCTGAAAGGCTTCATTCATAATGTCCCATGACTTCACTTATGCACTATCTGAGTCCTACTTGAGATACTCCATTTTTCCTTCTTAGATTCCCAAAGGTCTTCAGGTAATATATTGGAGCCACTTCTTCATCATATTGTCTATTCCTTTTATTGATACTGATTGACTATTTTGAATCAAAGGAGTGGGAGGCAGGTTGATGTGATGGGAAATATTTGCTCTTAAGCAGAGCTACTAACTTGCACATGAAGAAAGCGTAGAAAAGATTCTCTGAAGCCAACTTGCTTTCTGAAACAGTGCTATTTCTGAGGTATTGCTTTTAGAGGTTAAATAATTTTGGCAAAGGCCTAACTGGATTCTTTTTTCAAGGCCTAATTGGATTCTTTTTTTTTTTTTTTTGAGACAGAGTCTCGCTCTGTCACCCAGGCTGGAGTGCAGTGGCGCAATCTTGGCTCACTGCAAGCTCTGCCTCCCGGGTTCACACCATTCTCCTGCCTCAGCCTCTCCGAGTAGCTGGGACTACAGGCGCCCGCCACCACACCTGGCTAATTTTTTGTATTTCTTAGTAGAGACGGGGTTTTGCCGTGGTCTCGATCTCCTGACCTCGTGATCCGCCCGCCTCGGCCTCCCAAAGTGCTGGGATTACAAGTGTGAGCCACCGCGCCTGGCCATTGGATTCTTAATAACTCCCTTGGATAGGTCTTCTCAAAAACCAGAGAATGATTTAATCTTAGGAACTTCTTGTACGATTTCCAGCATCCTGATTAAACATGGTAGCATTCTTAATATTTGATAGGAGGAAACCATGGCATCTCCCTCTTAGTTTATTCTGTCCTCTCAGTTCTAAGATTTTAGGATTTCACAAGGTTGTCCTTGCCTTTGGGTTTAACAGGTATGTCCTGGGCCTCTTTTGGTTTCAGTGTTCTGCTTTTGGGAGCTGGGGATCTGTGGTTCTTTGAAAACCACCATGGCTGTGGGTGGTTCATTTGGAGTCAATCAGTCACATGTATTGGGAAGTGCTGTGTGTGCCTTTGACTCATTCTTTTCTGCACAGCATGTTTTGTATTATTAAATTGAGCCCTGCACACAAGCAGCCTGGAAGACTATGATTTTCCAGGTAACAGCAGAACTAGAGAAAAGGCCTGAGCTCTTTGCTTTCTGTTCAGGCTCTTGTTCTGCCTGTGTCTCAGGTTGCATTATTGCTTTTATTAGTTTGGGTGACTGAACTCTTGAATTTTGCCCTATCTGTGGCATATACTCTTTCCTATCTGGGAGCAGGCCTTTATACATCCTGGCGGTCCCTATAGCACAATGCTTATGCAGAACAGATGCTTTTGCAGAGGCCTAGGTTAGCCAGAGAGGCTTCCAGTCCTGGGAGCTGTGTGTTGTTTTGGAGTGTGACGCCTCTGCCTGGTCACAGGTCCTTACCTGGTCCAGACCACATGGTTAACTATGCCTTCTCTGATAGCCTTAACCCAGTTGTCTCTCATTCTCCTTCAACACTCGTTTTTTTTTTTTTTTGAGACGGATTCTCGCTCTGTCGCCCAGGCTGGAGTGCAGTGGCGCAATCTTGACTCACTGCAAGCTCCGCCTCCCAGGTTCATGCCATTCTCCTGCCTCAGCCTCTCTGAGTAGCTGGGACTACAGGCGCCCGCCACCATGCCCGGCTAATTTTTTGTGTTTTTAGTAGAGACGGAGTTTCACCGTGGTCTCGATCTCCTGACCTCGTGATCCGCCCGCCTCGGCCTCCCAAAGTGCTGGGATTACAAGCATGAGCCACCGCGCCCGGCCTCAACACTCGTTTTATAAATCCCTGATTCTAGATCAAGCTCACAACCTGCCTGCATTGGTTTTCCAGCTGTTGAGGATGGTCATGTGTGCATAGAGCTGCTGAGCACAGTTTGGGAAAAGTTTTACAGCCTGGTGGGTTGGTGCCACCACAAATGGATGAACCCCAGCCACTCCCCAGACTGCCCTGGCTCCACCAGCCCCCACACGTTCATCAGAATATGCATCTGTCTTTAAATCCTTCCCCTCAGCCTCAGAGGATGAAGCATTCATTCACTGATGAGGCCAGTCTCCCACCGCTCCTTGTGATCTTCCAACCTCTTATCTCCTTTGGGGTCTTGCTGTACAACTTAGCAACCCCCCTAACCACTTCAGCCTTTGTATCTTGTCTCTTTCTCATTAGCATTTCGACATGTTTTGCTCTCTCATATTGACTGTGTGTTCATGTCTGGCCCTATCCTCTTTTCTCTCTACCTTAGACAAATTTTTAAAAGAATAGTGTAAACTCGTCATCTTTACTTCCTCACATCCCATTTGCTCTTCAATTCATTGTGTTCTAATTTCTTCCCTTAGCGCCCCCTGCCCCTGGAATTCCTCTTGTGCAGATTCCTCCAGAAGTAACAATGCAAGGGCAAGAAGTTTATTTGGGAGGTGAAGGGGACACTGGAGGAATGTGGGAAGCAAGACAAGGAAGGGAAAGAGCCAATTAAAAAAAAGCATTATCTAACCAATTCTCACTGTGGGTTCCTGGAGCTTAGTCCTGCCGAGGACCTCTGGCGAACAGTGTAGACATGTGCGTCAGTTATCTCACCGGAGGGGTGGAGGAACTGGGATATTTATACACCAGTTCTCGTCAGTCATTAGTCAGCCAACGTTGCTTCAAGGATGGGGGCATTCATTCTTTGACACATCTAGCTTGTTAAGGAGATGGCAAAGTGGGCTGCAGCAGCAAGATAAAAGCCCTCAGGAAAAGAAAGGCAAGCGCTGGCACCTGGAAGTGGGGCTGAGCACAAGAGTGGTAAGGGCAAGGGGTTATGGGCAAGGCACCCGTAGTGTTTGCTCTAATGGTTACCTGTGGCCTTCATGCTGCTTTTCCTAATGAGTGCTGAATCCAGTCTGTTTATCAGTGGTGCTTTCTGTTGGATTTGTTGGGCTGTTCTCTCATTTAGTCTTTAAATTCTCCATTCTCTTGGTTTCTGTGACTCTCTTCTTCCTTTTCTCTGCAGGAACTTTCCTTCTCCATCTTCTTGTGAGTGCTTCCTTTTCTGCCAATTGCTCAACCTTGAGGTCCCCTAGGGTTCCATACTGAGCTCTCTGCTTATATGATTTTGCCTTCTCTTGTGGTTTTAATTATGACGCGCATGCTGATGACTTCTAAACCTTAATTCATCATTGACATTAATGTATGAGCTTATTCACTCAGCAGATCAATTTGATGTTGGAAAACCTAATCTGTCTACACTTGATTTCTTTCCTACAAAGCTTGTTCTTCTTTTTGTTTGCTATCTCAGCAAATAACACAGCTGTCCAACTAATCCCCCAAGTTGGAACCCTAAGCACATTGTAACTTCCAATTTTCCCCTGCATATAAATGCTGGCCAATTTGACTTTCTGATGGGAAGGGGTGCAGGATTGAGATCAAGCTAGAAACAAAGTAGAGGGAATAGAGGTAGTTGATAAAATAAGGCTCCTCCATAGCACATATGGCCTTTGATGGGAACAAGAAAAGCTGTTAGATTGTGCAAAGTAGAGAGAGACCCATTAATAGGCATTAAGATAGAGGCAGGTCATGCCCGAGAATGAGCGAGCTAGAAGTTTGAGAAGGTTAGGGTACACCTGGAATGTTAGAGACCAGGCTTCTAGGCAGTAGTTAGGGCTGACTGAGCTCAGCTCAACAGAGCTGTATATAAATAATTTGTTCTTAAGGAGCTCCTTCTCCAATGAAGGAAACAGACTGCCACCTCTGAAATTATCAGTGGAATCACACAACTCCACATCCACACTCTGCTTCTCTTCCAACTTGTTTGCCAAATGCCCTCACAGCAACTGTTCTTAAACTTTACCATGTGCCTCCAGTGCTCTGACTCCTCCATTTTTATCTCCATCTATCAGACTCCACTTTCCTCGCTTTCCAAATTAGAAATGATATCCCCACATTTTAATGTCTTTCACAAATACCCTAGAATCCCCTGCCTTCTGAATATTTGTCTTACACCCCTGGGAAAACCCCAGCCTTTGATGTACCCAACTAACTGGCTTCACCATGTTTGTTTTTGGACAGCTAAGCATCACTGGAGAAAAGCACACAGCAGGACAATAGTAGCTCGGTATAAGCAGAATTGTGTTTATCCTATCACTAAGCATTTTCCTTTGGGCAGTTATAGTTCAATTGCATGCATTCAGACAAAAAAGGAAGCATGTACCTCAAAAATGTCATGTATGCACATGTAGTTTATATGCTCACACACATACTTCACATGTATCAGGCTTACTGAAGTATAATTTACATGTGGTAAAATTAAACTCTTTTGGCATACATTTCTATGCACATAGTCCTATGACTACTGCCACAAGTAAGATATAGAATATTTTCATTATCCTTCAAAATTTCCTTATATTTCACCTATGCAGTCAACTCCCCAGCCCATAGTAACCACTGACCTATCTTCTGTCCCTATAGTTTTGCCTTTTCTAAGATTCCATATAAGTGGAATTACGTATTATTATAGCCTTTTGAGTCTGACTTCTTTTACTTAACATAGTGCTTTTGAACCATGTTGTTGCATTTTTTTTTTTTTTTTTGAGACGGAGTCTCGCTCTGTTGCCCAGGCTGGAACGCAATGGTGTGATCTCGGCTCACTGCAACCTCTGCCTTCTGGGTTCAAGTGATTCTTCTGCCTCAGCCTCCTGAGTAGCTGCGATTACAGGCATGTGCCACCACGCCTGGCTAATTTTTGTGTTTTTAGTAGAGAAGGGTTTCACTATGTTGGTCAGGCTGGTCTTGAACTCCTGACCTCATGATCTGTCCACCTCGGACTTTCAAAGTGCTGGGATTACAGGTGTAAGCCACCGCGCTGGGCCCCAACATTTTAATCTCTTTCACAAATACCCTAGAATCCCTTGCCTTCTGAATATCTGTCTTATACCCCTGGGGAAACCCCAGCCTTGGATGAACACAACTATATATATAGGCATCCATATACAGTATATATGTATATAGTATATATACATATGCATCCATATAGTCTCTCTCTCTATATGTGTATGTTTATATGTATGTGCATACATGTATATACATACGTGCACATATGTGTGTGAGTGTGTGTGTGTGTGTGTGTGTGTGTATATGGATTCACATACCACAGTTTGCTACTCGCCAGTTGAAAGACGTTTGTTTCCAGTTTTGGTGATTATGAATAAAGCTGTGAACATTATGTGAACATAAGTTTTCCTTTCTATTGGGTAAATAACTGGGACTGGTAATGCTGGGTAATATGGTAGATATTTGTTTAAACTTCTAAGAAACAGCTAAATTATTTTCCAAAGAAGTTGTAACATTTTGCATTCCTACCAGTAACCTGGGCTTATTGTTAACACTTGGTACTGCCAGCTTTAAAAATTTTATTCATTCTGATAGGTACGTAAAGGTATTCATTGTAGTTTTAATTTTGCATTTTCGTAATGACTAGTGAAGTTGAGCATCTTTTAATGAGTATAAAGATAATCCACCAAAGACACTTATTTGGTGAAATCTTTGCTTAAATCTTCTACATATAAAAATCGGATTGTTTTATTATTGTATTTTGAGGGGTTTAAAAATATTCTAGATACAAGACATTTATAAACAATATGTTTTGCAAGCATTTTCTCCAAGTCTGTGACTTGCCTTTTTATTTTATTAACAGTGTTTTGTGAAGAGCCAAAGATTTGACAAAGTGAAATTTATCAAATTTTACTATCACACTGGTCTTTAAAAATAAAAAAATTATTATTTTTTATTTTTGATACCCCAGTTTCTTCACCTTTCTGATGAGATACAGATGAGATACTGATGTACAGGTCTACACTGTTCCCCAGGGACCCCCAGCAGGGTCATGCTTTTTGTGTTGTATTTAAGAAATCTTTTTCTAATTCAAGGTCACAAAGATATTTTCTTGTAGAAATTTTAAATTCTAGGTTTTACTTTTACAGTATTATCCATTTTAAGTTATTTTTTTGTAATGGTGTGAAGTATGAATTGAGGTTCAATTTTTTTGTATATGGTTTGCATATGGCTCAATTTTTTTGTAATTATTTCAACATCATTTGTTGAAAAGTTTCTCCACTGAATTACCTTTGCAATTTGGCCATAAATCAGTTGATCATATATTTATGGGTTTATTTCTAGACTTTCTATTTTTTCTGTTAATTTATATATCTTTCCTTTCACCAAAGCCATACTTTATTACTGTAGCTTAGTAGTAAGTATTGAAATCAGTTAGTGTGAATTCTCCAACATCATTCTTCATTTAAAAAAATTGTTCTGGTAAAAAATTTCCTAGCTTTTTTACTTTTCCATATAAATTTTCATTGTATCAGGTTCTACAATATATTATGGTAGGATTTTGAAAGGAATTGTGTTGAGCTTATAGCTCAATTTGGGGAGAACTATAACAATACTGAGTCTGATAATTCATGAACATGGTATATCTCTCTATTTATTTAGGTCTTTTTTTGTTTTGTAGTTTCTAGTACATAGATCTTGCACATATTTTGTTTGGTTTGTACCTAAGATTTTATGCTTTTTGGTGATATCAAAAATAGCATTCTGTTTCAATTTTGATTTCTAATTGTTCATTGCTAGTATATAAAAATATAAGTGAATTTTGTATGTTGATCATGGATCCTGTGATTTTGCTAAACTTACCTATTCTAGATTTTTTGTGGTAGATTCTAGGGTTTTCTATATTGCAACTTATGTTGTCTTTGAATAGAGACAGTTTGATATTTTTCTTTTCAATCTGTATGCCTATTTTTTGTATATGTTTTGAACTGCTATTTTGTTTAAAACATTTAATTTTTAGAGAAATATTTTAACAAGATTAAATTCTTGCCAAATTGGCTCTCTGGCTTATTGCAAGGGATTACAGCCTGAAGGCCCAAGCCTAATAACACAGGGTGCTTAGGTTGGGTTGTTAGTTTATTCCTGTGCTTTCTTTATATCCTCATTTCAAGATATGGCTCAACTTTCCTCATGGCCTATTGACTGTTGTACTGTATCATCAAAATAGAAAATTGGCACGAGCATTCTTTGGATGTAAAGAATCACAGAGGTCCTAAATACTATTAGAATTACTATGGTGGTAATTGTTCAAAATTGCCTGATGTCATCTTAATGGTTATGAGAGATGGTTACCAAAGCTCTAGGGAATGGATTTACAAGGTGGATTCAATTTCAGTTCACACTGGGGGACAATCTTGGTCTTGGAGGGAGTTAACATCTTGAAGAACAGTCATGTGGTAGTTGTCCATGTGTGGGCCAAAGACTTATGACACTTTCTTCTCGAACCCTACATGGCCCTGAATTATCTGTTTCCTCTATTCAGCTATGTGGGCAGTCTTTATAATTTAACCTTTCAAAGCTGTGCTACAATACGATGACTAGAGAATTTTATATAGGACATGACTTTTCTGTACTAGTGACCTGTTATTTTCCTGTTTTGGGTTTGTCAGGGTGAATGATGTGGGGTATTTTGTAGAAGCAGAGTCTAAAGAGTCATCATTATTGGCAGTGATAAGGGGTCCTGGCATAGCCCTCTGACTTAAGAGCCTTCACACTTCTTGCTGAGCAGATGGAGCTCCTTTCTGTGAGCTCCCTTGATACTTCCACTGCTATAATTTGAACATCTTTGCTGATCAGTTCACTTACGTGTCCATCTTCCTTGCTGGATGGAGTATGCATAAGTCAGGATCAGAGAATCTTACACTCATCCCCCCAGGGCCTCACTCAGGTCCTGGGTGATGTTATTGATGGAATGAGCCCTATAAATACACTTGCAGTCAGTCTGGCACAGTGAGAAGGGCAAGGGCGCTGGCATCGTTCCGACAATTGGAAATTAAGATGGAAAAAAAAGGCATGAATTGAAAAGGTTTGAGTCTGAGCTCTGCTGCCTGTGGATTTCCTGTGTCTGAATTACTTATTCTGTCACATTTTTCCCATCTGTAAAATGAGGATATTATCTATTTCATTAGTTCATCATATTATAGTACTAGGTAAGTCGGTATTATTGGAACAATTATTTAATGGATACATTGTGTCATTTAACCCTACCTACTAGCATATTATCTCCAACTCAATTGCCTTCCCTGGTTGATTGGGAGTTCAGGGGCTGTTACTATATAAACTGGTCACCCCCATTACCATCAATGTGGCTGCTATTGCTAGTAAAGTGCCAATTAGATAATTAAATGCTCATATTACCTAGGATGCCACAGTCGCTGATTGCAGAGATACTTGCTGAGGGTGATGCCTGGGATCTGTGGGCTTCCGTGCTAGTCTCAGCACCTGGGTTTTATATTCAGCAGTATCCATGGGGTGTTCGAAAACATGCAGGCTGCCACATGTCTGAAGGTCATACAGGCAATCCAGAAAGTGTAAAGAGATTCCTTCCTCAAATTTCAAGGGATGTGTTCCAACCTTCCAGGCTACAATTCACTCTACAAGTTTTAATAACATATTTCTGCATTTATTTTTTTCTGGTATCCTCAATCCAGTTTGAAGGGTATCAGCTTTGCTAGCTTGATATATCATTTGGGATTTTAAAAAGGTATTGCTAATATCTGAATATAAATTTTATTTCTAATATTAAAAACTTTCCAAATTACACAAAAGCTGTGATCCTCATAAGTTTTGTCTCTAGAATAAAATTATGTGACATTCCTAATGCATGCATTTTGGTTTTTGTGTATTTGTTTTTTAAACTAAGAACTTTGATGATGTACTGAAACTATTTGACATAGCCTCATTTCAAAGGCAGTCACATAGAGTTCTGCTGTCTAAATAAATTAAAGCTGATATCACACAACGTTTCAGTTGGGTGAGCTTGCAGGCAATGCTTGTCTGGGCCACATACTTATAATGTTTAATGTCTTTATTGGATGTTGTTTATCTCCTTCTTGAACATGATTTGTTCCCCCATCAAAGTGGAAACATGTCAGTATGTTCACAATTTTATAAGTGCATATACTCTATGTGTATATGTATGTACGTTCACATCTTTACGTCTATAAGTAGTAAAATTTTTTTCCAGGAGTGGGTGTACTTTAATTTCCTTTGTGTTTTTCTATGTTTCAAAATTATCTACAATGATTAACCAGAAAAGCAATAATTATACATAAAATAGAACTCTTAAAGAATATCTTTCCTAGGCTCGGGCCAAGAAAAAAATATTATCACATTATTTTTGGCCAGAGACTACCAGAATTAAGAAATTAAAGAGAGGGATTTTGCAGAATAACCTCAAAGGTAATCTCAAAATCCACAATTATATTAACTGAGCACAGAGAAAGAGAGAGACTATACATCACCTACCTATGTCATGTGTTTTTCTTTTTCTCTTTGTAAACCAGATTGAAAAGGAAGATCAGGCCGACCCCAAAGAAGAAGTGACCAAGGAGGAGTTTAAAGTGAATGAACGGCCTCGGCTCCTGGACTCATTGCTTCACAACCCATCTACCCCTGGATGAAATTATCTGGCTTCAAATATTATGCAGGGGCAAACACCTGCTGATGCGGCAACTGCTGATGCTCATGGTCCCCATGGCATGGGGGCCTCAGGGCAGCCTGCCCGGAGGTGAGCAGGGCTATCTCTGTGTGTTGTACTCCAGTTAGGGGGTTCCAGCAGCACCCGTAGGCTCTAGAGCTTAATGCACAGTTCTTTTTGTTTCACCTGCAGTCCTTTCTTCTCCAGGATATGCACAGGCCTCCAGGGTCTTTCATGGCTCAGGGTCAGGTGGCTCAAGTGCCAACCCACATGTTGTCCTCCAAATATTCCCTTCTATCCCTGGCATCCTGTTGCTGAGCTCAACTTTTAATTTTTGACTTTCTCCTTTGTAATTAATTTCTAGCTGGATTTCTCTCTTTCTCTGTGCCATTTGGTTTCCTTAATTAGTTCCCTGCCAGCCCATAGTCAGAGCTATAATTGGCTCTGGGGAAGATCCAAGTCATTTTCTGAGTAAGATATTAGGCTGCCATATGATCCAGAGATGCAAAGAAATCCCTAGAGAATGTAGGAGTTGTCGAAATCCATGTGTCAGATGTAGCCAATGAATTGTGTCAGAAGCAGAGAGAAAAGGCCTGAAAAGCTGCTCTCTCCCACTCCTCAGGCCCTTGTCTCCGACCTTACATGAGGCTTTTTGAACATCTCCTCCTAGCCCAGCTGGGGTGAGAGCAAGTCCTCTAAGGCACTGCCTTTGAGCCTTGCTCAGCCCATCTGAACTATCCCAACTCTAGAATTGACTGCTTTCAAATTGTATGACCTTGGGAATGTTGTCTGGCTTCAACCACAATGCCCTATCCCCAGCTCCTCTCCCAAGTGATCCTGGATACAGGGCTGCTTCCCCCCGACCCTACCCCACCTCGGGACACAGGCTCATGGCCTTATGGCACTTCGCCACCAGAAGTGGTGCTCAGAGTTCCTATTTCCACATCTAACCCCCTAATTCCTGGGAAAGTCTGAGGCCTGGTCCCCGCAGTGCTTTCCCTGGCTGGCCTCTCCACATTTTCATTTGATCGTGGAGTGAGATCAGGAAAAATAGGAGAGGAGCTTTGCCTTGGGGGAGAAGAGAGTTAAGTGTGGAAAGGGGTGACTTATAGGAGGTTAAGCAGTCCAAGATTTCTCTCTGTGTAGGAGGCCATTTCCTGATGTGAGGGGGTTTGAACCCAATTATAATGGGACAGGGTTGGGCACTGACTTCCCATCTCTTCTCTCTGTTTTTCTCCCACTATCTATAGCCCAAAACTCTTGTGGAGCACTTTGATCTTTAGTATGGCCTCTTGGTCAGGGCCATAGGAACTAACCCCGATCCTCACTCCACCAGAATCTACCACATCCCCTACACACAAACACATGCTGCAGGGAGGGAGTTTTCCCCTGGGTCAAGTGGAGGATCTTAGATCACCTTGTGCTCCTGTGGACTGGTGTGTGTGTGTGTGTGTGTGTGTGTGTGTGTGTGTGTGTGTGTGTCAGGAAACAGCTTTCAGAGAATGTCTTTGGGCTCTCATTTTCTCTCCCACACACAAATACTGGGGACTTCTCCAAGTCCCTGAGGAGCCTGACCACTGAGGCTGATCATGAGATGACTGTACGCTGACACACTCCCTTCAGGGGCCTGGCCTTGACTTAGGGCTGTACTATATCCTCAGCAACGGCCTTGCAGGATCGCCTTTTGGACTGCCTTCCCTATTCAGCTCAGAGTTGGGGCGGTGGGAAAAGAGGGGTTGGAGTGAATCCATCTCTATTCAAATTCCAGCTGGGGTTACTCTAGGAGTCTTCCTGGCTTGTTTTGGGCCCAAACTTAGCTACATGGTTTATCGGCTCCCAAAGTTGGGATTGAAGAGCGAAAATATGCAAGCAATGAATCCTTCTGCACACTCCTCCCCAACCTCTCCAGCGCTTTTCTACTTAGGAGGCCATTGGAAGGGAGGAGAGGCCATGACCTAACCCACAGGGGACAAGGTTCATTGTTCTTCCAGACTTGGTTCACTCTGCTTTTGATTCAGAAGCTCTTTCCCTACCCAGCAAGACTACACTTTCTTGCCTTCTTTCTATTCTTTCTTTTTGTGCGTATAAACGGTATGTTGTGATATATTCTCGGTGCTTGTGCCCATCTTGGAACTCTGTTCTTGCTGTTCATTCCACATGTGATACTCTGGTCCAAGATCTTGGCCAGGTGCCTTCTGCTCAGATATCATCTCAGAGGTGCTTCCCTTGAAAACTTGGTGCTGTTTCCGTAGTTACTGTATTTGATCACTCTAAGTTTGGTTGTCTTTATAGCACTTGTCACCCTCTGGAACTATTCTATTCATTTATTTACTTGTTTAATGCTTGGCTCTTTTCCCCTCCTAATGTAAACTCCATGATTGCCAACACCTGTTTACTTGCTACAGTTCCCCCCTCCCCCCACGTTCCTAACACTAGTAAGAACTCAATAAACACTTATTGATGGAATGAATGTTTGTTTGTTGTTTTTTATAGGAATATTTTTTCGAAAGTTCAGATATTTTTAAGAAGTCAAAGGTGTCTATTGTATTTAGCAACAAGGAACTGTTGGTGACCGTATAGGACGGTTGAGGGGGCCAAATCAGGCTCAGGTGAGAGGATCAGGCACGGAGCAGGGGTGCCTTTTCACTGGAAAAGAGGGAAGGAGAAAAGGAGAATGTAGATTCTGGTGGATTTGCAGACTTAGTAGCAGGACCTTGAGGCAGTTTCTGCCTGTGGTTTTGATTTCCTCTGTAAAGTAGGAGATGAGGCAGCCTGTTCACAATGTGGATGATGGTGTTGGGGTCAGAGGCGTGAGGATGGGAGAGAGAGTTATAAAGAAATCATTTCAACTCACATCTTTGAAATGACCTATATAATTCTTTCTCCAGATGAATTTATATTTTTATTTATTTAAAATTCAAGATAACATTTTGCCACTACATTTTTGCCTACAACTTCATATTTAGATCTAAATCCCAGATCTAAACTTGAGGCTCGTATGGTTTCAGGTGGAAGGAATAAGAGTTGGAGAAAGAAATGCAGAGTCTAAATTTCCCAGTGAATAAAGATTCATGAGGAAACTTTGATGAAGGGAAGCAGTAAAAATTCCAACAGATTACAGGGAGATGGACCTGTACTCTGAGATAGTAATTTGCTCCCTGTCCATCTAGGCTGCTGTGCTTACACCAGAAAATGTGGAAACTCAGGGCTGGAAGGGCCCTGGGAGGGCTTCCTGCCTGACTCCATCATACATGTCTCTGTCCAGCTAATAACACCATTACCAGGTACTTAGTATCTCTGCTTGAATAAAATGAAGTGTCCTTAGTGGACAAAGATGATACTGTTGACCCAAGGGTCAGGTGTGCAGTTGTTACTTGGAGAAAATTTGCATACTCACTCTTTCTATTGTAGTAGAGGTATACACTTGCAGGAATGGTTGGGTAAGGGGAGTGATAAAATAACTTCTTATTGAGCATCAACTATGCATTCACCTTACATCACAGGATGCTTTGTGTTTGTAAATGGGAAATGAGAGAGGTTGTCATGACCCCCATGGCCACTGAAACCATGACCTTTACCTTACTACCATGATGCAGCAACCTAGAATTTTCTAAACAGAGATTGGTTTAGAGTACCCTGGGGTACTTGGAGATCCCACTGTATGAGATAAGAGGAAGGTGGAGCCAGCAGGACTTCAGGCCACACCTTCACATCAACAAAAGTAGTGTTTAGTGTCTATGCTGACTTCTGACTTCATACAGATAAAGGATTCCACTGGAACAAAAAGAGTGTGACTACATTTTCACAAATGCAACAAATATTGATAGAATCATTATGTTAGTGGTTTTCTAAATGGTTTACTGAATTAAAGAGTGTACTATTTGACATCATAGGTTTGAGTTTAATTGACTGGTATTTCAGTGACTACTTATTTCCTCTTAGGCAACAGTTTACCTACCATCAAGTTCAGTGCTTTGACTTTGATCAGCTGACTGGGTTTATCCAAAGTACAGGTGAGCAAAAGAACACAGATGAGGAAACAGTCCTGATAATTATTCCTATATTTTTAGTTTTAAGCAAATTTATGTAAAAGTATTATATTTTACATGGCACTAAAATCCATTTCTGTTGCATAAGCTACAATGACATATAAACGACATTGGTAAACATAAAATAAGTTTGAGGAGAGTGGAGAAAACAGGAAGCTACAGCTTAAGTAGTGGCCTTATTTCATAGCAAATCAGTTATCTATCATTATTCGATCATTTGGCTCAAAAAGATCTCTTAATAAAGCTCAGTTCTAAAAAAGTATTAAATCTAATTACCAACATTCATATTGGATTTTGAAGCATATGCACTCTCTTAAGAGTCAATTCACAACTTGAGGCTGGGGATCTGTGGGACCCAGTAGTGGTATCTGGAGAGGCTGGTGGGCTCCTCCCTAGAACCCAAAAGGTGCAAGGATTTTGTAGAGGGAAAGGTAAATAATGCCAAGTTACTGGGGTCTAGAAAGAAAGTTTTCTCTTGGATCAAGAGAGTGTAAGTTTCCTAAGTTCCTTCAGCAGGGATGCTGGTCCTTTAGTTAGGAGGTTTAAAATCACCAGGAAGTAAGGGTGAGGAAGAACATCTGGGTCCATGTTTGAGAAGGTGACTGATGGTGGTGGAAGTCCTTCCTGTGATGAGTTAATGATGTGTATTTCTTTTTTTTTTTTTTTTTGAGACGGAGTCTTGCTCTGTCGCCCAGGCTGGAGTGCAGTGGCGCAATCTCGGCTCACTGCCAGCTCCGCCTCCCGGGTTCACGCCATTCTCCTGCCTCAGCCTCTCCGAGTAGCTGGGACTACAGGCGCCCGCCACCACGCCCGGCTAATTTTTGGTATTTTTAGTAGAGACGGGGTTTCACCGTGGTCTCGATCTCCTGACCTCGTGATCCGCCCGCCTCGGCCTCCCAAAGTGCTGGGATTACAAGCGTGAGCCACCGCGCCCGGCCGATGTGTATTTCTGATAAAGATGGGAAGTTATTTACATCAGCATTAACCAAATCTACCCTTCATGCAGAAAGAAAGAGCTGTTGGGCCATTCTCTATTAATGAAACCATACCAGGGTCAATATTAGAGTGTCTCTGAAATACACTGAAAATACTTCTCTGGCTCAGGTGGTGGCCCATGCTAACTCCAGGCAGTTCTACTTGATTAATGATGCAATGGAGATAATCCTATTGCATCCACCATCAAGGAGAGTTGGGCAGTCTGTCATTCAGAGAAAGTGGGACTCAATAGACATTCTATTTATTAATTCAATCATGTTTACATGCAGATCAAAGGGTAAAGTTTTTCTTTACACTTATATATCCTTCTCTTCCAAGGTGGAAGTCCATTCACAACCAATTCACTGCTAGGCAGACCTCTTTCCTAACAAGAACAGATGGATGGCATAGTGGGGATTAGAACACCTCAGCACTCACAGGGGTATCCTATGGGAGCCAGGCTGGCTTCTAGGACCTCTTATGGATGGAAGTTATTTAGTGGATCTTCCTGGATTAGATTTTATTTCTCTGATCTCTTAAGCACATCCATCTTTGGGTTTGCTACCTGTAATTTTTGTCTTAGGAAGGCAGCATCTCGATTCTTTCCAGGAAGAAATCTTGATGCAGGCAGAAGAAAAAGCCTGGTATCCTGCCCTGTTTTTGTTCTCATGGAGATTCAACAGATTTTTACATAATCTGTTTTTACTATAATTCACCCTGCATTTTTTGAATTCTTTGTGAACATTCCTTTCTCCTGTAGCTGACAGCTTCTGTTCTTTCTCTTGGGGCTTATGAGCTTTCTGAGTCAGATCCTTTAGCAAAGCCTTAGTTTTCTGCTCATGGAGATCATTAAGGATCTCTACTACCAGCTGCCAGATTTTGCATTTATTTTCAACTAGAGCTTTGGCTGGCAGCAGTTAAAAAATCATTTTCCAAGTTTAAAATTTTTTTCTTCCAGCTGATGCCTTGCTGATACTTCATTATTTGGCTTAGACTGTAAATGGCATCTTTTTTTTTTTTTTTTTTTCCAATTCTTGTTAACGTGGATTTTGGCATTGTCTGATGACCCTAACTTTTCATCTTTTTACCATGGTAATCTGCCAGTTGACTCTTTATTTTCAAATCATCTAGTTCATTTCCTTTTCTATGCGTTTTCTCCTCTGACTCAAAGGTCAAGTGCTTTTAGCTGTCTAGTATATTTATTCATAACTACAACTGCATTATTTTCCTAAACTGCAGCTTTTTTCTGAGACTTGAGATCTTATCTGATTTGCTCACTGCCTCAGTAGGTAGGGGGTGGGGCAGGAGCAGTTAGGGGCAGAAAGAGACCACAGCCTTCTATTTACTGCAGCCTCTCCATGCCCCTCCAAACAATCTGTACTGCCACCTCTTTCTCTTCTTCTAACTCCTACTTTCCATCTCTTTCTTCACCTCAATGCATACATCTCTGATCACAATATCTGTTTTTTTTTTTACAACTTAAATTTACAGAAGATCTTGGTTTATAGATTTGTAGCGGAGCTACTTAACAACCTTTCTATATTTTTATTGCTCTGGACTTGATACCCTCTTCACTGCTTTCTCTCTCCAGATCTTGTCCCTGGCTGCTAACTCTGATTTTTCCCAAACCAGCTCTGCTCTGACTTATGCAGTTTCCCACCGTCAAGCCACCAGCAATGACCCCTGATAAGGGTGCTGACCTATAGCCTGGTGCATTCTGTCTCCAAGGGTGGAATTCCTGTTTGAAGGTTATTACTTGTGTGACCTTGGACAAGGGACTGAAGGTCTCTAAGCTTCATTTTACAAGTGAAGACAAATTAATAACAAACACATTAAGCAATTAGCATAAAGCTTGCATGTAGATAGAGCTCATACAGTAAAACAAAAAAAATGTTGCTTATTCACATGTTCGTAGCACTATTCACTATTTGCATTTACTCTTATACTTATTTGGGTACTTGATTATTACTTGTCTCCACCACTAGAATGTAAACCTCATAAGAGCAAGAACCATGGCTTTACACCTTGATGTTGTCCCTCATTTCTCCCCCCAATTATTTGATATGGACAACTGTTGTTTTCTGGAATGTATGGAAACAGTCTTGAAACCATGGCCTTAAATCCCCCTCTGATCTACTTTTTAAGCCACCATGCTATTGATTTGGCAGAGTATGGACTTGGTTTACTTTCTACTCTGCTACAATAAACAGACTTTGCCTAGAAATGTCCCATTTTTGTAATTCATTTAAAAAAGATAATTATAGTGTAAGAAAAGTCGTTATTATTAAAGTAAATATCTCATTCTCTTTCTTAAGATGCACACAGTATCAACTTTTACACAAAAAGTTCCATATACTGTAAGATTTGCAGTAAGTTGCTGACCCCTTTCCTAAAACTTTCAGGTTGGTTTTGCCCTCCAGCTCAACCAGTTATTCAATAATTACATCTGTGATTTAGGCAAAAATATGACTTTCTTCCTAGTGGTGAATAAAGCACTTGAAGGGCTGCAGCCAGAGACTCTGTGCTAGCCTAGGACCAAATGCAAACTAATGCCATCCATTTAGAGCAAAAGAAATGGGCAGAGTCCTTCCTCTGTGACCAGTGAATTTTGGATGCACTGTAGTCTTCTGCCTTCATTATTCAGAGTATCTAGAAGTAGATGACACGATGTCAGATCTTCCACAAGAACCCTTGCCACTATTCCACAGAGTAACTCTCATGATCAAGGTGCCTGGTCCTACTTAAGCTAACAAAAAATTGGCTTTCGCAAAACAATAATCAACTAATCAAAAATCCTTGGATGTTACAAATCATTTTTCCTCTGCCCTGAGCAATGTTTCTATGGGTATTTCTACATAGGCTTATCTACAGTTAATATTTATAAAGTAAGATTTCATTGGAGTATATTCACCTCTCAGTATAATCTGATACATGTCTTGATTTTTTTCTTTTATAATATTGCTCTTTTATTATTCTTGATCATTGACATTACCATATAAACAGTAGAATCAGCTTGTAAATTTCTACCAAAATGCCAGTTGGAATTTTTATCAGAATTGCACTGGATATGGAGATCAATTTATGAAGAACTGACTTTTTAAACATAACAACTCTTCTGATCCATGACAAGGTTTATCTCCCCACTAATTTAGTCCTTTCATAATTTCTTTTTTTATATTTTTAAAAGAAATCATCTGATTTGTAAACATACACTCAATTTCTTGATATTTCTTCTTAACTTATAGCCTAAATCTTGATTATTTTGCTAAATTTTAATGCCTTCCCATGAGAGCAAATTTAGTAAATTAATACACCTTCCAGTTGTTGGCATTTTGAGAGTACTGGCTCAAAGAAAGTGTCAGGAAAATGGGCAAGAACACTGCAATCTTGGAAAGGACATGGAGTTATGTAACAAAAACTGGGCTGAGACATGGTTTTATTTCTCACTAGCTGTATGAGTTTGGGAAAGTCATTTAACCCATCTGTGCCTCAGTTTCTTAATTAATGACTGACTTGCCTTCCCCACAGCACAATTGTACAAACCAAGGGAAATGAAAGTTTTAATTTATCCCTGCAGCATCCTGATGGCTAAGAAAAATATTATAATCTAAAGGTTTAGCACACCTAGATGGAAATATGTTTTCTGAGTGAATATCATAAAGAGGGGGAGGGGCTGGGATTGCCACCCTTCAGACATCTCTCACCCTCTTGGTCAAGGAGGAGTATCTATTTGTGAAGAAAGGAGGGAGGCCAATTGGGGATGCACAGATACAACCACTGGGGGAAAAACTGTGGGTTGAACAGCCGCATATAGAATTGCAGTTTGACAGGTTTTCCTGCCCATTAGCACTTTGAAGATGTCATCCCATTGTCTTCTGACCTCTATAATTGCCACTGAGAGATCTGCTGTCAGTCTGCTTATCCTTCCCTGGTAAGTAAATTGTGTTTTCTCCTTGTTGCTTTTAAGATTTTCTTCTTTGTCTTTGGTGTTCTGAAGTTTCACTATAATGTCACTAAGTACAGATTTATTTTTATTTATTCTGTTCAGGACTCAAGTTTCTTCAATCTGAAGATACATGTCTTTCTCCAGGGACATGTGAAAAAAAAAAGATGTTACACAACCACCAAAGTGGCAAAAATAAAAAAAAAATCAAGTATTGGCAAAGATATGGGGAAAATTCTCATAAGCTACTGATGAGATTTATAAATTATTATAACACCTTTGGGTTGCAATCTGGGGATACTAGCAAAGCAGAAAATTGTATAACCTGTGATCAAGCAATTATAATTTTAGGCACCCATCCTAGAGAAAACTTGAATTCATAGAAAAAGTAGGTACACGTAAATCTGTTCAATGAATCATTGTTTGGCATTGAAAATGGGAGAGAGATACAGAGAAATTACCAAAATGTCCACCAATAGAATGAGTGAATCACCTGTGGTATATTTATAGATAAAAATCTTAAATAGAAGGTAAAACAAATCAGATATACACACATTAGATAGATAAATTTAGAGGACAAAATAAGGAACATAAAAAGCAAACAGTAGATGGCAAATGTAATATAATATACTATGCATAAATTTTAACAACACACAATATTATATTGCATATTGCCCAATAAGCAGAAGCCATAAGGTCTCACACTTTTCTTATAATGCAATAGAATAAAAATGACAACAAAGTAAAAGAGTATCCCCAAAACAAAACTATCCTTTTGGAAAAAAAAAAAGACTTAAAATAATTCCTGGTTTGAAGAAATAACAGAAATTAAAAGCTATATATAAATGGTTAACAATATTAGGTGGACATATTTGTTTGAAGAGATAGGTGAAAGATAGTTGAAAAGCCTGGGGGTATCTTCAAGGTTATATGTCTTAGGAAACAAAAATACTTGCTTGGGTTCAATTTTGGATCTGGGCTTGTTCTTGTGGCTTCTGATGATTTCTGACTTGGGGAAAAATGGGGAAGAGTTGAAATACATCCTTCCACCCAAACCTTCATTTAGTAATAGGTAGGAAAATTAAGAAGAAAACAGAATGTTGCAGAATGTGGAGGGATGTAAAATGGACAGTACTAGGGTAGAGGGAAAGTCAGATTAGAGGAAAGAAAGAGCATCAGCAACAGTCTTGTGCTAGGAGCTGGTGTGGCCAAGCACAGTCAGATGCCCAAAGATCCAACAAGGCCATGGCTCTGTGTCCTTGAGTGGGCACAACCATTCCTAGCCAAGTTTAAGAGGCAAGTAAAAATATGGGGGCAATGTCAGATGAAGTCTTGTTCAGGGTATGGGGCTAGGATGAGAGAGAATGCCACAGAGTAGGGAGGAAGAGTGAAGGATCCAGATGAGATACAGCTCAGAGTGTCATGCCCCCAGGAAAAGGAATCAGGCAAGTACTGTCCCAAGGCAGCTGGAGGGTGAGGGCTGAGTGCCCTGGCTTCCTCACTTGGGGAGACCATGGGTCTCTGTAGAAATTCCAATAAAAAGGCAGGGAAATTTGACTGCATGGAATCTTCAGGTAGAAATGTTTCTCTTGCCTAAATTCAGGTGCTAAATAAACAACAAAATGGTAACCTCTACTATGAAGCATTTCCAACGATGGGATATCTGAGGCCATTACATTCCCGGGAATAACATGGTGAGGTGCAGGATGGTGGTGGTGGTGAAACATATGACAGACCACTGTAAGTGAGAACAAATTACTGGCCCAGCCCAACCCACACCAAATAAGAAATTTAATATCCCTTTGGCCTGTTTTAGATTTTGGCAAAGCCAGGCCCATAGTGCTTGCTGGGCTCTCTCTTCCACATCATCCAGAAGACACACATTTGCTATGGAATGATTGTGGAGGTGAGAGTATAGTGCATATTAATTCATGCAAAAAGTTAGATATTAGCCCAGAAATGTTAATAACAAGAAACTACTGAATCTCTGTTTGTCTGTTGTGGAAATAAAACCTTCTGGGGATGAATCAAAACTATCTGACAATTACTTGAAATGGGTGGATAGCTAAATGTAATGTGCCTTGGATATTATAACTAAAAGGTGCTATAATCCAGTTATATTTTTTATCTTTTAAGGATTGGTTCTGAGGAGCACTACCAGTAAATATTGCAAAAATTACATAAAGCTCCAAAAGCTACTCTGTGTAAACTTCTTGAGTGGGAATTCTCAACCATAATATCTGGAATATGACTGATAATTCTTGATGTTAACTGATTTTATGTTCTGATGTTTTGACTGGTTTTGGGAAAAATTTTGGGAAAAAAGAGTTTTCCTCGTAAATACCCAACAACTGGGTCTCCGGGTAAAAAGGCCTAATTTATAGAGATTGCTAATTTCCATGGTGTAAACATTTCCACAATGCAGATTTCTTTCTTTTTTCTTTCTTTCCTTCTTTCTTTCTTTCTTTCTTTCTTTCTTTCTTTCTTTCTTTCTTTCTTCTTTCTTCTTTCTTTCTTTCTTCTTTCTTTCTTTCTTTCTCCTTTCTTTCTTTCTTTCTTTCTCCTTTCTTTCTTTCTTTCTCCTTTCTTTCTTCCTTCCTTTCTTTCTTTCTTTCTTTCTTTCTTTCTTTCTTTCTTTCTTTCTTTCTTTCTCTTTCTTTCTTTGTTTTTTTTTTGAGATGGAGTTTCACTCTTGTTACCCAGACTGGAGTGCAAAGGTGCAACCTTGGCTCACTGCAATCTTCACCTCCCGGGTTCAAGTGATTCTCCTGCCTCAGCCTCCCAAGTAGCTTGGATTACAGGTGTCCACCACCATGCCTGGCTAATTTTGTATTTTTAGTAGAGATAGGGTTTCACCATTTTGGCCAGGCTGGTCTCGAACTCTGGACCTCAGATGATCCACCCGCCTCAGCCTCCTAAAGTGCTGGAGATTACAGGCATGAGCTACCACGCCCGGGCCACAATGCAGATTTCAAACTATGAACATGATTCTCTGGAGTTTACCATTTGTCTTTTAATTGGTAAATTTGATGCAGAATTGGGAAGAGAAGCACACAATTAACTCTCGTCAACTGGCACAGGCTGATGCCAGTGCGCCACTGTATATATCCATGGCCCTCTGTGAAGCTAGAGTTTACTACTAAAATTTGTGCTCCATAAATATACAAAGGCACTAGTAAGAGAAAAAATATAAAGGGAATATAAACTAAATTCAAATTGGGGAGCTCAAATGGAGAAAATTGACTGAAAATATTTTTGAAACTTTGAAAAGTAGTATTTGTCTAGATTCACCTTTTATTATATTTTCCTTTTTTTTTTTTTGAGACGGAGTTTTGCTCTTGTTGCCCAGGCTGGAGTGCAATGGTGCGTGATCTCAGCTCACTGCAACCTCGGCTCACTTGTAACCTTCACCTTCCGTGTTCAAGTGATTCTCCTGCCTCAGCCTCCTGAGTAGCTGGGATTACAGGCACCCACCACCATGCCCAGCTAATTCTTTGTATTTTTAGTGGAGACGGGGTTTCACCATGTTGGCCAGGCTGGTCTCAAACCCCTGACCTCAGGTGATCCACCCACCTGGGCCTTCCAAAGTGCTGGGATTACAGGCGTGAGCCACCACTCCTAGCCTGTTACTATCTTTTATTAAGCAAACAGGGTATCTATGTATCATACTGAGTGTTCTGAGCTCTTAGTTTCTTTGGTGTTCATCTAGATGGAGGCTGGGGCTTCCTTCCTTTCAGATATTGGTGCTAACTTGATGCTGACCAAAGAATTGATGGGATCTGCACACTGTAAAGCCGGTTTCAGGATGGCTGAGCTGACGGTCAAGAAAGAAGAGAAGATATGAGCCGCCTGCATTTTGGGGTGGTGGCACTGAAATTTAGACTTGTGATTTGGTATGACAATGTATGGCTTTTTGTGATTGTTAACATTAATGAAAACAAGAAAAATTAGTTGCTCAAAGGTTGAAAAATGGATTTATAAACTTTTTATTAGAGTAAGGCAAAAGAACATATTAAAATAGAGGTAAATTAGAAATGTCAATAAGAACCCATGGACATTTTTTATAAGGAGACTTTATCTGTTCTGTCCCTACAGTGATTTATGCTTTTGGATATTTTTGCTGTCATCCTGACAAATTCTAGTTGGAATGTGGAACAAGCTTATTTGTAGACCTAGTGCCTGTGGCTTCTAAAGCAATTTTCTGAAAAGAGAAACCACTGCCCGTTGGAAGAATAGTTGATTCCATACCTCAAGCTAGGGAAAAAAAAATCAGAATTTGTCTGTGAATTCTAGATGTTGAGAGAAAGCAAGCTTTTATTAGGGCATCAGAGAGTCATAAGTCCATAGGATGCAAAAAAGAAGATGAAATAAAATTGCCTGAAAAACGCACCTGAATTTCCGACATTGTTTACTGAAAAGGCTGTGTATTGATGAACCCCAATTATGTGAGGTCTACATTTAAGACTTTATAATCAACAGTTTGAAAATGCAGGGTGTTGTTTCTTTCTATAGGAGGCAAAACAGTCAGAAGGGAGTGTCACAGGACATTATCACAATATCAGAGTTCTCCATGAAATGTGGTTTATTTGCTAGAAAATAATGCAAGCCTATTGGAGAGAATCAGGGCTTCTAGTGATGCTAGGGATGACCTTAAGCATTATTTGTAAATCACACCTTTTCCTTAGTCTTTCAGCAGCAGCTGCACAGAGTAGGCCTGCTTCTTCCCATGAAAGCCACACTGAGTTTTATCAACTAGTAGTGTGTGGGCACTATTGCAAGTTATGTTGTGTTGTTTATGGCCATTTATCCAACAGTGCTTTCCTCTGTGCAGGGCTCTGCAGCCTCATTCTATGTTATTTTTATTACCACGTGTCTGTGCGCCTCAGGTGGCAAAGCAGAATCAGCTTCTCTACCCTCAGCAGGGCTCACTATGACTCACTGTAAGGGAAGAAAATCTTACAGATGTCAGAAAATGTTAGGTAAGTGGACAGTGATAAACACAAAACATCAAGTGGTCAATATCAAAGAGAAAAACAGTATGTTGGTAAAGGAGAAGTATCAAAGCTAGTTAAAAAAGTAATAGGAGAAATATAAAGTAAAGGGACAATACTCCACAAAAATTTAGATTGTAACTGAGCTTCTTCTCCTAAAGAGATTTAAAAATAAAGTATAGGAAATACGTGAAGAAACAAAGTAAAATGCCGAGGTGGAAGTTTGACCATGAATATCTAAGGAAAAACAAACTTGCACTAAAACAACCAAATATGCAAAAATCAAGTGGAAAAACAGGTCAAAATAATGCCAGTTGATGTCTGTAAGAACTAAATGTATAATAAAATAAGCGAAGAAAATGGCCAGTTTAACACCAATTGGTGCCCATAATAACATGTTTATTTGCAAAGTCTGTATTTTACACACACACTATGGTTTATACAAAATTTGAAGGCAACCAACTAACAACAGGTCTGTCATCAACACAGGTTAGCACAGCACTGAACATGTGCAACTAGGAGGTCAAATCACTTTCCCCGAAGGAGGTGGCAGGAGGAGCCTGGTGTTAGCAAGAAGTGAGCAGCACTGTGGGATGGTCCAGAGGACAGCGTGATGGAGGTGGGAACTGGGTGAGATCAAGCCAGGAACCCAGGAAGCTGGGCTTTGGTGTTGTATGCATGCAAATCCTGAATGGGTGTGTGAGAGATCAGAGCCCTGCCATGGTCAGTGTTGCCTCGCTGAGTCACTTCCCTCTTCTCTCCCATGTCACTGTGACAACACACCCTGGGGCTTATGAGCTAAAATGGGTTCGCAGCAATCAAGACAGCTTCCTTCTCCAAACAAACTGCTCTCCTTGCTCATAATATCTATGAAGAAAAGATGAGACCCTTGGAGAGAGGGTGAAAAGGGAGGCTGTCAGCATAGGAGCATCTGTCCTTTACTAGCTCTTTAAATAACTGCAGGTAGCTTGTGGGGATTTGGGACATTCTGCTCTGGACACCATTGAAAACCTATTGCCTGGATGTATGTAAAAAATCCTGGATGTATGTAAAAAAATCCAGAAGGTTCTATCTTTAGATCTTCAGTAAACAGGAGTGACAGGGGCCTGGATGAGACAAGAGACTTGTCTTGCCTTTGCAGACAGTGAATGTCAGCTTGAGGAGAAGAAAAGGGGGACTTCAATGATAATTACTGGGGTGGGTTGGTTTGTTGGCCTCGTTGTGAATGCCTGAAAACAACTTAGGGGTATTTTGAGGAGTACAAATTCCTCTCTTCACAGGTTGGGGACTTGAAGTCAATTTCTATAGTCACAGGCAGGTGAGTTCATAGTCAAACTCATGTTCCATATACAATTCACTCATTCCTGCCACTCACTCTTCTATCTCCCTGGTTTGCTTCCTTACTCAGATGTCAAGGATTTCTATCATGTAGCTTTTTGATGCTGCTTTACTTCTTCCTGTCTCTTGCTATCACTATCTGAACCTTATGGCACCCATAAGGTTCCTGGGGACATAAGGTGTCTCTGGGGACAAGGTGATAATGCTGAGGAAATGGGAGACAAGAACTCAGGGGAGCAGTCCCTAAAGCACAACAGTTCTGACAGTGGCCCAACTGGATGGAGCATACACTTGTTCACAGACTCCTAAAGGTGCTTGACTGCACCAGAACACACTCACCAAGCAATGGACATTGTTAAGTGTTCAGGCACAACCACCAATGCTTCCAATTGTTGTTGTAGAAAAAACTGAATTGTTCTCATCCAGTCACTTACCCATCATCACAGATCCTTAAATACCATTTTCCCACTTCCATTGACATGTGTTAAAGATTTACTTTGTTATGCCCTGTTAGGTATTTTATAAGATAACATGCTATCGTATTTACCTATAATGCAATAGTAGCTTACAGATGAGAAAAAAATAAGGTTTAGAGACCTACCTAAAAGTGACATAGCTGATATTCAGAGCACTTGAGATTCTGATACCTATGCAAACTCTACTTCTCATCCCTCATTTCCTAGTAAATCTCGAATTGAAACTGCCTGGTGTTCCCCTGCAGGGCTGGCAGGTCTTGAGGCGCCCTCCTTAACGGATGAGTGGCTCCTGCTGTTGCTGCCCTCTCCCCTGTGTGAGTGGCCAGGATGCTTCTATGTGTTGTCTGGCCAGTGCTGGCCACTTGCTGAGCCACAGAGGCTTGCAGGGAAAGTGGCATAATGCAGCTACTCCACACTTGGACCCTTCAAATCCAGGCAGAACAAGACCAAATGTCATAGGCCACAGCTTCAGATGGAATCTCTGAATTGAGCAAAACGCTGGTTCTCAACCTTTTCTGGTCAGGTTCCAGTTTGTGCTGGATCCTGATTCCCCCCAGATTTACTCCATCATCCTTCTCATTCAGCTTAATAAGATGCGGTCACCATTTACTGAGTGTTTATACTATGTGCCAGACACTGAAGCCCTTCAGATGTTTAATTTTTACAAGAACATTTTGAGATATATGGCTTTATTATCCAAATTTTGTAGAAGAAATAAATCAGCTCCAAGCCATTAATAAGTGGCCCAAGATTTCAAAATTGGTATGAAATGTGGCAGGGATTTGAACCAGTAGCCCAAGTCACTGGCTTTCTTGACTTGCGTATTGACCTGCCATCCCCTGGGGTTCTTGATTTTGCCACCTTGTCTGACTCCAGACATTGACCACACCTCTTCTTCCTTGTTTCAACTTAATGACTCACAGGCAATGTGGGTTCCTCAATTTCCAGCTACAGTTTTGTGTTTTTTGAACTGATGATATCATTCAGCCAGACATTTCCTGACTTGGAAGTTTCCTGATCCCATTGGCAACACCACACAAATGTTCTGGGCTTAATCCTTTGGAAAATAAATGGACTCCTTGTTCCTGCTGAGACCTACTCCTATGTTGAAAACCAGGGCTAACTAATTTCTAAAGCCAGGCAGGGCCTAAATTGCTATTTTTTGGGTCAGTGTCTATCTATACTATTTCCTACCTGTTAAAAGACCTGTAGAAATCCAACTATATAAAATATAGGTTTATTGTTCTTTGTGTCAATGGCATGTATTATTTTGGCTATTCTAGAAAAGAAATTACAATTCCAGTGTAAACATGTTTGTGTGAATCAGTAACCTTCTCTTTCTTTTGTATGTCATAAGAAAGCAACAAATGAGTTGTTAAATGCTAAAATTAAACACCATTTTAGCAAAATTAGAGACAGATAAGATCTAAGTTTCCAAAAATTAGGGCTGCCAGAAACAATTAAAATAAGCTCAGGAGCTGCTTGGGTGAAGTGAATGGACTTCATTCACTTCATTCAACAGATGGACTGTTGGCAGTGGATTTCAGAAATATACTTTCTGTAGAAAAAGAAACACTCTGGTGTCCTCCAGCAGGGCCAGCAGGTCTTAAGGTGCCCTCAGGAGCTGAAGGATCTGGGAAGACAGTGGAGATTGAGTTGAAACTATGAGGGGGTGGGAGAGAGAAAGCAATGAAAATGCATGGTGAACAGCAAGCAATGACAAACCTCAGAAAACACCAAAATGAACATACAAAAAAACTTAAAATAACAAAGATATCCATCACCTGCAAACAGATAGTTGGGAAAATCCAACTAATTCAATGCCGAGAAAAATGAAAGGTAGCTGACCAAGCATCAGTGGAAAGGTATAATTTAAAAGGTCAGCAAAACCTATCAGATGAAGAATACCAGAAAATCTTTGTATCCCAATACTTTGCCATGAGCTAAAAAAAAAAGAGAAACCCTTAAGAAATCAATTGCCACTATGAAGGAAGATTACCAAGTAGAAATGAAAGGACCCAAGGCAGGAGACAAAATGTGAGCTGTCCAAAACAAACAAAAAATAAAAAGCAATACCTCAGTACAAAGCAACACAGCAACACCCTCATTTATCTTTTAATTGGTACATTTGATCAATCAATATTTCTAAGAGTCCTGACCAGGGTCAAAACTGCCTCAGGCAACCCCAAAGAGGGAGGGACGACAGACCCACTTTAACCCTCCCCTTCCCAAAAGCCTTCTAAAGAAGAAAATATGCAAAAAGTAAACAGACCACAACCTACAAAATTTAAAAAGGAGAGAGCTTATACATTTAATAATAACAGAACAAAGGCCAATTACATTTGTTGTATTATTAAGTGTAAATGGGTTCAATTAACCTGTTAAATGAAAAAGATTTTCAAATTGGATCACAAAGCAAACTGTACACAAGAGAAACATCTAGAGCAGAGTGATTCACAAAGACTAAAAATAAAAGAATGGGCAAAGTGTATCTGAAAAATAACCCCATTCACATGCACACAAAAGACAAGGAAGGTCACAATCTTAATATCAAACAAGAATATTAGTTAATGCCAAAAACTATGAAATGATACTAGTGCTCTTTATATAATGCTAGTATGCAATTGATACAAAGGTAATGAATATCTGTGTACAAATAACATAACACCAATATTTATTAAACAGAAATTACAGGATATGAAAGAAAATAAAGATCAAAATACAGTAGTACTAGGCAAAAAAGCAAAGAGGTAGAAGTCTTAATAACAAAAGTAGTAAGATAGATGTGATGGACGTTTATGAATCTTATCCCTGTGAATATAAGTGACAATGGTAGATTTGAGGAAATGACCATATATTAGCCCTCAAATAAAACCTTAATAAATTCCACAATGAAAAAAAAAAGAAGGAAACAAAGAAGAAATTAATAATAACAATGAAACTCAAAAGGATCTTTTCCCCTGGGTATTAGAAACATCACCATCACCATCACTTCTCTTTCAAGCAAGTTTTTTTTTTTTTGTTAAAGCAGAAATACAAACCAAAATTATAATATTCAGAGAAAATGAAAACACAACAAATCATAAGGAATATAGCTAAGCTGTGTTGAGATGAAAGTTAAAAGCCTTAAGTTCTTGTGTTAGTCTGTTTGTGTTGCTGTAGAGGAATACCTGAGACTGGATAATTTATAAAGAAAAGAGGTTTATTTGGCTCATGGTTGTGCAGGCTGTACAGGAAGCATAGGGCTGGCATCTGCTTCTGGGAAGGCCTCAGGAATCTTCCAATCATGGCAGAAGGCAAAGGGGAGCCAGGGTGTCATTTGGTGAGAGAGGGAGCAAGAGAGAGATGCCAGGATCTTTCAAACCAGATCTAGTGCTAACTCATAGAGTGAGAACTCACTCATTACTGCAGGAAGGCACCAACCCATTTATGAGGGGCTCACCCCTGTGGCCCAAACACCTTCCAGGGATCACATTTTGACATGAGATCTGGAGGGGAGATATCATTCGAACCATAGTGGTTCTCATATCAATGAAAAAATAGTGAAAGTACACGAAATAAGCACCCCACTGAAAATGTTAAAAAAAAAACAACAGCAAAATAATCCAAAGAAATATAGAAGAAAAGAAAAATGAATATGAAAACAGAAGTTTATGAAGTAGAAAAGAGAAAACTTAATAAATCTGGAAGTTTATCTCTTATTTTTTTCAAACCCAGATCTTTGATTCCATCCTGCAAAGTACCACACTGTTCTCTGGAGCAGCCTCTGAGTGAGGCTGTTTCTACTGAGGAAGGACTAAAGTTTGCCACAGCTATGAGTGGAGGGCACATGTCTGCTCCCTTAGTGAAGATCCACTGTCTCAGCGTCCAACCCACTAGTCAGAAAAGTCAGTTTAGTGATTGGTGCCCACTCAGCAACTTCCTTCCTTCCTTCCTTCCTTCCTTCCTTCCTTCCTTCCTCCCTCTCTCCTTTCTTTCTTTTGTTCTTTCTTTCTCTCTCTCTCTTTCTTTTGTACTTATGTAAAAGAAAACTACTAGTTGATACAATAAAAAAAGAAGAAACAGATTAATGAAATAAAAACTGATATGAGAAAAATAATGACAAAAACAAAAAAATTAAAACAATAATAACAGACCACTTTTCCCGAATCTGAGGAAAATCTTTGAAAATCTGAGTAAAATGAAAATATTTTTTAAAAAATATAATTTACCAAAACTGACTCCAGAAGAATTAAGAACATAAACACATTATTTTAATAGAATAAATAAAGTCACCAAAGAGCTGCTTCTTTAAGAACTCAGTGAGGCATGAGAGTTTGACCATATAATTCTACCAAACTTTTAAGGAGCAGTAAATTTCAATGCTCTGTAAACTGTTCTAGGGTTTGAAAGATAAAGAAGGCTCTCAAATATTATATCTGAAGATTATAACATTAATGCTAAAACCTGACAGATCTTGCATAAAATAAAAAGTACATGCAAGTTTCTCCTATGAATAATCATACAAAATAATATGGATTAACAATCAGACTCCAGCTCCCACATTTTTATCTCCTGCTCAGATCTGTTTCCTGGGCTTCAGAGAACCATAAATCCAATCGATCCACAGATATCTCCAGTCAATCTCCTTCCTAAACAGATGTCATCCCTTTTTCTTCAACCTTGTTCCTCTTGCATTTGCAAGCCAGAAATCTGCAATTGCCTCTCAATTCATACAGCTATTCAATTGCTAAAGCCTCTTGAATTCCACTTCCTCATCGGTTTTGTCTTCTCCCTCACCTGTCTCTGCTCTAGAGCCTCATAATTGTACCCTGAATTTCTGCAGTGGACTTTTAATTGGTATTCCTAGCTGCCGTACTTCCTCTTCAATTCTTGCTACAAAAGGTTATCCAAGTGCTCTTTCCAAATTGCAGATACAATCACACCTCTCCTCAGATTGAAATCCTTCATTTAGTCCCCAACTCATTTGGATAAAGTTCAAATCTTTTAGATTTAGCACACAAGGCCCGTCATGACTGTACATCTTATTTCTCCAAACCCTTCTGTCAGTGCTATCCAAGGCGCCCTTATATCCCAGTGATACTAAAACTACCTGTGATTCCCCAAATACATCATGTTCTTGGTCATCTCTTCAACTCAGTTCATGCTATTTCCTTCCTCATGGAGCAATTTCTTCATCCTTTTTGCTCATAAACCTAAAGTATATTTAAAAAGTTTATATCCCTGACATTTTAAATAAGTTTAAATAGTTGCAAAGATTATGATACAACATATTGTAAATACTGACATTTTAAAGTAAAACACTTATATCATTCTTCTATTGTGTTAAATGAAATCTAAATACCATATCAACTTTATAATTCGTGAAAAATACGTAGATAAGCTATTCTTTTTTTTTTTTTCTTTTTTTTGAGACGGAGTGTTGCTCTGTTGCCCAGGCTGGAGTGCAGTGGTGCAATCTTGGCTCACTGCAAGCTCTGCCTCCCAGGTTCACGCCATTCTCCTGCCTCAGCCTCCCGAGTAGCTGGGACCACCATGCCTGCCACCACGCCTGGCTAATTTTTTTGTATTTTTAGTAGAGACGGGATTTCACCATGTTAGCCAGGATGGTCTCGATCTCCTGACCTCGTGATCCACCCGTCTTGGCCTCCCAAAGTGCTGGGATTACAGGTGTGAGCCACTGCCCCGGCCCTAGATAAGCTATTCTTTAACAGTTAGAAATTTTATATCAGTTCCCTTTTCCTTTGGACTAATGTTTTCATTTCACTCCTTTCACATTTTTTTCTAATATAATAAACTTACTGCTTTACAGTCTTTTATTCAGCATTCTATAATGCTTCTGTGCAAAACACATATTATACAAAATAAAATTTCAAAATTTCAAAATTTCTTGTGATTGAGTCATTATAATTATTAGTACTTTAACTTGATAAAACAAACATAAATATACTGTATTTAAAACCTAGTTATTAAACATAAATTCTAAAATTTTAAAAATCAGGACCATATATTTTCATAAGATGAAAATAGCTCTTTTTTTCTATTGCTACACATTTTTGTCAATAAATGCTAGTTACACTCAGAACAAGACAGGATTAAGCACGAGTTTAATTTCTTTTCTTTTCTTTCTTTTTTTTTTTTTAGATAGGGTTTTATTTTGTCACATAGGCTCACTGCAACCCCTGACTCCTGGGCTCAAGGGATCCTCCCCCTCAGCCTCCTGAGTAGCTAGGACTACAGGCGCATGTCACTGTGTCTGGCTAATTTTTAAAAATTTTTTTTTAAGAGACAGAGTCTTGCTGTGTTGCCCAGGCTGGCCTCAAACTCTTGGCCTTATGTGATCCTCCCTCCTTGGCCTCCCAGACCACAGGGATTACAGATGTGAGCCACTGAGCCTGGCTTTATCTTTTGTTTTTATATAGAAAAACACCGATAAGTTTCATTCATATAAATAGATTTTAAAAAAAGAGTTTTCAAAAATCATTGTTACTTGATTTTTTGAAAACTTGAATTACAAGCTAAAAGTTATATTTTGATCTATCAACCAAAATTATTTTTAAGGTGCCAGTAGTAGTCAGTTCCATGAAATCCTCCTTTCATTTTATTAAAAGCAAAGAATGGAAAACCACCTGAGTTACAAAAGGTTTGTAGATTAGTAAACATTTGCTTCCTTGCTCTCGTCCTGCAATCCCCTCTCAATGTAAAATATCAATGTATTTGTAATTTTACACTTACATTTGTAAATTTGTAAATGTAAAATTACAAATACATTGATATTTTACATCATCTCTTGCTTGTGTTCCAGCTGGTCAGTGTGGCAGGCTGGCTCTAAGATGGTCCCCAGTGATCCCCTCCTCCTAGTATTCATGCCCTTGTGCAGTTCCCTCCCTTAGGTGTGGGCTGGCTCATTGATTTGCTTCTCACCAATAGACTACAGCAAAAGTGAGAAGATGGACCATGATAAGGTTATGTAAGGTCATGACTTATTTCTCTCTCTCTTTGTTTCTCTCTGACAATTGTCTTGTCATATTGGGGAGGCCTATGTGGCAAGGAACTGACCTTGCCTCCAACCAACAGTCACTAAGGTACTGAGATTCTTAGTCCAACAACACTTAAGAAGCTGAATCTTGCCAACATTCATGAAAACAAGCTTGGAAATGGATTCTTTTTCAGTCAGTTCATCATATGAGACCCCAGCTCACCCTGGAGAATATGGTGATTGCGACCTCATGGAAACTGTGAAGCCAAGGGACCAGTTAAGCCATGCCTAGATTCCTCACCTGTAGAAATTGTAAGATAATAAATGTGTGCTGTTTTAAGCTGCTAAATCTTGAGGTAATTTGTTTCACAGCAAAAGTAGACAACTAATACAGAAGGAAATGCAAATAATCAAATAAAAAATTAGTTATTAAAATAGGAAAGGAGGATAGAAAACTATCACTATTTCTAGATGATACTAGGAAAACCAATACTATCAAGTGAAAACTATGTACTACCAACAACATAAAGAGTTCAGAGTAAGATAGATGCAAAATTAATATATAGAAATCAATAGCTTTTAAGTTGACAAATAATTTGATATAAAATAAAAAATATACTATAAAACCATTTACAGTAGCAACAAAATAATAAAATGCCTACAAATAAATTTAACAAAAATTGTTTAAGAAGTATATGAAGAACATTTGAAAAGTACTCTTTCTGGTAACAAAAGAAGACCTGAACAAATGAAAAGATATATTTATTGATGGAAATATTGACATCATAAAAATGTAAATCCTAACCTTGTGAAGTTATTCCTCTACTTGATTTCAATAATAGAGGTAAATATGCCTTAGCAAAATAAAATTCCTACATTTTATTTATGGTGGCAGTGTAAATTGATACAGTCATTATTGAGAGATTTTGGCCATAACAATTAAAATTACAAATACATATGGATTCATCAACTGCACTTTGTATTCATCAGTTACATTTTTGGGAAACCTGTATGTACAAGATATTCGTTACAAGACGTTTGGAATAGCAAAAGATTGAGAATAACCCAAATGTTCATCAATAAGAATCTGGTTAAATGAAGTTTAAAAAAAAAAAAAAAAAGGAAAAGAAAATCTCCATAAATAAATAAAATTAAGGCAAATATTAAACACCATAAAAGATAATTGTCAGCCAGGCACAGTGGCTGATAGCTGCAATCCCAGCACTTTGGGAGGCCGAGGCGGGTGGATCACAAGGTCAGGAGTTTGAGACCAGCCTGGCCAACATGGCGAAATCCTGTCTCTACTAAAAATACAAAAATTAGCCAGGCGTAGTGGCGGGTGCCTGTAATCTCAGCTATGAATGTGATTTCAAAAACAGTGAAATGTACTGACATTTGCTGATTACCATAACCTTAGTAGCCAAGTGTGATTTGGAAGGGAAATATTAGAAACTAAAAGATCCCTTAGTAAATGAACATTGAGGAGATATAGATATATATATCTCCCGAAATAAAGCTAGATTTATTTACAGGTTGCAAATAAAATCATAAAAACTGAATATTATCTTACAAAGGCTTTCTTTTTTATATTATAAAGCAGGATTCTAAGAGCAACTACCCAAAGCCATAAGCATCATTGCTGGGAGCATTCAGAACAAGTGAAGACCTAGGGCACACAAATGGGAAAGAAAACAGCCCTATCCTGCTCCTTCTGCTTGGAACACGTATGATGTCTCTGTATCCCAGGGAGGATACGTAATCTTCTTCTTGGTATTCCAGCTATATGTGCAGCTCTTACACCATCCTCAGGTAGATGAAGTGAAGGGAACAGCTATTCAGGGTACTGAGATGATAGGATACCTCTAGTCCTAATCCTTCAGCTTATTTGGTTATTTCTGCAGATTATGTAGCATGAGCCTCCTAATCTACTTCCTATAGGCTGTGAACTTTCCATTTTTTTTTTTAATCAATAGTGGGCAACTTTCAGGGTGGTGCTGAGACTATGTGGGCCTTAGAAGCGAAAGGTTGAGGGATTGGTCTCAGCACCATCACTTTCAGCTGTGAGATGTTGAACACATCACTTAACTGATGTGACCCTCAGTTTCCTCTTCTGTATAATGAAAAACATTCTCTGCTCAAAAGGATGGTTTGAAGAATTAGAAGTAATGAATGTAAGATGCTTAGCACAGGTCCTGACATCTAGTAGGTACACAACAAATGATAACCAGATAATTATTTATGCATTCATTAATTTATGTAACAATGTTTATTGAGCACCTGCTCTGTGGAAGGGCTTTGGAGGGCAAAGATTACTAAGATATGCCTCTTGACATATCTTACTAATATGACATGACATTTAGTGATATGACTCAAGGGCATGAAGCTACTTTGTGGCATGACTGAAATGCACACCTCCCCCCTTCCCCATTCCACCAGCTTTGGAATGGGAAAATTCATTTTAGTTGGGGAAATATAACAACTGTTTCACACAGACTGTTGAGATCCAATCACCTATTTGTACAGTGGTAGGGTACATTCAATGTCCATCCAATGGGAGAAAGTCATTTGTTTGAAACAAAAATCCCGGCTTTCAGCCTCAGATTATTGACATTCTACTCTAGTCTATTGTGCCAAGTCAGCTAGAAAATAGCCATTGGGTAGCACCTTTTGAATTGAAGATCATCAATAGCTTTTGTGGTTAGAGAAATAACTGGTTAGAGGTGCTGTCTTGCTGGATTGTGGCACAGAATGACTCAGAGTGATATTGTGGTTGTAATGAAAAAGGCAAAATGTTAGAAGCAGTTACAATCTGTGAGTATTAGATTATGAATCTGTGTGTTGAGCTTAGGATATTTGCTCTATCTTTCAGAATTGCTGTGAGGATAAAATCAAAGGTGATGGTAAATGTGAAATGTAAAATGCAATACCAGTAGTGTAGATGTTACTTTTATAGAATACACTTACTATTTTGTATCATTGTATATGACATTTTTTAAGATCAGTGATCAAAGATCTAAATTTTTTTTGTTCTTCACTGTCAGGGTGACTTGACAACTAATTAGTTGAAATCATCCATAATGGTAGGTACACTAAAGCTGCACGAACTACCCTATACTCTTACTGACTGTAATAGCAGGATCCAAACATTAAAAAAAAATTCATGTTTTCTTTAAACTCCTTGAAAGCAAGTGTATTAGTTAGGAGTCTCCAGAGAAACAGAACCAACTGGATGTGTGCATATGCATGTGTGTGTATGGGGGGGGGAGGGGGGAGAGAGAGAGAGAGAGATTTATTAAAAGGAATTGGTTCATATGATTTTGAATGTGAAGTTTCAAGATCTGCATTTGGCAAGCTGGAGACCCAGGAAAGCCAATGGTGTAGTTCTAGTCGGAATCTGAAGGCCTGAGAACCAGAAGAGTTGATGGTGTCAGTTCTGGTCCAAAAGCCAGTAGTCTTGAGACCCCAAAAAAGACGATGTTTCAGTTCCAGTTAAAAGGTAGCTGATGTCTTAGTTCAAGGCAGTCAGGCTGGAGGAGTTCTCCCTTGTTTTCAGGATCGTCAACTCTTTTGTTCTAGTTTGGCCTTCAACTGATGAAATGAGGCCCATCCCCATTAGGACAATCTGCTCTGCTCAGTCTATAGACTCAAATGCTAATCTCATTCAGACACTCCCTCATAAAAACACCCAGAAAAATGTTTCAACAAATTTCTGGGCACCCCATGACCCAGTCAGGTTCATGTGTAAAATTAACCACATCAATTAAATTTTATTTTTACTTTTACTGATGTGATTTTTCAGAGGTGAGAATGCTATGATTTTTCTAGAATCTATAGACTGAGTGAGATACAAATGGTCCACTTGTAAAGATGAATAATGACCTATTAAGCAGTAAAAACAATAAAAAAATAGCCCTTTCTAGTTTCATATGAACAATGGTTATTTTATTTCCCTAAGAATTTGCTGTCAAAATAAACAGCTATTAGAGGGAGCTCTGGTTGCAGTTTAAAAACAAAATTAACCTCTGAATTGACAATGTTTACTTGGAATGCCAAGTTTCCATGTTTTAATAGAGACACAGAAATTATTTTCTTTAAACTAAAAAATATGAAGCATCCTTTAACGACACCATTTTGTACATCTGAACTCAGTAGAAAGCAAATGTACTTCATGGAATACAAGACCGAATGATACAGAGACAAAGCTGGTGGAAGGGGAAAGGCAGGGGTGTGCATTTCAGCCACGCCACGAAAGTGGCTGCATGCCCTTGAGTCAGTTGCTTGCTCTCTCTCTCCTAGTCTATTTCCTCTCCCGAACAATGAAGGTAACAGAGATTAGAATTTATCACATTGGAGTCTGCGGACATTTCCTAGGGACTGGAGAATTCTAGGAGAATTTAAAAATTTTTTAATTTTCTTTTTTCAAAGGCAACCATCTTAAGAATGTTACATTCTCAAACGCTGATGGTCCTAAAAGGATTATTTTAACTATATTCTCAGTCATGCGGATGATACACTCAAAACCAGCACCTGCCATGAGGTTTCAGGGCTGTGTTGGCATTTGTGTTGACAGTTACATTGGTACCAAGTGATCCCAGTCTTGAAGTGACAGCATTGAACTTTTAATGTGTTGCTAAGTCTTTCTGGCTGACATTAGGTTGGTGTCAAAATGACAACAGTTGACTTATCATTACCATTGTACTCATAAAGACAAATTTTCTCTTTAGCAGGGATAATATGCAACTGAAAGCATTGTTACAGAATAAGGTTTTAGAAACAAGTCATTTTGCAAATTGAGGTTCTGATTTGACATAATGAAAATTACTGCAGTGGAAGAATGTACTTGGTGCTTTCATTTCCTGGGCTTGAGAAGAGAACAGAACAATAATGCATAACTAATAATTCACACGTGCAAATGAAAGCTGCATGACAATACAGTGTGCCGAATAAGCCACGCTGTGGTGGTTTGGAAAGAGAAAAGAGGTAGTAGATTGAGCCCTCACCTAAATGATGGACAAGCTGAACTTGAAAGACCTGGATCACAGCAGGCAGAAATATACCAATGGAAAGTAAAAGGCTTGTGCAGATCCTGTTTGTGCACTATCAACTCCAAACAGTTTAGCAGCAGTAGCTGTGAAGATTTTTCAATACATTCTCATTATTTCTGACTGTACAGTTTTATTGATTGGTTCATCATAATAATGGATCATTGTTAAATGAAAAAATAGCAATGACTCAGCATGCTTAAAAATAAAAATAAGATAGGTCAGCAAGTAAAAAACCAAAACAAAGCAAAACCCCAGCAAATACATCTTTGTATTACTAAATCAACACCAAGCTTTCAATTTTAGCAAAACAGCACTATCCATTACATTATACTTGTTAATTTGAATTAAAACAGTTCTATAGTTTTGCTTCCGGACAATCATTCTGAAAATACATCATATCCAGGGGAAGGAGCTAGTCAGGGGTTTCACTTCAAGGCTTTTTGTAGGCCACTGAGCAGGAAGAGTGTTGAGACCACAGAGCAGGCACTTCCTGAGGCCAACTGGACTCTTAATGGGCTACAAAAAGCCTTAAAGTCAGACAGTTGACTAGCTGCCCTAAGGATAAAACTTTAGAACCTGCTAAATGGAAGAAAAAGAGGAAATACTGGGGTCAGCAAGAAAGTTCTCCAAAATGGTTAATCCATTTACAGATCACTGGGGATGGTTTGTATTATGCTAACTTGGCAGTCTGGTATTTTTTTGCCAAAGTACATGATTCCATAGACAAAAGTGGAAGGTGTTTTGCGGGCAGACATAGCTTTGTGCTCCTTTTGCTAACTTAGCCTTAACTCAACAAAGTCTTGATACACACAGACATATTAAGAACAGGATATGCAGGAAGGTGTTAAGCAAAACCTTTGAATTAGAGAAAAAGCTTTGCATCCCTCCCCCACTCTCAAGTGTGGTCATGGTTTGAGACTGAAAATGAGAGAACAAGTGTAGTGGGCCACAGTTTACTGAGACTTCCTATGTGCAGTGACATTTACATTTTAAGAGAGGGGTGCTTTCTCCCTTCCACTGCCTTTATTATTTCCCATTCTTAACCTCTTGAGAATTTTTATATTAAATTTTTGCTAAGGGAGGCAGTCAATCCAATCAATACAGTATTTTTGTCTCATAGAATCTCTACTCTACCCCTCTCAGGAAGAAGTTGGGATTAGGTCCTATCAGCCCTCACCAAAGGATGTTAGTTAGCAAGATGGAACTGGGTCCCTGTGGAGGAAGCACTTGAATAGTAAAAGAAGTAGGAGGAAACCAAGGGAGAAGAAGGCATTGGGTACCCATTTGAGATAAATTCTGTATGGGTTGAAGGTGACCAGAAGGGAATAGTAAAGAAAGCTTTGTTCTATCTTCAGGGCTCTGAGAATATTACTTTGATATCAAAACTCTTTGAAACATAATGACAGAGTTATGGGAGTGTGGTCTTATTTAAGTTTCACAGCAATACAGTGAGGTAAGGATTATTATTGGTTATTTCTTAAGTTTCAGGAGGAAAGATGAATAATGCTTTTTATATGTGTTTCTTTTAAAACAAAGGTGTACAAATCATGAGGAGGAAAGACACAAGTTTTAGTAAATTTTCCCATTCCCATTTTAGAGTTGAGGAAACTGACCCTCAAAGAGATTAGGTGATTTACTAAAGGTCATACAACTAGCAAGTGACAGGGTGAGACTTCAACCTTTATATGCTTTGGCTGTGTCCCCACCCAAATCTAATCTTGAATTGTGGCTCCCATAATTCCCACATGTCATGGGAGGGACCTGGTGGGAGATAATTGAATCATGGGGGTGGTTTCCCCCATACTGTTCTCATGACTGAATAAGTCTCATGAGATCTGATGGTTTTATAAGGGGTTTCCCCTTTAGTGTGGCTCTCATTCTGTCTTGTCTACAGCCTTTTGCCTTCTGCCTTCTGCCATGATTGTGAGGCCTCCCCAGCCATGTGGAACTGTGAGTCCATTAAACCTCTTTTTCTTTATAAGTTATCCAGTCTTGCATATGTCTTTATCAGCATTGTGAATACAGACTAACACAGACCCCAAATCTATCTGATATTCAGGTTGGTTGGCACTTTTCCCTCCACACCATCCTTCCCCCGCTATTCTCTATGTCTGTCTCGCAAACTCTCTATCTGCATTCCTCACTCTCTCGCCTAGATCCATTGTGACTGATGGAACACATGAAAGACAGTTTGGGCGCAGCCTGAAACTCTGTGACTGGGAGATGCTAGCAGCGGTCAAAATCCACGACCCACAGCTCTATAGCAACATGCTCTGCCCCATCCCATGCATACTAAATTAGAATGTCCATTTTAGCAAGATCCTTGGGGGACTATCATAAGCATCAAGGTCTGAGAAGTACTGCCCAAATCTACTCAGGTAAATCACTACGTGGAGATACAAATTTTAGAGTTCATCATTATCTTTTAAAAATAGAAAGAAAAGGGTGGGCATAGTGGCTTACACCTATAATTCCAGCACTTTGAGAGGCAGAAGTGGGAGAATCACTTGAGCCCAGGAATTCGAGGCTGCAGTGAGCTACAGTCATGTCACTGCACTCCAGCCTTGGTGACAGAGCAAGCCCCAGTCTCTAAAAAAAAGGAAAAAAGAAAGGAGAGAATGCCAGGTGCAGTGGCTCATGCCTGTAATCCCCGCATTTTGAGAGGCTGAGGAGAGGGGATCACGAAGTCAGGAGTTTGAGACCAGCCTGGCAAACATGGTGAAACCCTGTCTGTACTAAAAATACAAAAAAAATTAGCTGGGTGTGGTGGCACGTGCCTGTAGTTCCAGCTACTCGGGAGGCCGAGGCAGGAGAATTGCTTGAACCTGGGAGGCAGAGGTTGCAGTAAGCCAAGATTGCGCCAGTGCACTCCAGCTTGGGCAACAGAGCAAGTCTCTGTCTTGGGGGGAAAAAAAAGAAAAGAGAGAAAAGGCCATCAGTTTAAAAGCTTACCATCTCAATTAACAAGTACAATGGATTCGATTGGTTTCTATAAAAGGGTACAAGGCAGTTGTGGTGTTAATGGACTTGCATGGAGACTATCCAGATCACTGTTCATTGAACACCTCCTGTGTGAAAGGTACATATTTGACCTTATTTACTCCCCACAAAATCCTTGTGACATCAATAAGTCTCTATGTTGCAAGTAAGAAAATTAAGGCCTAGAGGGGCGGAATAACTTCAAGTCTTAAAATTAGTGAGTGCCAAGGTAGGAACTTGAACCACAATTGTAGGCTCCATGCCAGTTCTTCTCTGACTAGTGAGCAGTCACAAAGTTTACCCTAGGGAGGATGGGTCCAGAAGATTAATTCTGTAATTCCAGAGAATTACAAGATGTAGGAATCATAGTCTCAAAACTGAAGCTCATGCTCAAATCACATAGCAAGGGCAGCAAGCAGTAGCCTCTATGGCTGAGCTGACAAGCACCAGAGTCCACTGGGCAGGTGAAATCCATCCTATTTTGTAATGTGATTTGGAGATGTCCATACATAGAAATAAAGTACATTCTTCCTGTCATCAGGAAGCAGTCCCCATGATAAACAATATCAAATATGCTAGGATCTTAAAAGCCTTTAGGATTTCCAAGAAGTGATCAAATGTTATTTCAGATTTCTGGTAATACAAGCGTTCTAGGAAAATGAAACTTTGGGCTTTTGGTTAAATGAAGCATATTGAACACACAGGTTTATTTCCATTTTCCCCAAAATCCCCAGAGTGACTATAAAGGAATAATAAATAAAATGAGTGTAAGTGCTAGAATTCCTGTGTTTAGGAAAACATCATGATGGATTTTAGGATTTTGAAATGTAAGGACTTCTTAGTTAATTAGAATAGAAGAAAATTTAATTGCACTGGGATATAAATAACAGAAATTTCAGAATTGCCTTCTGACTGCTCAAGATTGGGGGAGTTTGGGAGGTCCTGGGGGAAGAAGAAGCATTGAGATGGAGGAAATCTTGGAGAGAAGATTACTGGTGAGCAGTGTCCCAGGGAAAAGGGCGTCACCCAGATGTTTCTTTATGGTGGGGGTGAGTGAGTGATATCATCTGGCTGTGTGTCCCCACCCAAATCTCATCTTGAATTGTAATCTGAATTGTAATCCCCATGTGTTGAGGGAGGGAACCTCATGGGAGGTTATTAGGTCATGGGGGCAGTCCCCCCATGCTGTTCTTGTGATAATGAGTGAGTTCTTACTTTCCTTTATAAATTACCCTGTCTTGTGTATTTCTTCATAGCAGCATGAGAATGGCCTAATACAGTGAGGAAGGGGAAAATGTTAAACATTCTGTTATTGATGTTTCCTATTCCCTGCTCTGCTGAAATAATCTTTCATTTTCCCCAGTTAACCACCTAATAGTTTGGGGTTGATACTCTGGGAAATGAAGGGGGAGAGGCTATTCCACACTAAGAACAAAGCAGGGAGAAGAGAGGGAAAAAAGGCTGGGGGCAGTTAGGGTGATGGGGAGTCAGGAGAACAGGCTCTCAGGATAAGAGGAAGCCAAAGGTAGATAAACTTCCTCTCCCTGACTCCTTACCCACCATAATTCCAGAATCTTTAGTAATGTAATAAAGACTTGTCATATATCTGTTTGGGCTAATGATGCTCTGAGGAGTCTCAGATTTGAGCTGTTTATTGTTTAGGCCCAAGTGGGGTGAACAGAGGAGGCAAGACAGCAAACAGGGCTATTGGCAGGAGGAATTTGGAGGGGTTGGTAGTTATCTCCCTCCTTTGCTATGGAAATTTGTGGCTGGAAGAATTGGGGACACTTAGGCTACATATACAAGGTCTTATTCAACTCATCAATTAATCTTGTGAGATTAGCATTTTTATCTTCCCCATTTTACAGGTAAGAAAACTGAGGTTGATGAGTTTCAGTATGTTGTCCAGTATATTGTAGCTAGAAAGTGACTGATGAAAAATTTGAATCCAACTATGTGTTTCTCAGAGTTATCTACAATTTGTATTTTGATTAGGTTACATAAAACATTTGCATCTGAGGGGGTCTTTCCACCATCATAAAATTGTGTATTTTTAAGGAAGTATTAATGGGCTCCCAAATATTTCCTCTTCACTTTTGCTTCCCATGACCTTTTCCAGCTTGGCAGATGGGGCATAGGGTAAGGAGTTTAAATTTAAGCATGGTCCTATAAACATTTTCTGTCTTTAGGTTTCTCCCATGGCTTGTGAGAGCTTGGGGTGATGCAGTGTAAGGAGAAAGCCAAGACAGACTCCTCCCTCTGTGTCTTAAATAATTGCTCTGTCTTGGGCTTCCAGAGCCTCTGAACAGACAGGTACAGACCCCTTCGTCAAAAAAGTCAAATATTCTTGTGTGTCCTTCTCTTCCCATTTAGATTGAGCCCCACGGGGGAGAGTAAGGACTATGTCTAGCTCATTTCCTAATCTCCTACAGAATCAAACACACAGCTGTGTACATTCTGTATGAACAACAAACACTTGTCAAAATTGAATTGAGTTGAACTCTGCTTCCTTACACATGAATCCATCTGCCATGTCCTCAGAGCTTACTGGAGAATGATTGGGAAATAATCCTCTAGACCACGAAGGCTTCATAATAATTCTTTCCATAAAAAAAAAAAACTCTAAAAACTTGCGTGCAGGAACACCTTAACACACCCAATTCTCTGTACAAAATAAACCTATCCCAGAGCGCTCTCTAGATCTCTGCTTTACTACAGCACCATTTACTCTCTCCATGGTAATGAGATCTTCTGAGTGGGCAAGATGAGTTGAGTATAGCTGCATGGCAGACTCTTCTGGCTCAGGCTATCCAAATAGAGTATAATCCTTCAGTAACTGTGTTCTTGGCCTTTGCTACTCTACAAGATTATGCTAAGAAAATTAGGTCTAATTTTCTCCCTGGCTCCTCCAAAAAAGAGTAAATCAATCAACATGATTATTCCAGAAGCATACTGGTGTAAGTGATTTCCTGACACAAGCACAACTGGTTTTGGCTACTCCTTGAGGCTTGGTTAGGATTTCACCTCCTAGTGTTACATTTGCTTGTTTGCTAGGCTTCTAGCTTGTGCAAAAGAATCACCTAACAGCTTTCATCCAAGAACTAGGAATTTCCATCTTTCTGCTAAAATATTAGAGCACACTATTCAAATGTGTTTTATTTTCAAGGGCAATGATTATTTATAGATGAGTTCATTCCCAATAAACATGACTTGAGTGTTATTTATCTAAATTCTCAGGTTAACTAGAATGAAATAAAGGACTCAGACAATCTCATAAAAATTTAAAAGGAGTGTTTTATTCATGTCCCTGGGATTTGGTTATATTGTCATCAAACTGAACAGTTTGTGTTAAAAACCTGCAAGTGTAGGAAATGTCAATCGAAACTTTCAGTGTTGCAAACATGATAATAATTTCCACAGGGGAAAAACTCAAGAGGAAAACTTAGGAGAACAGGAGAGAAAAACTGTTCTTTGGGGCTCAACTAAACTCTTCAGATATCAGACTGTTCTCTGCTCTTGAACAGCATGAACAATTGTTCTAATTCAATCAGTGATGAATTTTAACTTTCACCCTAGTGAGGTTGGTTCCCATCCACCATAACCAGCAGGAATTTCATGGGATAGATCTAATGCACACTGTCCACTTTATCCTCAGAAGGAAATTCTATTCTCCAACCCAAGAGAAGACATCAATCCAAGTGTTTGTAATGGGGAAGGGCACACATTCACTCTACCTCAGATCTGACATTAGACAAAAACCAGGCATATGCATGAATCCATAGGAAAGAGGTTTCGATGAACATGTAAGCCAGTGAGATCCAAATCAGCAGCCTCCTTAGACCATTCCAACACTGCAGGATGCAGTACCTCTGCCGTTAACTACAGGCAGGATGTGGGTGAGTTTTTTCCACAATGACAGTCAGCATTTGGGTATTATCTTCTGTTGCTTCTACTCAAGGATGAACAGGCTGAAATATAACAGAAACCATAGTGTCTAATTACTTGTCAGCAGGAGCTCCCCAAATTGTCTCCCACTGCCAGCACTCTGGGAGTCAGGCTGTGGGTCTAAGCCTATTTTTCCTCTGCTTAAAATCTTTCCACGGTTCAAGAAAGCATGAAGTCATGGTTTGGCCTTGGCGGGCCCTCCAGTCACCCCACCTGACAGTTAACCCTGTGACCACACCAAACTGCACAAGCTAGGCAGTCCATGCTCCTAGGATTTTACTCATGCCATCCCCTAAGACTTAAATGCCTTCCCCATTCCTGCAATCTCCTATCCTGGTTCACAACTAATCAGCCTTCAAACTGGTGCCTCCTCTCTGGTCTCATGACATGTGAACCCAAGGAAAAAAGCTCTGTTTCTGTGTTGTAGAGGAGTTTCCTACTCTTGTCTTATTCCTTTAGTTCAATATCTTAGGCCCAATTCCTTCTAGACTCACTTAAAGAGGGTGGACCTGATGCCTCAGATAACAACCCATGTGTAGCTGATTAGACCTTGCTTGCCAGTTCCCTCAGGGCTGTGTCCCATCCTGAGTCAAGGTGGAGATGGGCTAACTGGACAGTTGCCCTGTGCAATTGCAACCAGAATCACTGGAGTGTGATGAGTAATTTAAAAGAAAGAAATACGCTAATTGCAGTTTGAGAAGGGAGTGAGATCTGCACTATGCTCTCACAGAAGACCAATAAAAATGATGGATTGGGTTACATACAGAGTTTTGTTTAACTAAATAAGTTCTGCAAATTTGTGGCAGGGGCTGCATGTCTCCAGACCCTAGGAAGACAGCCTTAGGCCACCAGTTCTAGCCATTTTCTCTGCCCTGCCGTCTCACTCAGTGTTTCCTCTGTGCACACATGGAATAAATGTTTTTGTTTTTGTTTTTTTTTTTTGAGACGGAGTCTCGCTCTGTCGCCCAGGCTGGAGTGCAGTGGCGCAATCTCGGCTCACTGCAAGCTCCGCCTCCCAGGTTCACGCCATTCTCCTGCCTCAGCCTCTCCAAGTAGCTGGTACTACAGGCGCCCGCCACCACGCCTGGCTAATTTTTTGTATTTTTTTTTTTTTTAACAGAGACGGGGTTTCATCGTGGTCTTGATCTCCTGACCTCGTGATCCACCCACCTGGGCCTCCCAAAGTGCTGGGATTACAAGCGTGAGCCACCGCGCCTGGCCGGAATAAATGTTTAAAAAATATTCATTTGCCCCTGCCGGGCAAGATGGCCAAATAGGAACAGCTCTGGTCTGCCGCTCCCAGTGAGACCAACACAGAAGGTGGGTGATTTCTGCATTTCTAACTGACGTACCCAGTTCATCTCACTGAGACTGGTTAGACAGTGGGTGCAGCCCATGGAGGGCCAGTAGAAGCAGGGTGGGGCATTATCTCACCTGGGAAGTGCAAGGGGTCAGGGAACTCCCTCCCCTAGCCAAGGGAAACCCTGAGGGACTGTGCTGTGAAGAACGGTGCACTCCAGCCCAGATACTACTCTTTTCACATGGTCTTTCTAACCCACAGACCAGGAGATTCCCTCAGGTGCCTATACCACAAGGACCCTGGGTTTTAAGCACAAAGATGGGTGGCCATTTGGGCAGACACTGAGCTAGCTGCAGGAGTTTTTTTTATTGTACCCCAGTAGTGCCTGGAACACCAGCGAGACAGAACCATTCACTTCCCTGAAGACACGGAGCCAAGTGGTCTAGCTCAGCAGATACCACCCCCATGGAGCCCAGCAAGCTAAGATCCACTGGCTTGAAATTCTTGCTGCCAGCACAGCAGTCTGAAGTCTACCTGGGATGCTCAAGCTTGATGGGGGGAGGGGCCTTCACCATTACTGAGGCTTGAGTAGGCAGTTTTCCCCTCACAGTGTAAATAAAGCCACTGGGATGTTCAGACTGGGTGGAGCCCACCACAGCTCCATAAAGTCTCCATAGCCAGACTGCCTCTCTATGTTCCTCTCCTCTGGGCAGGGCATCTCTGAAAGAAAGGCAGCAGCTGCAGTCAGGGGCTTATAGATAAAACTCCCATCTCCCTGGGACTGAGTACCTGGGGGAAGGGGTGACTGTAGGTGCAGCTTCAGCAGACTTAAACATTCCTGCCTGCTGGCTCTGAAGAGAGCAGCAGATCTCCCAGCACAGCGCTCAAGCTCTGCTAAGAGGCAGACTGACTTCTTAAGTGGGACACTGATGCCTGTGCCTCCTGACTGGGAGACACCACCCAGCCAGGGTTGACAGACACCTTATACACGAGAGCTCTGGCTGGCATCTGGCAGGTGCTCTTCTGGGATGAAGCTTCTAGAGGAAGGAGCAGGCAGCAATTTTTGCTGTTCTGCAGCCTCTGGTGGTGATACCCAGGCAAACAGGGTCTGAAGTGGACCCCCAGCAAACCCCAGGAGACCTGCAGAAGAGGGGCATGCCTGTTAGAAGGAAAACTAACAAACAGAAAGCAATAGCATCAACATCAACAGAAAAGAAAGACCACACAAAAACTCCATCTGAAGGTGACCAACATCAAAGACCAAAGGGAGATAAATCCATGAAGATGAGGAAAAACCAGAGCAAAAAGGCTGAAAATGCCAAAAACAAGAATGCCTCTTCTCCTCCAAAGGATCACAACTCCTTGCCGGCAAAGGAACAAAACTGGACAAGGAATGAGTTTGACAAATGGACAGAAGTACACTTCAGAAGCTGCATAATAACAAACTCCTCCAAGCTAAAGGAGCATGTTCTAACCAAATGCAAGGAAGCTAAGAACCTTGATAAAAGGTTAGATGAACTGCTAACTAGAATAACCAGTTTAGAGAAGAAAATAAATGACCTGATGAAGCTGAAAAACACAGCACAAGAACTTCGTGAGGCATACATGAGTATCAATAGCCGAACTGATCAAGCAGAAGAAAGGACATCAGAGATGGAAGATCAACTTAATGAAATAAAGCATGAAGACAAGATTAGAGGAAAAAAAATGAAAAGGAATGAACAAAGCCTCCAAGAAATGTGGGACTATGTGAAAAAACCAAACCTATGTTTGATTGGTGTACCTGAAAGTGATGGGGAGAATGGAACCAAGTTGGAAAACTCTCTTCAGGATATTATCCAGGAGAACTTCCCCAACCTAGCAAGACAGGCCAACATCCAAATTCAAGAAATACAGAGAACACCACAAAGATGCTCCTCAAGAAGAGCAACCCCAAGACACATAATCATCAGATTCACCAAGGTTGAAATGAAGGAAAACATGTTAAGGGCAGCCAGAGAGAAAGATCGGGTTACCCACAAAGGAAGCCCATCAGACTAAGAGTGGATCCCTCTGCAGAAACCCTACAAGCCATAAGAGATGGGGGCCAATATTCAACATTCTTAAAGAAAAGAATTTTCAACCCAGAATTTCATATCCAGCCAAACTAAGCTTCATAAGTGAAGGAGAAATAAAATCCCTTACACACAAGCAAATGCTGAGGGATTTTGTCACCACCAGGTCTGCCTTAAAAGAGCTCCTGAAGGTAGTGCTAAATATGGAAAGGAAAAATCAGTACCAGCCACTGCAAAAAGAACCAAATATAAAGACCATTGACACTATGAAGAAACTGCATCAACTAATGGGCAAAATAACCAGCTAGCATCATGATGACAGGATCAAATTCACACATAACAATATTAACATTAAATGTAAATGGGCTAAATGCCCTAATTAAAAGACATAGACTGGAAAATTGGATAAAGAGTCAAGACCCATCAGTGTGCTGTATTCAGGAGCCCCATCTCATGTGCAAAGACACTCATAGGCTCAAAATAAAGGGATGGAGGAAGATTTACCAAGCAAATGGCAAGCAAAAAAAGCAGGAGTTGCAATTCTAGACTCTGATAAAACAGACTTTAAGCTAACAAAGATCAAAAAAGACAAAGAAGGGTATTACATAATGGTAAAGGAATCAATGCAACAAGAAGAGCTAACTATTCTAAATATATATGAACTCAATACAGGTGTACCCAGATTCATAAAGCAAGTTCTTAGAGACCTACAAAGAGACTTAGACTCCCACACAATAATAGTGGGAGACTTTAACACCCCACTGTCAATATTAGACAGATCAATGAGACAGAAAATTAACAAGGATATTCAGGGCTTGAACTCAGCTCTGGACCAAACAGACCCAATAGACATCTACAGAACTCTCCACCCCAAATCAATAGAACATTCATTCTTCTCAGCACCACATTGCACTTATGCCAAAATTGACCACATAATTGGAAGTAAAACACTCCTCAGCAAATGCAAAAGAATGGAAATGATAACAGTCTCTCAGACCACAGTGCAATCAAATTAGAACTCAGGATTAAGAAACTCACTCAAAACCACTCAACTACATGGAAACTGAACAACTTGCTCCTGAATGACTACTGGGTAAATAATGAAATGAAGGCAGAGATAAAGATGTTCTTTGAAACCAATGAGAACAAAGACACAATGTACCAGAATCTCTGGGACACAGCTAAAGCAGTGTTTAGAGGGAAACTTATAGCACTAAATGCCCACAGGAGAAAGCAGGAGAAAGATCTAAAATCGACACCCTAACAACAAAATTAAAAGAACTAGAGAAGCAAGACCAAACAAATTCAAAAGCTAGCAGAAGACAAGAAATAACTAAGACCAGAGCAGAACTGAAGGAGATAGAGACATGAAAAACCGTTCAAAAAATCAATGAATCCAGGAGCTGGTTTTTTGAAGAGGTTAACAAAATAGATAGACTGCTAGCCAGACTAATAAAGAAGAAAAGAGAGAAGAATCAAATAGGCACAATAAAAAATGATAAAGGGGAGATCACCACAGATCCCACAGAAATGCATACTACCATCAGAGTATACTATCAACACCTCTACAAAATAAACTAGAAAATCTAGAAGACATAGATAAATTCCTGGACACATACACCCTCCCAAGACTAAACCAGGAAGAAGTCAAATCCCTGAATAGACCAATACAAGTTCTGAAATTGAGGCAGTAATTAATAGCCTACCAACAAAAAAGAGCCCAGGACCAGATGGATTCACAGCCAAATTCTACTACAGGTACAAAGAGAAGCTGGTACCATTCCTTCTAAAACTATTCCAAACAATAGAAAAAGAGACACTCCTCACTAACTCATTTTATGAGGCCAGCATTATCCTGATAGCAAAACCTGGCAGAGACACAACAAAAAAAAGAAAATTTCAGGCCAATATCCCTGATGAACATTGATGCAAAAATCCTCAATAAAATACTGGCAAACTGAAACCAGCAGCACATTAAAAAGCTTATCTACCACAGTCAAGTTGGCTTCATCCCTGGGATGCACGGCTGGTTCAACATATGCAAATCAATAAATGTAATCCAACACATAAACAGAACCAATGACAAAAACCATATGATTATCTCAATAGATACAGAAAAGGCCTTCAATAAAATTCAACATTACTTCGTGCTAAAAACACTCAATAAACTAGGTATTAATGGAACATATCTTAAAATAATAAGAGCTATTTATGAAAAAACCCACAGCCAATATCATACTGAATGGGAAAAGCTGGAAGCATTCCCTTTGAAAACTGGCACAAGACAAGGATGCCCTCTCTCACCACTCCTATTCAACATAGTATTGGAAGTTCTGGCCAGGGCAATCAGGAAAGAGAAAGAAATAAAGGGTATTCAAATAGGAAGAGAGGAAGTCAAATGATCTCTGTTTGCAGGTGACATAATTGTATATTTAGAAAACCCATCATCTCAGCCCCAAAACCTCTTAAGCTGATAAGCAACTTCAGCAAAGTCTCAGGATACAAAATCAATGAGCAAAAATCATAAGCATTCCTATACACTAATAATAGATAAACAGAGAGCCAAATCACGAGCAAACTCTCATTCACAATTGCTACAAAGAGAATAGAATATTTAGGAATACAGTTTACAAGGGATGTGAAGGACCTCTTCAAGGAGAACTACAAACCACTGCTCAAGGAAATAAGAGAGGACACAAACAATTGGAAAAATATTTCATGCTCATGGATAGGAAGAATCAAGATTGTGAAAATGGCCATCCTACCTAAAGTAATTTATAGATTCAATGCTATTCCCATCAAGCTATGATTGACTTTATTCACGGAATTAGAAAAAACTACTTTAAATTTCATATGGAACCAAAAAAAAGCCCATGTAGCCAAGACAACCCTAAGCAAGAAAAACAAAGCTGGAGGCATCATGCTACCTGACTTTGAACTATACTACAAGGCTACAGTAACCAAAATAGCATGGTATTGGTACCAAAACAGAAATATAGACCAATGGAACAGAACAGAGGCCTCAGAAATAACACCACACATCTACAACCATCTGATCTTTGACAAACCTGACAAAAACAAGCCATGGGGAAAGGATTCCCTATTTAATAAATGGTGTTGGGACAACTGGCTAGCCATATGTAGAAAGCTGAAACTGGGTCCCTTCCTTACACCTTATACAAAAATTAACTCAAGATGGATTAAAGATTTAAATGTGAGACCTAAAAACCATAAAAACCCTAGAAGAAAACCTAGGTAATACCATTCAGGATGTAGACATGGGCAAAGACTTCATGACTAAAACACCAAAAGCAGTGGCAACAAAAGCCAAAATTGACAAATGGGATCTAATTAAACTAAAGAGCTTTTGCAGAGCAAAAGAAACTACCATCAGAGTGAATGGGCAATCTACAGAATGGGAGAAAATTTTTGCAATTTATCCATCTGACAAGGAGGTAATATCCAGAATCTACAAGGAACTTAAACAAATTTACAAGAAAAAAACAAACAACCCCATCAAAAAGTATGTGATGGATATGAACAGACACTTTTTAAAAGAAGATATTTATGTGGCCAACAAGCATATGAAAAAACGCACATCATCACTGGTCATGGGAGAAATGCAAATCAAAACCACAGTGAGATACCACCTCATGCCAGCTAGAATGGTGATCGTTAAGAAGTCAGGAAACAACAGATGCTGGAGAGGATGTGGAGAAATAGGAACACTTTTACACTGTTGGTGGGAGTGTAAATTAGTTCAACCATTGTGGAAGACAGTGTGGCAATTCCTCAAGGATCTAGAAATAGAAAAACCATTTGACCAAGGAATCCCATTACTGGGTATATCCCCAAAGGATTATAAATCATTCTACTATAAAGACACAGGCACATGTATGTTTATTGCAGCACTATTCACAACAGCAAAGACTTGAAACCAACCCAAATGCCAATCAATGTTAGACTGGATAAAGAAAATGTGGCACATATCCACCATGGAATACTATGCAACCATAAAAAATCATGAGTTCATGTCCTTTGCAGGGCCGTGGATGAAGCTGGAAACCGTCATTCTCAGCAACTAACACAGGAACAGAAAACCAATCACTGCATGTTCTCACTTATAAGTGGGAGATGAACAATGAGAACCTATGGGTACAGGGAGGGGAACATCACACACTGGGGCCTGTTGGGGGGTGGAGGGCAAGGGGAGGGGTAGCATTAGGAGAAACACCTAATGTAGATGACGGGTTGATGGGTGCAGCAAACCACCATGACACATGTATATCTATGTAACAAATCTGCACGTTCCGCACATGTACCCCAGAACTTAAAGTATAATAAAAAATATTATTTTGAAGGGGAACCAAGTTATTTGCCTTCATGAAGCCCTATCTGCTCAACCCCTTTGACTGAACCACTCATAGAGATTGGCATATGGTCAAATAGTTTAAAAGTTTCTTCCTGACCCCTAAGCCTTGGTTGCTGTGATTCGCTAGCCACCTCTGCAACCCATCTGTCCTATTTTTTCTTTTCTTTTCTTCTCTTTTTTTTTCTTTTTTTTTTGAGACAGGGTCTCACTCTGTCACTCAGGCTGGAGTGCAGTGGCTCCATCATGGCTCACTGCAGCCTCAAACCCCTGGGCTCAAGTGATCCTCTCATCCCAGCTTCCCCTGTATCTGGAACTACATGTGCATGCCACCATGCCCTGCTAATTTTTTGTAGAGATAGGGTCTTACTATATTGCCCAGGCTGGTCTCAAACTCCTGGGTTCAAGCAATTCTCCTGCATCAGCCCCCCAAAATGCTGAGATTACAGGCTTAGCCATGGAGCCTGGCCTATCCTGTTTTTCAGTTGCCCTGTTTACTTCTCCTCATTGCCACCTGCCTCATTTCTTTCCCCTCCACATTGAGGATTTTTTAATACTCCCTCATAGGAGGACTTTTTCACAAGAGCAATTCATTTCCCTCTGGAGCTCAGCCCCAAGACCCAGTAGACTGGGAAGTTTTACCTGTGATCTCCTGACAGATACCATAGGTAACCAGGCCTTTTGTCTTTAAAATAGGTATGGAGAATCTCAACATTGGAGGATAAGTCTGTGAAAAACACCATTATGTTCACAACGTCCTGCTGAAACAGCACTTTAAGGAAAGTTCTCTTTGAGGACTTTTTTTTTTTTTGAGACAGTTTTGCTCTGTTGCCCAGACTGGAATGCAGTGGCACAATCTCAGCTCACTGCAACCTCCGTCTCCTAGGTTCAAGAAATTCTCCTGCCTCAGCCTCCTTAGAAGCTAGAATTACAGGTGCCCACCACCAAGCCTGGTTAATTTTTGTATTTTTAGTAGAGACGGGGTTTCAGCATGTTGGCCAGGCTGGTCTTGAACTCCTGACCTCAGGTTATCCACCTGCCTCGGCCTCCGAAAGTGCTCGGATTACAGGCATGAGCCACCACGCCTGGCCCCCTTTGAGGATTCTTTCAGACTAGCATGGCATTGGTTATGAGTGTTCTTACACATTCAGAAAGTAAAGCACCAAGGTTTACAGTGTAGGCCAGGCACGGTGGTTCACATATGCAATTTCAGCTCTTTGGGAGGTCTAGGTGTTACTGGAAGGGGGTCCCACTTCAGACCCCAAGAGAAGGTTCTCGGACCTCACACAAGAAAGAATTTGGGGAGAGTCCATAGAGTAAGGTGAAAGCAAGTTTATTAAGAAAGTAAAGGAATAAAAGACTGGCTACTCCAAAGGCAGACAGCAACATGGGCTGCTCAATTGAGTGTACTTAGAGTTGTTTCTTGAATATATACTAAACAATGGGTGGACTATTCACACGTTTTCTGGGAAAGGGGCTGGGATTTCCCAGAACTGAGAGTTTCTCCCCATTTTAGACTTTATAGGGTAACTTCCAGGCATTGCCATGGCATTTGTAAACTGTCATGGCTCTGGCTAATGCATTATAATTAGAGTATAATGAGCAGTGAGGATGACCAGAGGTCACTTTCATCCTCATCTTGGTTTTGGTAGGTTTTGGCTGGCTTCCTTACCGCATCCTATTTTATTAGCAGGGTCTCTGTGACCTGTATCTTGTGCTGACCTCATATCTCATGCCGTGACTAAGAATGACTAACCTCCTGGGAATGCAGCCCAGTAGGCCTCAGCCTTATTTTACCCAGTCCCTATTCAAGATGGAGTCGCTGACATAGGTGGGAAGATTGCTTGAAGCCAGGAGTTGGAGTCCAGCCTGCGTAACATAGTGAGATCCTGTCTCTACAAAACTAAACTAAACTAAACTAAACTAAACTAAACTAAACTAAACTAAAATATAAAATGTTACAGTGTTAATAAGACTAAATTCCAGGATTTTATATTAAAAATGGAGGTTTGAACCCTCCACAAACACTGCTAAAATAATAGCAAAAGTTTTAAAATGGTATCAACTAGTAAGAACAAAGAGAACTGCAAGGGAAATACTCTTTGAAAAGAGAGTTCACCAATGTTTTGGAAATGTAGACAGACAAGAGGGAACAGATTAGCATCACAAAGGATAGTACAATGTAGTGCCTGTTGGGTGGTTACTGACAAAACATGTGCCAGACCTGGAACCCCCGAGAAATTGAACACTTGAAGATACTTGCAATTCCAAAATCCATGAAGGTTGGAAAACAAACCAATTCTTTTTTGGAAAGCTCATTTAGTTGCATAAAGTGGTCTGACTTCACTCATTTGGAGAGAAGCTAACTTGAACTGATACGAGGCTATTTATAACCTTTAATTTTTCCACTGAATATGCACATTTATATGCTTCACTGCAGAAATAATAGTATGTTTGAGAAAATTTTATTTATTAAAATGCCAACAAAAATAGTGATATATCTATTGGGAAGACAGAAGAGAGGGCACAAGGGGTAAGACTGAAGAATGTAAGAGTTAAATCCTGAACTACCTCAAAAGGAAGTTAAGGCGTAATGCTCTAAAATGTTCAGAAATGGCAGTGTAAATATATTATTCAGAAATATGATAGCAAATAACTAAATAGTCCTATAACTACTAGGTATCCAAAAACCTTTTTTGGTTAACTTCTATCAAACAGTCAAGGCACATATAATCCTAATCTATATGAGCTATTTGAGATAATATAAAGAGAAGGACTGCTTCTCAACTCATTTAAAGGTGATAGCTTAACTTTAAAAAAATAGGACAGCATGGGCAAGGAAAATTTCAGGCCAGTTATCAGTCATGAACATAGATTTATATTATTAGCAAACTAAATCCACTAATGCATGAAAAGAATACTACATAATGATTAAGTAGAGCTAATCCAGCAAAATAACGTTGATTTAGTGTAAGAATTCATGTAATATGTAATCACCACACTAACTGATTAAGGAAGAATAATCATATGATTGTTTCAGTTAATACAGAAGCATCTGATAAAATTCAGCATTAATTTGCGATTAAAAAAATAGGCAAACCTAGATGACAAAGAACTTCCTTAATCTGATAAGGAGTGTCTACAAATAACCCACAGCAATGGTATTATCAATAGTGAAAGGTTAAAAGCTTCTCCTTTGAAATCCAGAACAAGGCAAAGATGCCCGCCATCACCACCGACCTTCAATTTTGTTCTGGAGCTCTTAGCCAAGTACGAAAATAAACAAAGTTGATATTTTGCAGATATTTACACAGACAAGTCTGAAGAATCTACAGATACATTAGAATAAGCAAATTTTATAATTTGCTGGATACAGAATGTATAATAGAATATAAGTATATATGTCTCTGCTTCAAATAGATTTATAAACTTGAACAAACTTATTTTGCAGAACTTTACATATTGACTTTAAAATTTATGTAAAATTGCAAAGGGCTAAGAATAGCCAAGATAGTCGTGAAGAAGAAGAATGAGGTATAGGACTCGCCTTTCCAGATATCAAGATTGATATAAAGCTTTGGTAGTCAAGACAGTGTGGTATGAAAACAAGTACAGAACAATACTGATATGGTTTGGCTGTGTTCCCACCCAAATCTCATCTTGAATTGTATTCCCACGTGTTGTGGGAGGAACCCAGTGGGAAGCCCACAGTCTCTTCAGAGGCTCCTGCCTGCGCCTTGCCACAACTGGCGTCCACCACACACTGCCAACCTCTGAGTCGTGGCAGCGTGGGAATGGTGTTGGGTTTGCAGGTGCACGAGAGTATTATGGGCTTCCCTACCTTCCCTGGAAGCCCCAGCAGTTGATGGTGAGTTTTCCAATCAATGATTTTATCCATGACTCAGCAGACCCCTGGGCCCTGGGAGTGGACAAGCCAGTGTCAGTCCCCGGCTGTGTTCATGGAAAGCAGCACCAGAGAAACGCATGGGCAGAGCAGACGGCACAGAGGGAGCCTCCCTCTGCTGGGAGCAAAGCAAGCACACAAGTTTTCACACATAGGGCATGGGCACTCACACACACAGGACACGGGCACCCACGCACACAGGGCACAAGAGCCCACACACACAGGGTATGGGCACCCACACACACAGGACACGGGCACCCACACACACAGGACACGAGCACACCACACACACAGGACACGGGCACACCACACACAGGACATGGGCACCCACACACACAGGACACGGGCACACCACACACAGGACACGGGCACACCACACACACAGGACACGGGCACACCACACACACAGGACACAGGCACCCACACACACAGGACATGGGCACCCACACACAGGACATGGGCACCCACACACAGGACATGGGTGTACCACACACAGGACACGGGCACCCACACACAGGACACAGGCACCCACACACGGGACATGAGGGCACCCACACACACAGTACACGGGCACCCACACAGGGAACTACAGCCCACGTACAGGGCATGGGCACCCACACACAGGGCGTGAGAGTCCACACACAGGGCACCGGCCGGGTCCTGGCTCACACCTGGTGCACCTGGGAGCTGCCTCCTCAGCCATACACTGGAGCCACCCCTGGCTCTGGACAGCAGCGGATGCTCTGGCTCCTAGGGAGCCATGGTGGACTTAGCCAGTCTGATGTTGAAGATATAGGGGCCAGGGCCACGGTGCTAACAGACGGCCTTGAACTTGAAGGCTGCCCGTTTCTGCACTCTTGCGCCAGTCTCTGTGTGTGAGTAGGCTTTGGAGTGCAGGATCCCAGGCAAGTGCACTTGGCATTTGGACAGATGGTGGCAGGTCACCCACACAGCAGCTGCAGCCATGTGCACCCTGGCCACTTGGCCAGAGCATGCTGATCACCCGCACTGCCATGGTCTTGTAGAAAAACTCTTGAGTCTGGTTTTAGCCGATGTCTCCCGGTTGTTGGGAAGACACAGAAGCATCCATCAGAGTAAACCTGCAGAAGACCCTGCATGTGCTTCTGAGGCGGGTTCTGGGCTCCGGTGTGGATGCCTTCGTTGGGGGCCCTTATGCTGCCGACCCCAGAGCCCTCCACGCTCCACTCACAGGTTCTCACCCAGAGGCCAATTCCCCCAGTGCCTGCAGAGGACCAGAATTCCCCCGGTGCCTGCAGAGGACCAACCAGAATTCCCCCGGTGCCCGCAGAGGACCAACCAGAATTCCCCCGGTGCCCGCAGAGGACCAGAATTCCCCCGGTGCCCGCAGAGGACCAGAATTCCCCCGGTGCCTGCAGAGGACCAGAATTCTTGGGCTTATAGAGCAGGTGAGGATTTGTCCCAAACTGGGGTGACCTGGCCCTGGCTTCCCAAGAAGCTTTAGGCAGCACACGCATATGCATTGTGTTTTTACAGCTATATATTTACTTCAACGGTTACCAAAACCATCATGCCCACAAACGACCTCATGGATAAAGTGCTGGGGGTGGGGTAAAGCAAACCTGTGAGTCAAAAACAAGTACTGGGACCTGATCCAGACAGTGCACAAATCACTTACACCAGGGAAACACAGGCGTAGAGGCTGATCCCCAGAACGAGGTGGTACAATCAAGCTTCTGAAACCCCGCAGTCGTCAGGGTCGGAGGGTTGCGCTGGGTCTCACCTTCTTGCCCCCTTTCAGGTCACTCGGGCGTCACTCACAAGGCCTCATCAAATGCACCCCATGAGCGTGGATGACTCCAGAGAAAACCTTCTAAGGGTTTCCAGAGACGCATTTTTGCTCCTTTGGAGTAATGGGAACAAGGGGTCACTCTGCTTCATGATAAGGCAGTGACCCCACATGCGTGTGCAGGTGAAACTGCTTTCTCTCCAGCCAGGATAAAAGAGGAGGCTCACAGCTCTCCACCCAGCACCAGCAGCTGGCGACAGGGCCACGTGTTTGTCAGGACAGGACCCACGTGCACACACGGTTGTGTCAAGAGCTCTCTGCCTTGCATGTCTAATCATAACAGAAAAACACAAATTCGGGGGAACATTCTTCTGGTGTATTTTTCCCACCCGTTACACAGTTCTGGTTCAGGACCATGGCGACCTGAGCACAGGACTCCTCCATCCTCCACCTGCACCATGGCAAAGCCATCTCATGGTGAGCTTGCAAGAGAGTCTGGTGGGGGACAGAGAGGAGGAAGCCTGTCCCCAGCTGTTTTCTGCGGTGCTCTGGATACTTCGTGTTCTGTAGAGAATGAGGATGAAGTTGACAAAAAATCCAGAAAGGTTGCTGTGGATGGGGCAATGCAGGCCATTCTCCCAGGGAGTTGGTCCCACTCTGACCATCTTCCCTGCCCTACAAGGGAATGGAGGGCCTCTGTGTAAGCAAACACCGTAGGGCTGTGCGTGTGTGAGACAACGTGTGCCAAATGCAATCTCATCAACCCATCTGCCCTTCGACACCCGGGAGCTTGTCCAAGCAGAGAGAAAACACTCATCCAGAGTTTAGCAAATAATGCCATCAATTGAAACAGGTTTACTTCCACTGAGATGTCTTTAAAAGCAGAGTGATTTTAAAATAATGGTTGGTTTTAAACTGCTTATTTAGGTGTCATGAGTGCATTTCAGTGGGAGTTTTTTTTGTTTGTTTTTTTGTTTTTTGTTTTTTAAGACAGAGTCTCACACTGTCACCCAGGCTGGAGTGCAGGGATGTGATCTTGGCTCACTAAAACCTCCACCTCCCAGGTTCAAGCGATTCTTGTGCCTCAACCTCCCATGTAGCTAGGATTACAGGCATGCACCACTACATTCTGCTAATTTTTGTATTTTGGACAGAGTTTTGCCATGTGGTCCAGGCTGGTCTCAAACTCTGGACCTCAGGTGACCCTCCTGCCTCAGCCTCCCAAAGTTCTGGGATTACAGGCGTGAGCCACTGCGTCCGGCTGGGACTGTTTTCATAACATCATTGTGTTTTAAGAAAACTTTCATGGCTTGTGACAAATAGCATGTAACTCAGTAAGTTTTGTGAACAAAGCTATGTGAAAGGATGATAAAATCTTGGGACCCCAGTGCACTCTGCCAAAAGGAAAAACTTAAACTGGAAGCTGAATCATGCAAGAAGTGGCCTTTCCTTTTGTTCCTAAGCAGAGGGCTATGGATAAAAGCATCTCCACCAGTAGCTGCTCTCCATAAAGTGCCAAAAGGTAATGAGCTCAAAAGGGACACATCATGGGCCAACCCCCTGCCTGCTCTCTTTCTCTTGCAACATGATTCCATGACAGGCCACACCCTCCCTCTTTCCCCTCCAGCCCACTTCTCCCCTTTACAATTCAGAGCCCTCAAAATCGTCTTTGAATAAAGGCAGGGACTGGATTCCATAACGGGCCACACCCTCCCTCTTTCCCCTCCAGCTCACTTCTCCCCTTTACAATTCAGAGCCCTCAGAATCGTCTTTGGATAAAGGCAGGGACTAGATTCCATAATGGGCCACATCCTCCCTCTTTCTCCTCCAACCCACTTTTCCTCTTTACAGTTCAGAGCCCTCAAAATTATCTTTGAATAGAGGCAGGGACCACAGATTGTTCCTGTGGTTTTGTGTTCCTCTTTTCAGGAAATGTCCTTACCTTTGGCAAAATAAATTTCTAAACTAATGAAGCCCTGTCTCAGACGCTTTCTGGTTCTGGCTATGTAACTAGGACTGAGATCAAAAACAGGACCCTGGCAACTCCCTCTGTGGAGCAGTTACCTGACCCCCGCGGGGACCACTATCCTGACCCGGATGCCAATTGGCACTGCCCAGTTCTGAATTCCATGCACGTGGCCCCGGCAGGAGGCACCGGTGCCCTCCTTCCTCCCAGCATCACGCCAGCATCACACCCACATCACGCCAGCCTCCCGCCAGCATCACGCCAGCATCACACCCACATCACACCAGCCTCCCGCCAGCATCACGCCAGCATCACACCCACATCACGCCAGCCTCTCGCCAGCATCACGCCAGCATCACGCCAGGCTCACCCTGTTGTGGCTGCACCTGAAGCTTGTTTACTGTTGCTGCCTTGTTGGATTCTGTCCCATGAACACACCACGGTTTATTCATCCATTCTGTTGTCAATGGGCATTTGGACCATCTTCAGTTTGGGGCAATGAATACACCTGCTGTGAACATTCAGATGCTCTTCTTGGGTGAATTTACATACACATTTCTGTTGGGCATGTGCTAGGGGCTGCATCGCTGGGTCACTGCCTCCCTGAGTCCCCTGTGTCCAGCTGCAGGACCCCCTCACATGCACCCCAGCTCCCACTGCTCCACAGTTAGGCCATGATTTGATATTTCTGCCTTTCTCATCTTGGCCATGCTAGTGCAGAACAGAAGTTCCTAATGTTGGCATAAATCAAATTTATCTGTGTAAGTTTCTGGAGCCTCTATTTGTTCCATTGGTCCATGTTTCTTTCAAGAGCCCCACCTTGTGTTATTTACTGTAGCTTTAAATTAAGGCACAATACCCAATAGTGAGAGTCCTCTGACTTTGCTCTTCCTCAAGATTGTATTAACTGTTATTGACTCTTTGTGTGTTTTTAATTTTTTTATTATATTTTAAGTATAATAAAATACTGGAGACCCGGGTGCTGGTGGTGTCAGAATCGAGTTTGAGTCTGAGGAGTGACCTGGGGCTGGCTGGGCTAGGCAGCATCACGGGGTTCTGCAGCCCAACTGCACATCAGGCTGGTGACAGTCACACCGCCTATTACTTCATGTGTCATCAGAGCATCGCTAGAACACAGCACTTCAAGTGGGCAGATTTAGTGAGCCATAGTCTAAAGACAAGTAGAGCCACTGAAATCCTAAATTTCAATAAATCATCTCCTTGTTACTTGTCTTATTGGAATTAATCCTTTGAAATTATGTGGGGTGGGAGTTAAAGCTAAGAACTAATTATGTTAATGTTAAAACTAAGATTTTTCTGGCCAGGTGTGGTGGCTCATGCCTGTAATCCCAGCACTTTGGGAGGCCGAGGTGGGCAGATCACCTGAGGCCAGGAGTTTGAGACCAGCCTGGCCAACATGGTGAAACCCTATCTCTACTAAAATTCAAAACTTAGCTGGGCATGGTGGCAGGTGCCTGTAATCCCAGCTATTCGGGAGGCTGAGGCAGGAGAATCGCTTGAACTAGGAGGCAGAGATTGCAGTGAGCCGAGATTGTGCCATGGCACTCCAGCCTGGGCAAAAGGAACAAAACTCTACCTCAAAAAATAAAACAAGATTTTTTCTGAGAAAAAGGTGTAAAACCATATACTAAATTTGAAATAGAAATATAAGCGTGAACTCATTTGTTGTTCTTTTACCGTAGACACATTTCCTAGCTCTGCCCCAGTAGCAGTAGACATATCAAACACCTAGAAAGTGGTCTCTAATACATGAAAACCATGAATTCATAGTGATGGTTTCAAAGCCAAAACCAACCAAACAAACACATGTAATTGGTCACTCTTGGAGGCACCTAGGGCACTAACTCCTAACACTGGGAATGGACACTTGAAGGAAGATCAGCGATTATCCTGTCTTTTCTCTACAAATTGCAATTCAGGGAAACCTTGTTGATTAGGAAAAGTTCTTTACAGAAGAATTCCTGCAAATAAGTGAGTAAAGAATGACAGTTTAAGAATTGTCCCAGCCTGGCCAACATAGTGAAACCCCATCTCTAAAAACACAAAAAATTAGCCAGGCATGATGGTGGGTGCCTGTAATCCCAGTTACTCGGGAGGCTGAGGCAGGAGAGTCGCTTGAACCCAGGAGGCGGAGGTTGCAGTGAGCCGAGAGTGCGCCACTGCACTCCAGCCTGGGCAACAAGAGCGAGACTCTGTCTCAAAAAAAAAAAAAAGAATTGTCAAATTGCCACCCCTAATGCCGGGGTTCTCTAACCTGTGTAACAGGATCACCTGGAGGGACCCTCCTCCAGACCTTCTGATTCAGTCCTGGGGGTACCCCACCCCAGATCTTCCGATTCAGTTCTGGGGGGACCCCACCCCAGACCTTCCAATTCAGTCCTGGGGGGACTCCAACCCAGACCTTCCGATTCAGTCCTAGGGGCACCCCACCCCAGATCTTCCGATTCAGTCCTGGGGGGACCCCACCCCCGATCTTCTGAGTCAGTTCTGGGGGGACCCTGCCCCGGATCTTCCGATTCAGTCCTGGAGGGACCCTACCCCAGATCTTCCTATTCAGTCCTGGTTCGGCCTGAGAATTTGCATTTCTAACATGTCCAGGGACCACAGTTTGAAAACCTTCATGGCAGACATGTAATGGGATGACATGGTCCAATAAATGAAGGAAAAATAACAGGTGGCAACCTCAGGCAGCTTCATCCCAACCAGTAAGAAAGTAAATCCTTTTGTAAACTAAGAGGAAGTATTAATATGGGCGTTTGAGCAAACATTTAAGTGTTAGGACAAAGAATTAAAAACTAGCACAGGCACCCCCGAAGCATGATAGGATGGCAACAGAAGGGCTGATTTAGTTTCCGAGAAATAACTGACAGACAGTGTTGTGTGTGTGTCTACTACTTAGGAACCCAAAATAAACCTTCAGACCGTTTTCATGAGTACTGAGACCAAGAAAACCACTGGGCAGTGGGTGGTTTGGAAATGTAAATGTTGATGGTACTCCACTAATGAGTCATGGAACGATGTTTCATACTGAAAATGTTTTGTAAATGTGAGTTTCAAGGTTTCAAAGTGAACCCGTATGTGTTAGGAGAAAGAACATACCAAAGAAGGAAAATAATTGGGTCAATATAAAAAGTAGAATATTGCTCAGAGAGATGTGGATAATTCCTAACACGGATCAAAGGCACCAAAAAGGTGAGCTGTGAGTAAGTTGTTCAGACCTGCACCGTGCCCTGCAGTAGACACAGACAACATCTTGGTAGGCAACTGGGTGAAAATTCAGAGACAACCCCAGGAACTATGAGGATGAAAAAAGTTAGCATTCATGGAATGAGGCACTGAAGAACCTGAAAAGCTGGAACAACCCCATGAAATAATGAAAATAATTGTAGTATCCTGAACTGGGGTACAGGACACAGGACTGACGTGGAAGGCGGCATGAGACTACGCGCGCGGGAAAGACCCAGTGATCACAGTGGCCCAAAGCTGGGCACTTCCCAATTCTGGGGATTTGTGCTACAGGCACTCCAGGCTCCGGAGGCGCCCAGTGTTTCCAACTGCATGGGGTCAGAGGCGGCGCTGATGCACAGCGTGGGGGAGCAGGTTAAACCTAAAGGAGAGAAGCTTTTCGGGGCGGAACAGACAACGGAGAACGCTGCACACTGCCCTTTCCACCCGAATTGTGTTTTGCCTTTTTTTTTTTTTTTTTTTTTTAGACGGAGTTTTGCTCTTGTTGCCCAGGCCTGTAGTGCAATGGCCTGATCTCGGCTCACTGCAATCTCCGCCTCCCGGGTTCAAGCAATTCTCCTGCCTCAGCCTCCCGAGTAGCTGGGATTACAGGCGTGCGCCACCACGCCCGGCTAATTTTGTATTTTTAGTAGATATGAGGTTTCTCCATATTGGCCAGGTTGGTCCCGAACTCCCGACTTCAGGTGATCCACCGGCCTCGGCCTCCCAAAGTGCTGGGATTACAGGCGTGAGCCACCGCACCCGGCCTGCTTTTTTTTTTTTTTTTTTTTTCATAGTCTCGCTGTCCACCGGGATGGAGTTGCAGTGATCTCGGCTCCCTGCAGCCTCGAGCTCCCAGGCTCAGGCGATCCTCCCGCCTCAGTCCACGGAGTAGATGGGACCACAGGAGCCCGCCACCACGCCCGACTACTTTTTGTAATTTTTGTAAGGATGGGGTCTAGCCACGCTGCCCAGGCTGGTCCCAACTGCTGGGCTCAAGAGCTCCGCCAGCCTCCGCCTCCCAAAGCGAAGGGACCGCAGGCGGGAGCTACCGCGCCCCGCCCAGAGTTTCCGACTGTTAGCGTGAATCATATTCACGTCAAAACTTCTTTTTATACAAGAACTAAAAGGCAAACTAAATCCCTGCTCCATCACTGCCTGTCCCGGGTGGCAGCGCGGGATATTTTCTCCAAGCGCCTACCCGGCCCCGCGCGCAGGTGGCCTGCGCCGGAGGATCCCGGACAACGCACATTTCCTCCGCCCCCGGAAGTGGCGGTAACGCCAGGCTCTGCCCCCGACAGAGGCGGAAGCGGAGTTGCCCTGAGAGGTCTCCCGTTGCCGCAGGCGCCTCAGCCCAGCAGCGCGCCTTGGCTCTTGGCCGCCTACTCCTACGGCCCTGGCCCCGGGCGGCCAGGGGCCTGCTGCGGGCGGGGCGCTGCCCGACCAGAGATTCCTGTGGAACGTCTTCCAGAAGTGCGGGCTGGCACCGCCCCGGCACCCCCCGCCTCCGCCGCAGCCTCCCCCGACCCCTGCCCCGACCCCTGCCCCGACCCCGCGGCCCACCCCGACCCCTGCCCCAACCGCCGGGCCGCCCCCGTTCCCTGACGGTTTCCCCGCGGCCTCCCCCATCACCTGCCGGGTCCCCAACGGCCTCCCCTGTCCCCTGCCCCGACCTCCGCCGCCTCCCCTGTCCCCTGCCCCGACCCCCGCGGCCGCGCCCGACCCCTACCCCGACCGACGCGGCCGCCCCCATCCCCTGCCGGGTCCCTCGCAGTCTCCCCCGTCCCCTGCCCGGTCTGCTGTGGCCGTCCCTGCCTCCTGCCCGGTCCCTGTCCTGTGCATGGGGCCCTTCTTAAGGTGCAGAGTGCGCCACTGCAGACCCGAGATCGCGGCCACCGGCTCCTGGGCTAGGCCCTTTTACTCGCCTCAAGAGCCCTCAGGGGGAGAGTCTCCAGGGTGCTTGTTTGGGGAAAGCGGAAACAGACTGCCTGGGCCTGTGTTAAAATGTCAGCAGCCAAAGAAGAAGCAACGACCTGGCCTCTGGTCGGGCCAGGTGACCTTTATGGCGGCGCCTTCTGTCCCTGGTCGCTTTTCCACTGAACGAATGACTGAAACTATAGTAACTCATGGCCAGGGAATGGCTTAGTTATCTGAGGGAATCTTTTCTTGTTTGTGAAAAAGGGAAACTGGTGCAAATGAGAATTCAGACAGGCCAGGAGGGGAAGGAAGGGAAGGATTGAGGTGGGAAAAGAGAGAGAAAGACGATTGACCTCTTAGCAGAAGACCACACTTGGACGTCGGCTCATGGGGCACTTCCTTGATTCTCCTGTACTCCTCAGCGGGATGGGAGAGGCGGAGGTTCCAGGAGGGAGCCTTCCAGAGTCGGTGCAGGGTTGACAGGAGACGTTGTTTTGCTTTTCCTGAACTTTCAGTCGCCAGCTTATTTGGTCTTGATGTTGTTGTAGGGTTGATAAAGACAGCAGTGGAGTGATATCAGACGCCGAGCTTCAGCAAGCTGTCTCCAACCGTGTGTGGGCCGGTGGGACCTGGGCCTCCAGACCAAGAAGCCGCGAGCCTGCCCTGCTCACAGTGGATAACTTTCTTTCTGAAGTTGATTTTCCAAGGACAAAGGAATCATTAGGACAAATTATTATTACTGCTTCATGGTGGAGATGCTTCTGGTTTATTTTGTGGCTACTGCTGTTACTGCTTGGAGTGCCTCACCGAGCCAGCTAACAACTGCGTGCGTGAGCACAGGGAAAGGCTTCTTGAGAAATGAAAACTAGGTTGTAGGTTTAGAAGGGGAATAGGAAGGTTAGCTCTGTACAGCTGAAAGCCTTTTGGTAAGTTGGAGGTCCTTGAATTTCCTCGGTGACTGCATCTTGGTGACTTCTCTGAATAGACCTTCGAGGGCACTGGGGGGTGATTGTTGGAAGGCTTGGGGAGCTCAGGCAGCACTTGTGTGGGAACGTGGCTGTTACAGGAACTGCAGAAACTGGGACTGGTTTCCTCGGGAAAGGATTGGGGGTGTTGGAGGCGCTGGCAGGGGAGTTACCGGGAGGTGTTCTTATCAGTGTGCCAATACTGGGCGTTCAGGCAGCGAGAAATCCGGGTCCTTGGGTGTTGTGAGCTCCCTGGAGCTATGTTCTTGCCAGTTTCAGCTCAATTGATCCCTCTCCCCTGAGCTATCATTGGATACATTTTACTTCATTGAACACCTGACTGCTGCTTTTTCTGTAATCCCTCAGGGACAGTCATCTTTTCTGATTCTGTGTATAGTTTGCCTTTCCAGATCCGTGCCATTTAAGCTAGAAAAGGGGTCAGTTTTGAGATGATGTGAAAATGTTGAAAGGCTCCTCGTTATTAATGGGAAGTATCTGATGTTGCCAGAGACTGAACTGGGGCGCGGGGAGCACTACGGCTGCTAGTCACTGCCTCACTGCGCTGTGGGTGGGGGGGTGCTGGATTCAGCCTTACTGCCTAATGATTTGTGAGGATTTGTGTTTTCAGAGTAACATGTTTACTTTATATTATGACATTAGTTCCTAATATGTGACGTGTGGGCCACAGATGCTGGTGTATTATTTCACATGCATTTATATAGATTGTTTTCAGGGAATTCAGAAATTCTGTTATCTCTACGCTAGTGATTGTGCTTTCTTGATTTTTGTCTTTTCATTATTATTAAATCCTCCTTTTTTTTATTTGCATCTCTGTTCATTTATACTCGGGAAGTGCAAGACATGGCTACTAGAAAGAGATGTCAAGAGAACCCGGAATCCAGTAGGCTACAATTTGGCAAATCTTAGCTTAAAACTTCCTAAATGTTGACCACAGTGGATGCAAATGGCTCTGTGCATTATCTGTTAAATATGGTCAGATGACCACCCAGGTTCAAGTGGTTTGTCACCAGGGTGATACGAGCCACATGGAGTGCCCTCCTCAGAGGCCATGTCTCAGAGACGTTTATTTCGAGTGGTTTTCCAGTGAGTGATGCAAGATTTATGATCCATTTTAACAGCCTGCTTTTTATGCATTTGCTCAAATTTTTAGATTTTAGGTTTAGTTTTAGGTTTTCTGTTAAACTTGCTCAACTAGGAGTGGTGGTCAAATACTGGAACTCATTAGCATGATAGCCTGCCCACCTTGGCAGGCTCCACTGGAGTGCTTTGGGGCCTGCCTGGATTCCAGTCCTGGCTCTACCAGGTTTGTGGCCTTGCTGTTACTGGGAGGGAGTATTGAGGAAATGCATGCGAGGTGCTTCCCGTGATTCCTGGCACAGAGCAAGTGCTCAGTAATTGTCAGCTGTGAGTATTAGTAGTAGCTAATACACTACCATTATTCTTGGCTAACAAGCCAGCTCAAAGCTTTGATGGTTTCCATTACCTGATGATGGTGATGATGGTTTCCACGTACTGAACACTCACACCACTGGGCTAGGCGCTTAACCCAAATCAAAGGTCAGCATTATTGTTTGGGGGTGGGGGAGACACCTCCTGCTCTGACTTGTGTGTTTGGGTTCCTGTATTTTCACCAGAGGGTGTTAGTCCTGCCCCAGTTCAGCTGGTCCTCAAAGCATATATAGCTCTTTAGCCATCAGCAAGTGTCAGTCAGAACATAATCTTGATTTCAGCTGCTACTAAATATCTACCAGGAGCCTGCTTGAGAGAGAGAATTGCCTGACAGGTGCTGAGTCCACCATTCCTGAAATACTTTGAAATCAGTGTCTGGCTTAACCCAAGCTGTGTATCGGGACTCTGTCACCGTGGTCCCAGTGGAGTCACTTTTCTTAGGCGCCCCCCCTTTACCTTGGGCTCTGAGCTTCCTCTGCCTTTCATCTCTGCAGGATGAAGCCCCACCTGCCCTTCAGGATGCAAAGCCCTCCTCTATAAAATGCGTGCGGGGCCAGGTGTAGTGGCTCACGTCTGACCTCCCAACACTTTGGGAGGCTGAGGCAGGGGGATCGCTTGAGCCCAGAAGTTTGAGACCAGCCTGGGCAACATTGTGAGACCCTGTTCCTTGAATTGCCCTGGGAGATTTCCTCAGCTTGTGCTGGAGGCATGTGGCCCCATGAAACCCATAGTCACCGTTCACCCTGAGAGACGCTGGCTTTGGGGCTCACATGCCTGCTGCGGGGCAGCCCCAGGAGATGGCCACCCTGTTTCTCCCGGAGCTTGAGCTGCACGTGTTCTCAGCAACTGTGGTGGCTGTTCTGTTTTGTTTGCATCTTATAAACCGTTTACCCGATTACATTTTCCTCTTCAATTTAGCTGCCAGAAAATTTAAAGTCAGATTGGTGGCTCGCCAGTAATGAGAGTTTAGAGTAGAGGTAAACTTTATGACATAGTCTTAGACTCTTCACTTTCTCCTCAGCCAACATGATTCACATTTACTTTATTTTGCTGTACTGTGAGTGTCTTTGTGTTTCCTGAATTCCTTCTGGAATAAGGCAGGTTGTTAGTAAGCACAGGTTTCTGGTCCATCTCATAGCCTCAGGCAGTGGGCGGTGCTGTCCGTGCTCCCTTTCTGGGTTACCTGTGGTAGCTCTCAAGTTGCAGGGCTGCGATTTGAAGCCTGATTTAGTACACCGTGTTTCTGTCGTGTTCTGTGGTGGTTTGCTCCTCACGTGAGCATTCACCCTGTGGCCCTGTTTCTCCACCACACCTCTGCCTGGTGGCATCCTACTGGATGTCTCAGCCGAGCCACTCTGTTCTGAAGACGCCCTTGTCCTCCACCACTTTGCTTTGGGCTCTGAGCTTCTTCTGCCTTTCGTCTCTGTAGGATGAAGCCCCACCTGCCCTTCAGGATGCCAGCCTTGACAACATTGTGAGACCCTGTTTCTACAAAAACTAAACAAGTGTAGTGGTGCACGCCTGTAGTCCCAGCTACTTGGGAGGCTGAGATGGGAAGATCACTTGAGCCTTGGAGGTTGAGGCTGCATTGAGCTGAGATCAAGCCACTGCACTCCAGCCTGGGAGACAGAGCGAAATCCCATCTCAAAAAAACAAAGAAAGTGGATGCGCGCTGCTCCTGCCATTGGATCATCACAGCATTTTTCTTTTCTCTGATGTGCGCCTTTTTCCTCACCGTGGGGGCTCATGCTTTCGTGGTTCCCTCTCGCTACTAGATTGTGAGCTGCATGAAGGAAGGTTCATAGTTGTGTTGTATGTACAGGCACACAAACTTTGTTCTTGGATAGACACGTATCAATCCGCTTCCTTCTCCTCTCTGAATTTATTTGAAAAAAAAAAAATTAGAGATGGAGTCTCACTGTCTTTCCCAGGCTGGTCTCAAACTCCTAGGCTCAAGCGATCCTCACGCCTCTGCTAATATGAATCATTAGCCTATACTAATATGAATTCCTATACTAATATGATTGAAATTAGTTTGACTTCTATAATTGTTCTCCCAGATTGGGCTTCTGTTTTGATAGTAGAACTAAATTATTAGGCTATTTCAAGAAATTAATATATTACTGGTAGAAAAACTGAAGCTACAAAATGGCCTGGTTTCTCACTTCAGTTAAATTTGTGCTTCTGAGTGCTTGTATTCTAGGTGAAACCGCACTGAGAAGGTATTTGTGGCCTGTATGCTGATTCATTGATTAGACTTCTTTGCACAGGAGAGCTGCTAAAAATTACTGTGGTGAACAGGTATGAAGAAGAAGGCTGTTCTCTGCCCTTCTTTTTGCAATAAAATGTTACAAACTATCTTGAGTTTGATCCCTTTTCGGGTGTTTGGGTTTTTTTTTTTAACATTCACATGTTTCTTGGAATTATAAGAAATTAACTTTGTGCTTCTGAAGTGGGTTTGCCTCAATATAACACTGATGTATTTGAAAGGGGCATTTTTAAAGCTGTACTTTAAAAAATAATAATTCTTAAATTCGTTTCAAGGTTTTTTGTTTGTTTGTTTGTTTTTGAGATGGAGGCTGTCTCTGTCACCCAGGCTGGAATGCAATGGCATTGATCTTGGCTCAGTGCAACCTCTGCATCTGGAGTTCAAGCGATTCTCCTGCCTCAGCCTCCTGAGTAGCTGGGACTACAGGCACCTGCCACCACGCCCAGCTAATTTTTGTATTTTTAGTAGAGACGGGGTTTCACCCTGTTAGCCAGGATGGTCTCGATCTCCTGACCTTGTGATCTGCCCGTGTCAGCCTCCCAAAGTGCTGGAGGCAGAGGTTGCAGTGAGCTGAGGTAGCGCCACTGCACTCCAGCCTGGGGGACAGTTAGACTCCATCTCAAAAAAAAAAAAAAAAAGAATAGAATAACTCTTGTTTAGGTGTTACAAAATCCAGGCCAGACAAATCTAAACTTTAATCTCACACCCAGTTGCTAGATTAGTCCCTTCTCCAGCTCAGGTTCGGCCTAAGCCTCAGGGTTCCTTACTTGGTGGGTACCACCTGCTCCCTTCCCCACCTTTGTTCCTCTTTTTCCTCTGCTGGCTCCTCCGGGGTTGGGTGTGTTCAGAGGCGGAGACAGGCTAAAGGTCTTTGGCTTTTAGGTTCTGTTGATGGGTGAGTTCCAGATACTAGCTTTCTCTTGTAGGATGTTTCATTTATTTATCTATTAAAAATATTTACTTCAAACACACCATCATGTGCCAGACCCTGTTCCAGGCACTGGGGCTAGGGTGATAAATGAGATCAACAAAAATACCTGCCCACATTAAGCTCCTGTTCTAGGGAAGACAAAAAAGAAAGAAAATACACGTGTCCTTAGTACATTAGAAGGTTCCAAGTACTGTAGAGAAAAATAAAGTAGGTTGGACTCAGTGGCTCATGCCTGTAATCCCAGCACTTTGGGAGGCTGAGGTGGGAGGATTACTTGAGCTCAGGGATTTGAGACCAGCCTGGGCAACATGGCAAATCCTGTCTCTAGAAAAAAAAAAAAAAAAAAAAAAGTTAACTGGGTATGGTGGCATGCACCTGTAGTCCCAGCCACTGGGGAGGCTGAGGAGGTGAAGATTGCAGTAAGCCGAGTTGTGCCATTGCACTCCAGCCTGGGTGACAGAGCCAGCCCCTGTCTCAAAAAAAACAAAAGGAAAGAAAGAAAATGAAAAAAAGCAGAGATGGCCAAACGGGAGAGGGCTGGTGCTGGGGTCACAGGGGAGGGGCTGGGGATGCACGGGAGGGGCTGGGGATGCAAGCTTTCCTGAGTTCCCACAGTTCTCTGCCCCTCTCCTGTCTCACAGGGCAAGGGCCACCTGGGGCTTGTGGTGGCTTTGCGCCAAGCTAATATCTTGTTCTTCTCAACAGACGGAGGCCCATTGAGGCTTCTCTGTCCTCCACGGGGAACAGCATTGGCCTAAACCTGCAGACACCATTGCAAAGAGAAGTCAGGCAAACCCGCTGGTGAAGAATGATTCTAGTGTGCTGACAGAGGCTGACATTTCTTGCCATGGGTGATTTAATGTTGGGCCTCAATTTTTCACTCCCCTCGTAAGGGTATGACATAGCCACAACCTTGCCAGGGCCCGAGGGAGGGTGGATGGACTTATCCATCCCATAGGTGTTGGCTCGTGGCTGGGTGACTTGCTTCTGCCAATGAGATTTTCACAGACACAGCACAAGCAGAAGCCTGGAATGTATGGGCACTGCCAGACCTGCCCTCTAAGGCTCTTGATTTTCCCCACGAGATGTGCGTGCCCCAGGGGATGGCGGCTCTGGCTGCGGGATGAGAGGTGTGTGGAGCAGGCATGGTTCCCATCCTTAGCCTGCAGTCAAGCCCAGACTAGATCAGCCTAAGCCCAGCCACGCCACGGGTGCAGGAGTGAAGAGCAAATGCTAACTGTCCATGGAATTGACTTTCAAAGGGGCGTGTCATGTGCCTCTTCCCAGCAACAGTGAAGGCATTTCCCTATCAGTCAGTTGGTAAATGATTATTGACAAACAATGTGCTGGGAAGGTGGAGTGATTTGAGTAGATTTGGCATCTGTTCTCATGGAGCTTCATTTCTAGAGGGGAAGGCAGATGATGGATGGATAAATATAAATGATTCTAACAGGTTGGTGCAGCAGTCATTAAAAGGAATGGCAAAAAAAGGAAACGGGGAGGAGCCGCTGCTGCAGTTCATTAATAGTAATGGCAAAAACCGTGATGACTTGTGCACCAACCTAACACAGTAACCACGGTGTGCAAAATGTGGCAATTGGGAAGTTCCGAGTGCTAGGAGAGCATCTAGCTTCCCGGCGTCAGGAGACGGGGGTTGGCAACCTAACCAAGGTTAAGTCCAAGTGAAGGGGGTGGGCAGGGAGCGATATTTCAGTTAAGACTCCAAGGATGAATGGTATTTAGAGAGTAAACCAATAGAGAGGGTGTGTGTCTGGCACAGAGAAGAGCCTGTGCAAAAGCTCGGGGCGAGAGGACACTGTGTGTTCATCCACCTGAGGGGCGACCAGCAGGCTGGAGCTCAGCGGGTTGAGAGGAGGATGCAGACCCTGGGAAAGGCACCCTAGGCAGGGGGCACAGCAGGGCAAAGTCCTGGAGTCAGGCCTGAGCCTGTGTGGTTTGAGGAATGGACAAGAGGCCTGTCTGGCAGAAAGGGAATGGCACAGGGGAGAGACCTTAGGCCAGAGCAGAGGGCAGGGCTGTGCTGGGCACTGTGGGCTGTGGATGGTGCTGGCATTTAAGAGGGGAGACCCTAGACCAGGGCAGAGGGCAGGGCCGTGCTGGGCACTTTGGGCTGTGGATGGGAGCTGGCATTTATGCTCAGGTGATGGGAATATGTTAAAAGATTTTAAGGAGGGGAGTAGCAGTTGGGATTAATGTGTATTCTGGGAATCTCAACAAAGTAAATTCGTAGTTCGAATTTTCCTAAGACTTCTGCACAGCGAGAGAGAAGATCGTATCTACAGCTATGTGATGATTTTCTTTAAAAATACTAAGTTTTTAAACGTGATTTCAAATGGTGTGTTTCTGTTTCACATTGGATGTAAGTAGATTGCAAGGCTAATGGAAAGTAGAAAAGTTAACTCATGAACATAAAAGAGATATCGATTTGAAAACAAAACATTTATTCATTTACTTCCGCTGCTGTTTTCTTGACTGCTGAATTTCATGAGAAGGGATTGTTCAGGGAGGGTCGTGGGGCTGAAGACCTGGAGAGGAGCTGGTGCTACCGCTGTTCAAATCTGAGGGTAGTGGAGATGGAGACTTGGGGAGGAACAGATGCTGCCTTTTAAGTCTATGAGAGTCATTGAGCTGCACGTCTGGGGAGGAGCCGGTGCTGCCGCTGTTGTCTTAGGTTGAGGAGCTGAAGACAATGAAGGAGCCAGTGTGGCTGTTCTGTGAGGGTCGTGGAGCTGGAGATCCAGGTGGGAGAGATGTTCTAGCTCTGGGAGTAGCTGATGTTTACCTTGAGGGCCCTGCAGCTGCAGACCCGGAGAGGGGTTGATGTAGATTGAGGGCCGTGTAGATGGAGACCCGGAGAGGAGCTGATGTTCAGTTTGAGGATCTTGCAGCTGCAGACGTGGAGAGGAGCTGATGTTCTAGTTTGAGGGTCTTGCAGCTGCAGACCCGGACAGTAGCTGATGTTCTAGTTTGAGGATCTTGCAGCTGCAGACCTGGAGAGGAGCTGATGTTCTAGATTGAGGGTCATGCAGCTGAAGACTTGGGGAGGAGCTGATGTTCGAATTGAGGGTCTTTCACTTGGAGACTGAGGAAGGAGCTGATGTTCTAGATTTAGGGTCACGGAACTGGAGACCTGGAGAGAAGGTGATGTTCTAGTTTGAGGGTCTTGCAGCTTCAGACCCAAGGAGGAACTGATGTTCTAGTTTGAGGATCTTGCAGCTGCAGACCGGGGGAGGAGCTGATGTTCCGGTTTGGGGGTCTTGCAGCCGCAGACCCGGGGAGGAGCTGATGTTCTGGTTTGGGGGTCTTGCAGCCACAGATTCGGGGAGGAGCTGATGATCCGCTTTGGGGGTCTTGCAGCCGCAGACGCAGGGAGGAGCTGATGTTCCGGTTTGTGGGTCTTGCAGCCGCAGATGCGGGGAGGAGCTGATGTTCCACTTTCAAGGTCTTGCAGCCGCGGACCGGGGCAGGAGCTGATGTTCCGGTTTGACGGTCTTGCAGCCGCGGACCCGGGGAGGAACTGATGTTCCGGTTTGAGGGCCCTGCAGCCGCGGACCCGGGGAGGAGCTGATGTTCCAGTTTGAGGGTCGTGCAGCCGCGGACCCGGGGAGGAGCTGATGTTCCAGTTTGAGGGTCTTGCAGCTGTGGACCCGGGGAGGAGCTGATATTCTGGTTTGGGGGTCTTGCAGCCGCAGACCATGGAGGAGCTGTGTTCTGGTTTCGGGGTCTTGCAGGCGCAGGCCGGGGAGGAGCTGATGTTCCGGTTTGAGGGTCTTGAAGCTGCAGAACCGGGGAGGAGCTGATGTTCTGGTGTGAGGTTCTTGCAGCCGCAGACCCTGGGGGGAGCTGATGTTCCAGTTTGAGGGTCGTGCAGCCACAGACCTGGGGAGGAGCTGATGTTCCGGTTTGAGGGTCGTGCAGCTGCAGACCTGGGGAGGAGTTGATGTTCCAGTTTGAGGGTCTTGAAGCCGCAGACCCGGGGAGGAGCTGATGTTCCGGTGTGAGGGTCTTGCAGCTGCAGACCCTGGGGGGAGCTGATGTTCCGGTTTGAGGGTCGTGCAGCTGCAGACCCAGGGAGGACCTGATGTTCTGGTTTGAGGGTCATGCAGCCGCAGACCTGAGGAGGAGGTGATGTTCTGGTTTGGGAGTATTGCAGCCACAGACCCCGGTAGGAGCTGTTGTTCTGGTTTGGGAGTATTGCAGCCACAAACCCGGGGAGCAGCTGATGTTCCGCTTTGGGGGTCTTGCAGCCGCAGACCCGGGGAGGAGCTGATGTTCCGGTTTGGGGGTCTCGCAGCTGCAGACCCGGGGAGGAGCTGATGTTCCGGTTTGGGGGTCTTGCAGCCGCAGACCCGGGGAGGAGCTGACGTTCCAGTGTGAGGGTCTTGCAGCCACAGACCCTGGGGGGAGCTGATGTTCCAGTTTGAGGGTTGTGCAGCTGCAGACCCGGGGAGGACCTGATGTTCCGGTTTGAGGGTCATGCAGCCGCAGACCCGAGGAGGAGGTGATGTTCTGGTTTGGGAGTATTGCAGCTGCAGACCTGGGGAGGAGCTGATGTTCCGGCTTGAGGGTCTTGCAGCCGCGGACCCAGGGAGGAGCTGATATTCTGGTTTGAGGGTCTTGCAGCCGCGGACCTGTGGATGAGCTGATGTTCCGGTTTGAGGGCCCTGCAGCGGCAGACCCAGGGAGGAGCTGATGTTCCGGTTTGAGAGTCATGCAGCCGCATATCCGTGGAGGAGCTGATGTTCCAGTTTGAGGGTCTTGCCACCGCGGAACCTGGGGGGAGCTGATGTTCCAGTTTGAGGGTCATGCAGCCACAGACCCGAGGGGGAGCTGATGTTCCGGTTTGAGGGTCGTGCAGGCGCATACCCAGGGAGGAGGTGATGTTCCAGTTTGAGAATTGTGTAGCCCCATACTCGGGAAGGAGCTGATGTTCTGGATTGAAGGTCGTGCAGCCACAGACCCGGGGAGGAGCTGATGTTCCGGTTTGAGGGTCTTGCAGGCACAGACCAGGGGAGGAGCTGATATTCCGGTTTGAGGGTCTTGCAGGCACAGACCAGGGGAGGAGCTGATGTTCCAGTTTGAGGGTCGTGCAGCTGCAGACCCGGGGAGGAGCTGATGTTCCGGTTTGAGGGTCGTGAGCTGCAGACCCGGCGACGAGCCGATGTTCTGCTTTGAGGGTCTTGCAGCCGCAGACCTGGGGAGGAGCATGTTCCGGTTTGAGGGTCTTGCAGCCGCAGACCCAGGGATGAGCTGATGTTCTGGTTTGGGGATCTCGCAGCCGTGGACCCCGGGAGTAGCTGATGTTCCGGTGTGGGGGTCTTGCAGCGGTGGACCTGGGGCAGAGCTGATGTTCCGGTTTGGGGGTCTTGTAGCCGCGGACCTGAAGAGGAGCTGATGTTACGTTTTGAGGGTCTTGTAGCCTTGGACCCTTGGAGGAGCTGATGTTCCAGTTTGAGGGTCTTGAATCCGCAGACCCAGGGAGGAGCTGATTTCCCAGTTTGTGGGCCTTGCAATCGTGTACCCGTTGAGGAGCTGATATTCCGGTTTGAGGGTCTTGCAGCCGCAGACCCAGGGAGGAGCTGATGTTCTGGTTTGAGGGTATTACAGCCGCAGATCTGGGGAGGAGCTGATGTTCCGGTTTGAGGGTCTTGCAGCCACATACCCAGGGAGGAGCTGATGTTCTGGTTTGAGGGTCTTGCAGCCGCGGACGCGGGGAGGAGCTGATGCTCCGGTTTCAGGGTCGTGCAGCCACAGACCCAGGGAGGAGCTGATGTTCCGGTTTGAGGAATGTGCAGCCGCGGACCCGTTGAGGAGCTGATGTTCTGGTTTGAGGAGCGTGCAGCCACGGACTCGGCGAGGAGCTGATGTTCCGGTTTGGGGGTCTTGCAGCCGCGGACCCGGGGAGGAGCTGATGTTCCGGTTTAAGGGTCCTGCAGCTGCAGACTCGGGGAGGAGCTGATGCTCCAGTTTGAGGGCCCTGCAGCCGCAGACCCGGGGAGGAACTGATATTTCGGTTTGAGGGTCTTGCAGCTGCGGACCTGGGGAGGCACTGATGTTCCGGTTTGAGGGCCTTGCAGCCACGGAGCCGGGGAGGAGCTGATGTTCCGGTTTGAGGGTCTTGCAGCCGCCGACCCAGGGAGGAGCTGATGTTCTGGTTTGGGGGTCCTGCAGCTGTGGATCCAGGGAGGAGCTGATGCTGCGGTTTGGTGGCCTTGCCCCCGCACACCCGGTGAGGAGCTGGTGTTCTGCTTTTAGGGTCTTGCAGCCGCAGACCGGGGAGGAGCTGATGTTCTGGTTTGGGGGTCTTGCAGCCGCGGACCCGAGGAGGAGCTGATGTTATGCTTTTGGGGTCTTACAGCCGCGGATCTGGGGATGAGCTTATATTCCAGTTTGGGGGTCTTGTAGCAGCAGACCTGGGGAGGAGCTGATGTTCTGGTTTGAGAGTCTTGCATCCCCGGACCCGGGGTGGAGCTGATGTTCCGGTTTGGGCGCCTTGCAGCCATGGATCCAGTGAAGAGCTGATGTTCCGGTTTGGGGGTCTTGCAGCCGTGGATCCGGGGAGGAGCTGATGTTCCAGTGTGGGGGTCTTGCAGCTGCAGACCTGGGGCAGAGCTGATGTTGTTTTGGGGGTCTTGTAGCCACGGACCTGAGGAGGAGCTGATGTTATGGTTTGAGGGTCTTGCAGCCTTGGACCTGGGGAGGAGCTGATGTTCCGGTTTGACAGTCTTGAATCCGCGGACCCGGGGAGGAGCTGATTTCCCGGTTTGTGGGCCTTGCAATCGTGTACCCGTTGAGGAGCTGATATTCCGGTTTGTGGGTCTTGCAGCCGCAGACCCGGGGAGGAGCTCATGTTCTGGTTTGAGGGTCTTGCAGCCACAGACCCGGGGAGGAGCTGATGTTCTGGTTTGAGGGTATTACAGCCGCAGATCTGGGGAGGAGCTGATGTTCCGGTTTGAGGGTCTTGCAGCCGCATACCCAGGGAGGAGCTGATGTTCCGGTTTCAGGGTCTTGCAGCCAAGGACCCGGGGAGGAGCTGATGTTCCAATTTGAGGAGCATGCAGCCGCGGACCCGTGGAGGAGCTGATGCTCCGGTTTGAGGAGCATGAAGCCGCAGACCTGGGGAGGAGCTGATATTCCGGTTTGAGGGCCCTGCAGCCACAGACCTGGGGAGGAGCTGATGTTCCGGTTTGAGGGTCTTGCAGCCGTGGACCCGGGGAGGAGCTGATGTTCCGGTTTGAGGGTCTTGCAGCCGCAGAACCGGGGAGGAGCTGATGTTTCGATTTGAGGGTCTTGCAGCCACAGACCCAGGGAGGAGCTGGTGTTCCGGTTTGAGGGTCTTGCGGCCACAGACCCGGGGAGGAACTGATGTTCTGGTTTGAGGGTCTTGCATCCGCAGACCCGGGGAGGAACTGATGTTCCGGTTTGGGGGTCTTGAAGCCGTAGACCCGGGGAGGAGCTGATGTTCCAGTTTGAGGGTCTTGCAGCCACCGACCCGGAGAGGAGCGGATGTCCTGGTTTGGGGGTCGTGCCACCACAGGCCCGGAGAGGAGCCGATGTTCTGGTTTGAGGGTCGTGCAGCCGGAGACCCGGAGAGGAGCTGATGTTCTGGTTTGACGGTCTTGCACCTGCAGACCTGGAGAGGAGCTGATGTTGAGCTGATATTCCAGTTGCAGTTTGAGGGCCAGGGAGCTGATGTTCCAGTTTTATGGCCGTGCACCTGGAGACCCAGGGAGGAACATGTAACTGGAACATCTGCTCCCTGCAGTGCCTCCGGCTGCATCGCTCCCAAACTGGAACATCTGTTCCCACCTGGGTCTCCAGTTGCATGGCCCTCGAACTGCAGCATCGGTTACCCCCGAGTCTCCAGCTGCAAGGCCCTCAGAATTGAACATCAGCTCCCCACCGGGTCTCCAGCTTCACGGCCCTCAAACTGGAACATCAGCTCCCTGCCGGGTCTCCAGCTGCACAGCCCTCAAACTGGAACTTCAGCTTCCCACCGGGTATCCAGCTGCACGGCCCTCAAACTGGAACATCATCTCCCTGCCGGATCTCCAGCTGCATGGTCCTCAAACTGGAGCATCAGCTCCCCACCGGGTCTCCAGCTTCACGGCCCTCAAACTGGAACTTCAGCTTCCCACCGGGTATCCAGCTGCATGGCCCTCAAACTGGAACATCAGCTCCCCGCCAGATCTCCAGCTGCACAGCCCTCAAACTGGAACATTTTGAACCCGGTGGGGAGCTGGTGTTCCAGTTGTAGGGCTGTGCAGCTGGAGACCCGGGGGGAAGCTGATGTTGCAGTTGTAGGGCCGTGCTGCTGGAGACCTAGGGGTGGAGCTGATGTTCCAGTTTGAGGGCCATGCAGTTGATGACCTGGCGGGGAGCTGATGTTCAAGTTTGAGGTCCGTGCAGCTGGTGACCCGGGGGGAGCTGATGTTCAAGTTTGAGGTCTGTGCAGCTGGAGTCCCGCAGGGGAGCTGATGTTGCAGTTTGAGGGCCGTGCAGCTGGAGACCCGGCAGGGAGCTGATGTTCCAATTTGAGGGCTGTGCAGATGGAGACCTGGTGTTGAGCTGATATTCCAGTTTGAGGACTGTGCAGCTGGAGACCCGGCGAGGAGCTGATGTTCCAGTTTGTGGGCCATGCAGCTGGATGCCCGGTGGGGAGCTGATGTTCCAGTTTGAGTGCTGTGCATCTGGAGACCCGGTGGGGAGCCAGTGTTGCAGGTTGAGGGCCGTGGAGTTGGAGACACCAGGGGGAGCTGATGTTCCAGGTTGAGGGCCGTGCTGCTGGAGACCCAGTGGGGAGCTGATGTTGCAGTTTGAGGCGGTGCACCTGGAGACCCAGTGGGGAACTGATGTTGCAATTTGAGGGCCGTGCAGCTGGAGACCCTGTGGGGAGCTGACGTTCCTGTTTGAGAGCCGTGCAGCTGGAGATCTGGTGGGGAGCTGATGTTCCAGTTTGAGGGCCATGCAGCTGGAGATCTGGTGGGAAGCTTATGTTCCAGTTTGAGGGCCATGCAGCTGGAGACCCGGCGGGGTGCTGATGTTCCAGTTTGAGGGCCAGGCAGCTGGAGACCCGGTGGGGAGCTGATGTTCCAGTTTGAAGGCCCTGCAGCTGGAGACCCGTGGGGATCTGATGTTCCAGTTTGAGGGTGGTGCAGCTGGCGACCCGGGCGGGAGCTGATGTTCTAGTTTTAGGGCTGTGCAGCTGGAGGCCCAGGGAGGAGCTGACGTTCCCATTCGAGGGCTGTGCAGGTGGAGACCTGGGGAGGAGCTGATGTTATTCTAATTTGAGTGTTGTGCAGCTGGAGATGCAGGGATGAGATGGTCCTGCGGTTCAAATGTGAGGGTCCCGGAGCTGGAATCTACGTGAGGGGCCAATGCTGCCTCTGACGTCTTAGGTTGTGGAGCTGGAAACTCGCGGAGGAGCTGGTATTGGTGTTTTTAGTTGAGGGTCGTGGATCTGGAGATACAGTGGGGAGCAGTGTGGTTCTAGTTTGTGGGTCGTGGAGCTGGAGACCCAGGGAGGAGGTGGTGTGTTTCTAGTTGAGGGTCGTGGAGCTGGAGACCCAGGGAGGAGCTGGTGTGTTCTAGTTGAGGGTCGTGGAGCTGGAGATCTGGGGAAGAGCTGGTGCTGCAGTTCAAGTCTGAGGGTCTCAGAGTTGGAGCCCCCAGGAGGAGTAGGTACTGCCACTGATGTCTTAGGTTTTGGAGCTGGAGACCTGTGGACAAGCCGGGCTGGTGTTCTAGTTTGAGGTTCGTGGAGCTGGAATCCTGGTCAGGAGCCAGTGATGCTTTTTAAGTCTGAAGTTCGTGGAGCCAAACACGGAGCCGATGTTGGGGAAGTAGAGAGAGTTTCAGGACACCACTTGAAACTGTACATGTAGCTGAATCCCAAGCAAGTTAAGTCTGGGAGCTTCTCAGTCCTTGGGATCAATGCATTCCTTTTTCTCTTACACAGTTTGGATTTGTTTTCTGTCTCAGGAGAGAGAAAGACCCTGATTAATACCCTCAGGAATTGAAAAGCTTAAAAAAACTAAATGATATTGGTATAATAATAATAGAAATTAAGCTATGATTATCCTGACAGACAAAATCACACACCACACACAATATATGTCTTTTCAGTCAGTTAGTAAAATAAAATATAAATTGAAAAATAGACCCGTGCAGAGCTATAAAAAGTTATTTCTTTTTTTCATGTTCAAAAATATTTAATTCACTTCAAAATGTCATACAAATTATGGTGGTTTCTATGCACCCCTAAAGTTTCAGTCATTTAGCTCAGGTACATACTAAAGTAATATATTAACTTTTCCAGTACAGTCGTGTTTCATACCGTTGACATTTGCATACTCTAGAATAATTTAGAAAGACGTGTATTATTCACAGTGTTCAGAAAAGCAAGCAAAAGGTCAAGGAACCTGCTTGGTTCTTCTGAGATGGCCTCATATCAGCTTCATAAACATTCATTCTACAAAATAGTAAGCTAACATTTGAACACAATTTCCAAAAATGAAGAATATTTTCTCATAAATAATGAAGTCTTTTTCTCAGGCACCTCAGAAGTATACAAAAGAATTTGAGTTTGAACAGATCTCTTGGAATGTGTTTAACCTGGTATTTCAACAGACTTAAGATTTCCAGGGTTTCACAAAGGCCAGATTTTATTTCAGTTACTCAGAAGAGAAAGAAAATGTCTTCTGAAAGAGGTGAACTGAATCATTACCAATAGAAAAAGTATCCACTGTATTCATCTCTTATAGAAACAGAAAAATATAACATTTCCCCCCTTAGAATAATATATATATATAAAACTTAAAGTTCCATTGTATGTAGCCGAACAATAAAATCTGTAAACCAGCATGAAACCCTATTAGTCACATGTTAAAATGTTGAAACTATGACCAAAATATGAAAACTGCTAGAGCTATCAGAAAGAGACAAGAGAAAAAGCTTCTTGCACATGTATAAACTAAATGTGATAATCTCAAAAATCTTTTCAAAATTATAATTACCTTCCAGTTTAGAAGCTTCAATCCTAAATTAAAAAAAAAACTATACACAAACCACTGATTTGCCCAGACCAAAAAAAAGAAAGAAAGAAAGAAAAAAATCAGCGGTAAGGTAAGCAGGACCCAGAGGAGCTGATATTCACAGTTCTTACATGTACAACTCTTTCAGGAATTGTCCATAAAGTACTTTATTTTACAACCTGCTTTTCTTGTAAAACTAAAGGTCCACTTTTTTACATAAAAGTTTTATACGGTGTTAAAATCGGAACTGTATGTGAAATACTGCATCTAAATGTTTCTAAATAGTCTTGTTCCATTGGTTCATCGGTGACTTCTGTGGCTTCGTCATCATTTTCCATGGATGATTCTGAAAGAATCTCTCCAGTTTTACTGGAATTGGATCCTACTAATTCTTCTGTTTCATGGTAGTCAACCACTACTTACAGGGCCTTCGTTTTCATTACCTTCAGAATGTAGTAAATCTGTCTCAGCTTGAGACACATCAGATTCCTCCATTTGATTATTTTCCTCAGAAGTCTCTTCATTCACACTTAAGGCATCATCAGATTCTTTTTCCTGATTTTTTCTTTCTGGGATCATTTCTCTTGATATCATAAAAGACTCTAAAAATAAGCAAATGTTGTTGTACTTAAATTTTATTTTCAGAATACCTCCACAGTTAAGCTTCATGAATTCTGATGTTCTATAGTTCAAATCGCATCCCCTGAAATTCAGCAGCAACTACATACAGGTGGGAGAAAAGCCCAACGTTGGCATTACAAGCAGTTCCATGATGTAAAATTCTTTCACGAAAACAATCAATGCAAGAATTTGAGGATCTCCTTACTCCTCCCTTTTACGGATGGTCTCTCAATACCTTCTTCTTCCTCTTCATCCTCTTCTTCATCCTCTTCTGTACGCGCTGCTGGGTACAACGGCTTTGTCTTTATCCTGAGATGAAGATGATGCTTCTGTTTCTTCTACCATAACTGAAGAAATTTCGCTGCAAGTCGTTTCACTGGCTGTTTCTCTGACTTCGCCTTTTTTGTCAAACCTGAGTCTTTTTACCTCATGCCCCTCAGCTTCCACAGCATCTTCATCTGGATGTTTATTTTTCAAAGGGCTCACTGAGGAAACTTCTGTTTCAGATGTCGAAGAGTCTCTGTGATTTTTCTCTTCATTTTGCTGCAAATTTGCCTCTTTGTTGTCTGTGCTCTCAGGCGACCCATTTGTTGTCATGGGGGCTGACAAAGAAACCTTTGGTCGATTAAGTGGCCTGGATGTCCCAGGCCCATTTATAGTAGACCTCTCAGTATAGCTTGGTGCATTTCCAGGAAACATAACACCATTCATTTGATTTAAACTGTTGGAATTGTTTTTCTCTGAAGAAGGATAAACACAGCTAACAACCATCACATTCTTTTCTACTCCTCTGAGAAATTTGTCTGTTCCTGTATAGTTTCTCCTTGGATCTGTTAACAATTCACATAGTTGCTGAATAGTAAAAGGGATACCATTAAATCCAGTGACAATTTTCTGTATTCTTTCCTTTATTTCATCAAAGGGAATATATTCAACATTAGGGTTGGGAGGTCCTCTTGGCTCAGAAGCTGAAGTTCTGAAATCATCCATCACTTTCTCTGGTTTGAAAATAAAATAGTCTTTAAATTGGGACCACTGAATGTTTCTCCAGTCTTGGCTACATGACAAAGAAACTGATCCAGGACAGGACAAACTTTCCTTTTCCCCCTCTTCTCAAAATCTTCCAGCGCCTTCTGGAGCCTCTCAAAATCCATGGCTTCCTGGACTCCCTCACAGCCTCCACCTCCCTCTGAGGGTCTCTTGGGGACCGGAACGCCTCCCCCCACCCCCGATGTCCTCCCACTCCCTTGCACACACTCCAGCATGCAGGCCAAGTGGGGTGGGGGGGAACGAAGGGAGCCAGGGGAAGCGTGTGAGAGAGTGAGACCGACAGAGCGAGCACCTCCCCAAGCCGCTACCACTAACCCTCCAACATGGCGCCTGGCACGTCAACCTAAAAAGTTATTTCTTGGAGAAGCGATGGATGACAGAGATTAATCTGAGAGTTACTATTAATGGAGAAACTTAGAACTTACCATTTTTCCTGTGAGGTTTTGGTGCTGATACTGCTATTCTGTGAGTTCTGGCAATTGAGTCCGTTCACACAGCCTGGTGATGCAGCAGGTGTCACAGAAGGACCCTGTCTCAGCTGGTCCTCCTCCACTGCTATGATGGTGTGGCCTCTGATCTGTGACCGTGTCTTGAGGGGAGACCAGGCCCTTGATCACAAGCGTATCCATGGTGAGGTTCCATGGATGGAACCTCATGGATGTTCCTTCCTGATGGTCATCTGCTGCCTTGCTATTTAATGCATCTTGTTTATAACTATCTTCTAAATATTGAATAGAAATAAACCATTTGTACAGTATGGGTAAGGTATAAAGAATATTGACACATTGGACACAGAGGAACTCTACCAAGTTTAGGGAGTAGAATCTGAAGAGACATAACTTTGGATGCTCCCTGGAGGCCCTGCCCGAGTCCCAGTCCCTTCCCTTCTCCTACGGAGGGAATCACTTCCTGCTTTACTCTTTATTATTCCCACACTTTCCTTCATAGTATGTTTCTTTCACCGTGTGTGTACATCCCTAAAAAATATGCCATTTAGTTTTTGAACTTTCTGTTTTCTTTTTGAGGCAGGGTCTTGCTCTGTTGTCTCGGCCGTAGTTTTGAACTTTGATGTGAGGAAATTCTCCTGCGTGGCTGCTCCTACACTGCATGACTGAGCATCTGCTCTATATCTATTTTTGTCCTCCATTCTCTCCCCGAGACCCACCCACACTGATGTGGTTCATTTTCATTGCTGCATGATCTCCCGCTGTCTGAGGGGAACATGGGAAATGTCTTCATCTTGCTGTGGATGAGTGTTTGACCAGGTTGGAGCCCTTAGGACTGTGTTTTGTTGGGAATATTCTTGAGCATTTCTTTTGTACACAAGTGCAAGTTTCTTCTGGTCAGTAGCTTTCAAATTTTAAAATTTCATCCCAGGTAAGAAATGTAATTTTCCTCATAACCCACAACACACACTCTTTCATATACAAACATAACAGAAATATACTTCACAACCATTCTTAGCAGTGCCTGGTGTTCCTGCTTCTCTCCATTCTCCCCAACACTGGCATGGATTGGGTTGTGGGATTTTTGCCCATCTGGTGGGTGTCACGTGATATCTCCCCCTGTTAGGCTGAGCCCCTCTTCATGTTTTCATTAGCCATTCCTCCACATTTCCTCTTCTGTGGAGGGCCGGTTCAGCTCTTTTGCCCAGTTTCTGTTGTTTGAGTTTTTGCACTTTTCCTTTATTATTCCTATTATTATGTTTTTGAGACAGAGTCTCTGTCACCCAGGCTGGAGTGCAGTGGTGCGATCTCAGCTCACTGCAACCTCCACCTTCTGGGTTCAAATGATTCTCCTGCCTCAGCCTCCCAAGTGGCTGGGATTACAGGCACATGCCACCATGCCCAGCTAATTTTTATATTTTTACTAGAGATGGGGTTTCACCATGTTGTCCAGGCTGGTCTGAAACTCCTGACCTCAGGTGATTCTCCCACCTCAGCCTCCCAAAGTGCTGGGATTACAGGCATGAGCCACGATGCGCGGCCTGCCTTTTTCTTTTTCAAAAGGACTCTTTCTAGATTATACCTATTCATTCCAGTGACTATCTGTGTGGCAAAGATGGGTTTGAATCCACCAGGATAAACATGCCGGATCTCCTCTCCGATGGGAGAAGAGACAGAGAGGGATAGAAGGGTACAGAGAATCAGAGCCAAGAGGAGGCCGAGTCAGGCAGGGGTTGCAGGCTGCTGTGAGGACTTGACTCCTTCTCTGAGTCGGGTGGGATTAGCAGGGGATTTAAACAGAGGAACCATGGGATCTCCCTTATGCATTTCTGCCATGGTTGGCTCAGCTGAATTCACCTCTTGAACAAGACTTGGCCTTGGACACCCAGAGGCCCTTGGTTGAGGGTTTACCTCCTGGCATGACCACTGACACATCCACATTTGGCTCCCACACGGCTGGGCGGCCTTGAGACCTGCTCTGCCTGGGCTTCTCATTGGTGGCATTTCTCAAGTTTGTCCCCTCTCAAGTCTGCCCCATCCGGAAAACCAAACACCTCTCTCTCCTACATGGAAACCCCTGTCAGCACCTCCTCCTGACTCACAGGGCATCCCGTCAACATCACAGTCCTGACCTTCCCACACGGACAAGCTCATGGGACCCCCTGATGGACCGGGACAGCACCAGCACTAAGACATACCCTGAAACTCACAGGAAGAGCGGACCAAGAAGATGGGAACAGCACGGGGCACTGGGAGCTGCAAATGCCCACGATACTGTGAGAGATGGAGAAAGGTATGGCCAAGGCTGACACAAAATGTTACTCAACATTTATTAAAGGCCTAAATGGAGAACGTAACGCTATCAAACCCTTAGGTAAAAACACAAGAAAATTTGTATGGCCTAGAGTTAGGCGAAAAGTTCTTAGACATGACACCAAAAGCATGATTCATAATATATATGTATTATATATATGTATATATTATTAATATATACTTATAAGTATATACATGTATATATTATATGTACATGCATATATAAAAGTATACATATGGCTGGGTGCGGTGGTTCATGCCTGTAATCCCAACACTTTGGGAGGCTGAGGCGGGCGGATCACAAGATCAGGAGATGGAGAACATCTTGGCCAAAACGGAAAAACCCCATCTCTACTAAAAATATAAAAATTAGCTGGGCATAGTGGTGTGCACCTGTAATCTCTGCTACTCTGGAGGCTGAGGCAGGAGAATCATTTGAACCCTGGAGGGGGAGGTTGCAGTGAGCTGAGATCATGCCATTGCACTCCAGCCTGGGCCACAAGAGGAAAACTCCCTCAAAAAAAAAAAGTATACATATGTAAGTATATATGTGTATATTATATATATATATATATATGAAAGTCTTTTCAGGTATTTTAGTAATTAATTAGAAAATCTGCACCAGGGACTGCTAATTAACATGTTATTGACTGAGAACATGTGACCCCATTGTTAGCATTCACACTGAAGCCTTGCTTCAGCTGTACCAACTGCTGCAGTGAGATGCATTCTCGATTCATGTTCTGTTTTCCAGACTTCTCTTTTCTGTCCTCATTGAAAAGACAGCCTGCTTTTGTAACCTTGCCTTGGGGATGTTAGCAGGAGAAATGTTGGCAATTCAAGGCTCTTCTGGTTTTATAAGAAAACCAGATTTTGCTGGGAGGCCTGGAGTAGAAGAGAGGGCCTTGGAGAAGCAAAAATGGGAGGAGAGACATTCCTAGGAATCAGGCAAGTGTTTCCCCTTAAGTGTCCCTTCCTAACGCTCTCTTGAGAGGTTTCAGGCTCCTAAATAATTCCTGCCACCTAAACAGAATCAGATTCATCAGATTCAAAGGGATTAGGAATGCTAGGAATTTGGGGGGCTTCAGAGATTACCTGTGACTACTAAGCATAAGGAACTATTTTCTATGCACGTGGTTATTATGTCCATTGCATTTGTATGGTGGAAACGCTATACATATAATGAGGTGCTATTGTGCCTCTCTTTCTCTGCGTTCAGTAACATGTTGCTGGTATAGCTTGAAACTAGTCATGGTGGCAGTATTTCCACCATAGAAATCAGCACGCATTACAAATCAGGGCTTAATTTGTTTTTTGTTGATTGTCTAATCTTAAGAAAGTGATGGAAAAAAAATAACACTACAGATTAAATTTTAAAGTGTGTTCTGTCTGTGGTTTTACATTGTGAATAACATAGAGAATTGAGAAAATATTCTTTCAGTATTTGAAAACTATTATCTAATTCAGTAAAGAAGTCTTGCACATCATCATTAATTTAAATTTTCCTAATGTACGTCTTCATTGTTTTACTTTTCTCTTACTCACTAATGTATAGGAAAATACAACCCATATTCATGTCAGAGCTAAACTCATAGGTTAACGATGTGAGCAACTTCTTTGTTGAAATAGATAGGATTGATAGTAATGAAGCATTTATTCATAGTAAAATTTATAAGAAATTTATGCATATGAACACACCATTTTTGGAAGAGCCAGTTGTTAAACAATTACCCAGACACCATTGTTTGAGCAGCACACCACTGCTTTTCATCACTCTATTTCAACCTTCCCATCATTAAAAGCTTTTGCAATTTAGTTTTTTTCTTTCTGTTTTGAAGTTTCTATTCCTCTTACAATTTATAATCTTTTAAGCCAATGTCATGTTCAAAATTATACCTTCCCTTTCCTCCTCGCTCCCCAGTTCTGAGGTTTTTCTCCCCCTACTTGCAGGTATTTTTTGCTCCACACTGTGGTTCATTTCCTCTTTGCTTCTGTTTAGACTAAAAACATAATCCCTACCTTCATTCTATTCTGTAACTTGGCTTATACAATAAAAAAATATATATGCTAGGCTTTGAGTAATTCTGCATGGTGATTCTTCTTAGTAGTACCAGTACCAAACTAGTTTCTAGCTTGCTAGCATCCTCCTCTGTAAGAGTGAGTTGAATTGTGTGCCTTGCAGAAGGACCAGCTCCCACATCATTGTTACAAGCTGTTGACAGTCTCCTTTCTCTCTCATACTTTGTATGGTCCTAAAAATCCTTGGTGGTAGGAAGGGCCAAGATAAACCAAGTTGAGGCTATATCCTGCTACAACTGCTATAATCCTGGTCCAACTCACAAACACCACCAGGAGAATGGGACTTACTATCTCCCAGTTTGGAGGCCCACCTAAACAGCAGTCGTGCTTGCATTTAGAGAAGGCAAAATTAATCCACTTTCAGTAGTCAATTTACCAGGCCATATCAGCAGGAGAGGTTGAAGGAATCCACAGCTCTCAAGAAGCTCTTAATAAATATATTGGATTCACATATTTATATAAAATACATACGCTAGAACTTCTTCCTTTTTACTTTAACATATTCAGTTTGCCACTTTGTTCCTTAACTGAAATGAAATTTAGGGTGAGGTTTAGACAAGCAGAAAGAATGGGGAAGAAATACTGGAAGGATATGTGTGGTAGATTTGAGGTTCAATGCCATTTTAGGCATGTCCTTCTGTATCATTCTATTACCATGATGTTATGATATTTGCTAATATGTGTATCTCATTATAAAATTAGTTAATGTATGGGCACTGAGAGTAGTGCTTGGCACATAGTGTGTGTTCAATGATTGTATCAGTTGAGATAGAATGGGATATGCTGCTTGAGCAGGAGACTCAAGACCCAGGTTGTTCCCAGCTACACCATCTGAAACATGTGGCTTCCAAGATAACTTTGGAGAGCACAGAGGATTGTCTGACACGATTTGTAAGGCTGGCATAGAAATGACTTACTTCATTTCTCCCCACATCCCGTGGGCCAGAACCTAGTCATATGGCCAATTTAACCATAAGTAAAACTGGGAACAATAGTGGAAAACACAGAGTGATATTTAGACTGCCTAACTCTGCCACCAAAAGCACTACCTATAGTAAGAATAGGAATATAAACAATACATATATATTCCTATTGCAGCGGGTTTGCTTCCAGAACACAAGTGTCATGAAAACCACCCCTAAAATCCAAAATGGGAAAGGAAAAGATTCAATCAATGTTGTCATCATTGGACACATAGATTCGAGCAGGTCCACCACTACTGGCCATCCGATCTACACATGTGGCGGCATCAAAAAAGAACCACTGAAAAATTTGAGAAGGAGGCTGCTGAGATGGGAAAGAGTGTCTTCAACTATTCCTGGGTATTGGATAAACTGAATGCTGAGTGTGAATGTGATATTACTCACCACTGATACCTCCTTGTGGAAATTTGAGACCAGCAAGTGACTATCATTGATGCCTTAGGCCACAGAGACTTTATCAAAAACATGATTACAGGGACATATCAGGTTGGCTGTGTTGTCCTGATTATTGCTGCTGGTGTTGGCAACTTTGAAGCTGGTATCTCCAAGAACGGACAGACCCGTGATCATGCCCTTCTGCCTTACACACAGGGTGTGAAAAAACTAATTGTTGGTGTTAACAAAGTGGATTCCACTGAGCCATCCTACAGCCAGAAGAGATAGGAGGAAATAATTAAGGAAATCAGCATGTACATTAAGAAAACTGGCTACAACCCAGCCACAATAGTATTTGTGTCAGTTTCTGGTTGGAATGGGGAGAATGTGGAGTTCCAATGTCCAAGCATAGGAGAAGATGGGTGTCCCAACTCCTGGGGGGAGAAAGAGGGAGGGGAAGAGAGGGGGAGAAAGAGGGAGGGGAAGCGAGAGAGAGAAAGACAGAGGATATTTTCCTTTCCTTTGCCTTTTTGTTCTATCCAGGAACTCGGTGACTGGATGGTGCCTGCCCACATTGGGTGAGGGCGGATCTCCCTTACTCAGTCACTGCTTCAAAAACCAGTCTCTTTCAGAAACATCCTCATGGATATACCCAGAAGTAATGCTTTACCAGCTGTCATGGTATCTCTTAATCCAGTCAAGTTGACACATAAAATGAACCACCACACTCTCTATAATGGGAGAATAACCTAATTTTATTTTTCCTACTGAGAGAACCACCAAAATGGCAGCAATTGCTTTCCAGAAACCAACTAAATGAAGGTACAGTTAAAATTAAGTGTATTTGAAGAAATGCTATATAGATAGATAGATATTTTTGAGATGGAGTCTCGCTCTGTTGCCCAGGCTAGAGTGCAGTGGCACCATCTCGGCTCACTGCAACCTCTGCCTCATTGGTTCAAGCGATGCTCCTCTCTCAGGCTCCCGAGCAGCTGGGATTATAGGCACACACCACCACACCCAGCTACTTTTTCTATTTTTAGTAGAGACAGGGTTTCACTATGTTGGCCAGGATGGTCTCAAACTCCTGACCTCAAGTGATCTGGGATTACAGAAGTGAGCCACCACACCCAGCCCAAGAAATGCAATATTTATTGTGCACTTGAGTTTGCAGTCTGAAAGTTGAGAATTTACTCCATTAAAACATATTCTCTATTCAGAGAGAATGAAAGATATTGAGGTGTTTTTAATTTTCAGAACTGTTTCATGGAAGTGTTAATAAAGCCTCACTGTTTGAAAGCACTGGAAGAAAAGGTTATGAGATACAGTCTTCTGTATGTTAGTTTGCAACATAGAGATCATTTGATAAAGGGTGGACTTGAAAATGAGTCCTACTTCATCAGCAAAGAAGTCACCAGAATGACTGTGCTCTTCCACTCACCATCCCGGTGCCTCAGGACTACAGGTTTAGAGCTTCCAGTTCCACTAGAGCACAGTGTAGACAATATGGATTCCTAATAAAAAGTTTTCAGCAAAATGTAGTACAAATGCAATGTTAATTGTATACATTGTGTAATACAAATACAAAATACAGTGTTCCATTTTGTACTTTTATAAGTTTAGAGCAATGTATTCATTTTCTCAAGATCACAAAGTAGGTCGGTGGTATTGTTAGGTGTTCTGTGAGTTTTGAGCTGGATTTTAAAGGACGAATGTGAGATTTCGATAAAGAAAAGGGGAAAAGGCATCTCAGAAAACAGAATGGTGAGAATAAAGGTGCAGAAGAAAGAAAACCATTTACCAAGTATACTTAGGGCTCAATAAGCAAATCATTTGCCTAGATGAGTAGTGGGAGAGAAGACTGGAATGTAGGTCCAGAACAGATCACAGAGTGCTTAGAATGATGTCAAATTATGTTTGGATTTGTTTTGAAAGCTAATGTATGCATAATTTCTTTACAGGGAAGCACCATAATCCAAATAGGAAGTTACTCTACCAGTGGATGTAGTGTTGGTTATAGGTGGAAGACTAAAACCAGGAGGCCTGTTAGGAGGGCAATGTATTTATCCAAGTGTATTTTGACTTGGATTACTATTATGGAGTCAGCAATGACCCTGAGGTTTTCAGCTTACGTGGCTGAGTTTTCACTATCTCATGTTAAGGCTGAAAGATATTTATATGTTTTCAAAATGAAACTTTGAGGTCCTGCTTCTTTTTCCTTTCTTTATTTGGAATCATCCATTCTATCTTGATTGCTAGAACATTCAGGCTTCCTTTATTCCAGCAGTGTCTGTGCCAGTGGTGGAGGCACCGATATCTTCATGGACCATTCTGTAGGATGCTTTTATGAGTTGTTTTTTTCTGCCTAGCCTCCAGGTCGGGTTCTTCAACCCTTCCAGAGATTCTATGAGCTGCCCACTATTACTTAATACATTCCTTTTCTGCTCAATTTCCCCAGAGTTAGTTTCTGTTACTTGCAATTAAGAACTTTAACTGATGAGTTTTTCTTATTTGATGCCGTAACCCAGAGGTTAATTAGAATCACCCTCCTCCCAATAATATTTACATAAGATTGACTCAAGCCGCATTCCATGGATCGTGGAAAGTCTAATGTCTTCTTCAAGATTCCTGTACATTCTGCAGGGGGCTTAGACTCTCATGGACACCTTTGATTCAGATCTTTGGCTTCCTCTAAATCAGGATTCCTCAATCTTGGCACTATTGACATTTTAGGCTGGAAAATTCTTCCTGGTGGATGGCTAGCCTGTGCACTGCAGGATTCTTGACAGCATCCCTGGCTTCTGCCCACTTGGTGCCAGTTGCTGTCCTTCTTCCCTGCCCCATCCCAGTCCCCGTCCCAGTCAAGACAATCAAAAGTGCCTTAGGAAATTACCAGGTATTCCTTGGGGGGCAAAATCACTTCTGGTTGAAGATCACTATGTCTAAATTAATTCAGTTTAGGAAATGGCATCTGTTATCCTTCTTCTCTACCAAGTCAACCTATGAGTGGAACTCAGATACTTAAAAAAATGTCCACCTAAATTTAAAAACAAAACAAAAATGTCACAAAAGTTATCTATACTGGTATCAAATTTTCTGGAAATTTTGGAGAAATAGGGATTTTCAGGTATTTTAGTAATTAATTAGAAAAACTGCACCAGGGACTGCTAATCTAATAGAGATTTTCCCCATGGATATACAATCAGCATCAAATTTGTTAGATGCCTGTGTTTTTAAAAAGTCTTTCAGTTATTTTTGAAACTTGATCTCTGTTCCCTGGCCATGTTTCTCTCCTCTCCTCCATTTCTCTTCCCTTATTTTTACTTGCTTCTCTATTCTCTGCTCTTTCCTACCTCCAAATTCTTGTGCAATTCAAATTCAAAGTGGTTTGATTATATCTTTTATTTCTCTTTGTCAACTCACCCCCTAGGGTCTCACTTTCTACTCCTAAAGGGCTTTTCAAAGTATTTTCCTATACAGAAAAGCCTCCTCCTCCATAGTAATTCTAGAAACTTCTATGATGATAGTTAAAGTTTAATATGGCTGCAGTTCTCACTATAGCTCCTCTTATATAGCCACAAGGATAGTATTAACCCCTTTTACAAGAAGGAAACTTCCAATTATCTATTGCTGCATGACTAACAACCCAAAACCTAGTGGCTTAGAACAACAACCATTTTACTATGTCTCTCTTCAAATGGCATATCCACATGGCTAGCTTGGGCTTCCTCACAGCAGAGCATTCTCAGACTAGTTCACTTTTGACAAAGTGGACTCCTAGAGAAAGTATTCCAAGTGACAGGAAGTGGAAGCTGCCAGTCTCTTAAGATCTGAGCCTTAAATGTCACTGGTGCCATATTCTACTGGTCAAAGTAGTCACAGAGGCTTCCAGATTCAAGGGGATGTGTGGTCATCTTTATTTTACCATAGTCTGCCCACTGGCTACAAATTAATCACATTACTCCTACATGAAAATTACCCTCTTGCTTCATACTCACCAACCACCCCTCTCCCCACACACACCCCTCTTCAACACACACACGTTTTGTCCCATTACAGAATCAGACTCAGGCTTGAGATCTAGGTTTTTTGTTTTGTTTGTTTTTTGATGGAGTCTCACTCTGTCACCCAGGCTGGAGTGCAGTGGCATAATCTTGGCTCACTGCAACCTCCCTGCCTCGGGTTCAAGTGATTCTCCTGACAGCCTCCCAAGTAGCTAGGATTACAGGTGCATGCCACCACACCCACCTGATTTTTGTGTTTTTATTATGGACAGGGTTTCACCATGTTGGCCAGGCTGGCCTTGAACTCCTGACCTCAAGTGATCTGTCCACCTGGACCTCCCAAAGTGCTGGGATTACAGGAGTGAGCCACTGTGCCTGGCTGAGATCTAGGTTTCTGATGGATAGAGAACTATCTACAAAAAGAGCTTAAGACAGCTTTGTGTTCCAAAATTTAAGGAAAAAGTGTTTCAAGAAGAGAGTGATCAATAGGGTCAAAGATCAAGTACCAGGAACTGCAAAGAGGAGAGCCTGAGATGTGGCCAACAGAAAGCTTGTGTTCCCTACTTTCCTTCCTTCACTATGGGTGGTGATGCCAGAGGCAGACATCTTATCTGTTTCTTTTTTATATATAATTTTCTTTTTCTCATTATATAAAACTTGTTTCTGAAATTTGGAAAATATGGAAAATTATTTAAAAGAAGAAATAATGCATAGACAATCATTAAAACTTTTTTAGAATGAATTTCTCTATATAAACATGTATGCATATATGCACATATATACGTGTGTGTATGCAGATTAGTTTCTGTTTACTCTCCTCCCTCCCCTCATCATTTGACCACCTGCAAGGCCTACGTGCATTCAGGGTAAGGTTATAGCAGGAATGCAAAGAGAAAGAAATAAAACAATTATTAGCACTTAACTTTTCTAAATAGATTTTTGAAGTTCCTGGAAGAGACCTTACCCAGAGAAAAAGGATTTTGAATTTTAAAGTCTGACTTTTGTGTACAAAGGCTAAATTTTATTTTATAAAGATTGATTTTGGAAGAATGAATGATATAAGAGCTGGGATTTGATAAAATTCCACAGCTGAGCTAGGAGAGATTTGGTAAGTATGATTGGATTTGGGTGCTGGTGTAAATCTCAGAGATGATCCCACACCTTGTGGAATGCTAGAAGTCCTAGAGTGGTGGGGATGGGAACCTCGAGTGGAGAAAAACCATACTGTGATTCCTGGGGAAACCTGAGAAGGCAGGGAAGGAGGTTCACAGAGGATCCCCTCATGCCAGCCTGTTGCAACAGCAGTGAGAAGAAATGGACAAGGCCACACTCCCAATTGCCTGTGGCCCAGGAGACTTGGGAAGGTGCTACAGAGAGTCGTTTGTCACCAGATGGTGAAGGGCTGAGATAAGGCTGAGATAAAAGTCCTGGTGGGACCACAGATGTATGTCTCAGATGCTACTAGCATAGTAGATACAAATGACCAGAGAAGCAAAGACAAGTGATGTCTCCACATAGGCCAGTGAAGGACAGAGAATTGCAAAAGACTAGTTTCTCCTCACTCTGTGCAGTGATGACACCGACACCCACCAAACATAGATGCCACCCTAATGGGAAAGAAGAGGGAACGCGGGAGCTCTTAACTGATGACTTAAACAAAGTGACTGGGAGTGTCCTGAGATGGCTGAGTTCACTAGATTTATTTTCTGTCATTGGGAAAAATGAGGGATTAAAACAAAAATTGAGATATATAAAAAAAGTTACATTTTCTGCACACTGTGACCTTAGAAATATGTACCACTGTGTATGTGTGTGTGTGTATCCATATATATATATATATTGCGACCAGATGGTGAAGGGCTGAGATAAGGCTGAGATAAAAGTCCTGGTGGGACCACAGATGTATGTCTCACATGCTGCTAGCATAGTAGATACAAATTATATATATATATATATATATATATATATATATACACACACACACACATATACATATACATATACAGATATATATATATACACATATATATATATATATATATATATATATATATATGTGATATTCCTTAAAGTTCATCTGTGGTATTCCTTAAAGTTTTATATATTAATCTGTGGTATTCCTTAAAGTTTTGACCACACTGTTTAGAGTTTTGCTAAACATTATATCATGAACATTTAAACCATGTCGGTGATCTCGGCTCACTGCAAGCTCCACCTCCCAGACTCAAACCATCCTCCCACTTCAGCACTTACCCCCACCCCCCCACCCCTGCCCCACGCCCCGAGTAACTGGGACCACAGGTGTGCACACCATGCCCAGCTAATTTTTGTAATTTTTTTTTTTTTTGTAAAGGTGTTTCGCCATATTGCCCAGGCTGGTCTCGAACTCCTGAGCTCAAGCGATCTGCCCAGTTCAGCCTCCCAAAGTGCTAGAATTACAGGTGTGAGCCACACTGCACCTGGCCTATACACATTTGTAAGGCTTCCTATTCACATGTCAAACTGCTCTCCTGCCCTTTACATTTCCTATCAGCTGGTTCCCTCACGTGCATGTACCAGCGTCTTCAGGGACCACTCAGCGGTGCAAAGGTTCTGGGTATACGAACAAACCAGAGTACAATCCTAGTAGATCAGAGGCTCTGAGAATGTCTCCACTCTTGTCTAGACCTTGAAGCATCAAGTGACTGAAGCTTGCGGGCTGTCTTTTGCCACTAAACGCAGATTGAATATTAAGCCACTAGGGGGCAGAGGCGTCCCACTAAACCGAGGATGTTCTGTTTGTTTTTTAAACCTAAACTAGTTCATACCATCCATTTAGATCCGAATTCTCACATGGCTATCATGGAGTCTTCAATTATTTTAACAAATTAATAAACAAAGACAAGACTGCTGTAAGTTTAAAATAGGTAGTTCCCAATTACTGTAACAAACATTCTATTCCTACTGCTTTTTTAAAACCTGAACTTTTTATTTTACAATAGTTTTAGAGTTACAGAAAAATTATGAAGATAGGATAGAGAGTTCCCATATACCCCAAACAAAATCAGTTTCCCCTATTTTTTCAGACAGGGTCTTACTCTATACCCCAGATTGGAGTGCAGTGGCATGATCTCGGCTCACTGCAACCTCTGCCTCTGGGGCTCAAGCGATCCTCCCACTTTAGCCTCCCGAGTAGCTGGGACTACAGGCATGTGTTGCCTGGCTATTATTATTATTTTGTATTTTTTGCAGAGGCGGGGTTTTGCCATGTTGCTGAGGCTGGTCTTGAACTCCTGGGCTCTCCTCTTTTGTTAACATCTTACATTAGTATGGTGCATTTATTACAACAAGTAAACCAAAACTGATGTGTTAGTATTAACTAAAGTCTAAAGTCCATAACTCAGTTTTCTTTAGTTTTACCTAACGTCCTTTTTATTATTATTATTTTATTTCACAGACCTAATATCCTTTTCATGTACCAGAATTCCATTTGAGATACCACATTAGATTGAATCGTTATGTCTCCTTACGCTCGCCTAGACTGTGATATTTCCTCAGATTCTCCTTGTTTGTGCCGACCTTGACAGCTTTGAGGGGTATTAGGTGTTTTTAAAATGCCCTTCAATTGGGGTTTGTCTGATGTTTTTCTCATGGATAGGCAGGAGTTGTAGGTTTTTGGGAGAAAGACCGTAAGAGGTAAAGTGCCATGCTTATCACACCATGTTATCAGCAGGGCATATCAATTTTGAAATTAACCTTCGTCACCTGGCTGAGCAATGTTTGGTAGATTTCTCCACCATAAAGTTACTTCCTTCTCACTCCCCATACTGTACACTGTGGGAGGAAGTCACTACCAGCAGCCAGTGTTAAGGAGTGAAGAGTTATGTAGCCCTTTCTGAGGAGCCCTGTGTGCATAAATTATCTGGAATTCTGTACAGAAGATTTATCTATTCTCCCCATTTATTTATTCCATTGTTTATTTATATCTCTCTTTGAACTCATGGATATTTCTTTTTTTTTTTTTTTTGAGACAAGGTCTTGCTTTGTTGCCCAGGCTGGAGTGCAGTGACGCCATCTCGGCTCACTGCAACTGCAACCTCCACCTCCCAGGTTCAAACGATTCTCCTCCCTCAGCCTCTTGAATAGGTGGGATCACAGGCCCACGCCACCATGCTCGGCTAATTTTTGTATTTTTAGTAGAGACGGGGTTTTGCCATGTTGGCCAGGCTGGTTTCGAACTCCTGACCTCAGCTGACCCACCCACCTTGGCTTCCCAAAGTGCTGGGATTACAGGCATGAGCCAGCACACCTGGCCAGATATTTATTTTCTACTTTGCTTTTACAACCATGTCTGGCCAAATTTTACACCCCTTTAATAACAATAATAGCTACCAATTGGGAGTTTATATATACACTGTGCTAAGCATTGTGTATACGTCATCTCATTTAATATTAGCAACCATCCTAATGGGAGATATTATTATCCTTTGGTCTCATATGACGAGCCTGAAGCTTGTAGAGGTAAATAATTTCCCCTAACCACACAACTGGTACGTGATAGAGAACCAGGATGCGAGCTCTGGTCTGTGAGAATTCAGAGCCTGTGGTTTCAGTGCTGTGACACTGCCTCCCTGCTTCACTCAAGAATAGGATATGCTAAGAGGCTGAGTTTAATTGCATGAAGAAAAAATAAAGGTAAAGACTGTGGTGGTATTAGGCCTCTATTCCAGTCCTTTATCCTTCCCTTTTGTTCACTGTAACCCTGATCGTTTCCCCTTCCCGTTTGTCAATGATAAAAAATTCAATAAAAATGCATTGAGATTTTGCTAGTATATAATTTATAATTAGCATGTCATACATTGTTCTAATGATAATTAAGAAATAAAATACTTTTCCTAACAAGAAATAACCTAAAATCATGTTAAAACATAGGAAAACAACAATTTAGGCATACATTATGTGGTTTACTAAGCAAACATATTTTTTTGAGACAGAGTCTCGATCTATTGCCCAGGCTTGAGTGCAGTGGTGCAATTACACAATCACAGCTCACTGCAACCTTGACCTCCTGGGCTCAAGCAATCCTCCCAGCTCAGCCTCCTGAGTAGCCAGGATTACAGGTGTGTGCCACCACACCTGGCTAATTTTTATTTTTTGTTTGTTTTGTTTTAGATAGAAGGTCTTGCTTTGTTGCCCAGGCTTTTCTCAGACTCCTGTGTTCATGTGATCCTTCTGCCTCAGCCTCCCAAAGTGCTGGGATTACAGGCATGAGCCACCGTGCCCTGCTGGCAAAGCATATTTGTATGTGTAATTTTTAAAAAATAAACTCTCCATTTTTGAATAGTTTTAGGTTTATTGAAAGATTGTGATGATAGCACAGAGAGTTCTCATATACCCTGCACCCAATTTCCCTCATTGTTAATATCTTACATTAATATGGTTTATGTATCACAATTAAGTAACCAATACTGGCTGGGTGAAATGGTTCATACCTGTAATCCCAGCACTTTGGGAGCCTGAGGTGGGAGGATTGCTTGAGCTCAGGAGTTCAAGACTAGCCTGGAAACGTAGCAAGACCCTGTCAGTACAAAAAAAAAAATTTTTTTTTAATTAGTTGGGCGTGGTGGTGTGCATCTATCGTTCCAGTTACTTGGGAGGCTGAGATGGCAGGACTGCTTGAGCCCGGGAGGTTGAGGATGCAGTGAGCTATGGTCGCCTGGGTGACAGAGCGAGACCCTCTCTCAAAACAAACAAAAAACAAAAACAACAATAACAAAAAAAACCAAACCAAAACAAAAACCCAATGCTGCTATGTTGTCATTAACTAGAGTTCATAATTTATTCAAAATTCCTTAGTTTTTATCTGATGCTTTTTATCCTGTCCAGGATCTCACCCAGGATACTAAGTTGCATTTAGTTGTCATTTCTCCTTAGGCTCGTCTTGGCTGTGACAGTTTCTCAAACTTCTTTTGTTTTTGATGACCTTGTCAATTTTAAGGACTACTAGACCGGTATTTTGTAGCGTGTCCCTTTGTTGGGATTTGTCGAACATTTTTCTCACTATTAGACTAGAATTCTGGGCTTTTGGAAGGAGGTGCACAGAGGCAAAATGCCATTCCTATCACATTATATTAAGAATAACATACTCACAGCATGACTTGCCACTGTGGATGTTGACCTTGATCACCTGGCTGGCTGACATAGTGTCAGCCAAATCTCTCCACTGCAAAGCTTCTCATTTCCTTCTTTTCTATACTGTACTCTTTGGAAGGAAATCACTATGAATAGCCCACAATTAGCAAGCATGTAGTATCTACATAAATTGTTTGAATTCTTCTGCATGAGAGATTTATCTCTTCTCGCCCATTTGTTTATTTATTTTATAACTTATTTGTGTCAGTGTGGGTTCACAAATATTTATTTTATACTTTGGGTTATAAAACAATACTGATAATATTTTGTTGCTCAAATGGTTCCAACTTTGGCCACTGGGAGCTCCTTCAGTTTCTCCTGTACCCATTTGACCCATTCTCATTAATTTTTTAAAGCACTTTTTTATGTTCTAGCACTACAAGAGGCTCATCTTGTATATTTGTGTCCCCAGTCCTAGATTCAGGCATTTTTCCAAGGAGCTTTTGTTCCTTTTATTGGAGAATGGCATTAGAAACAAAGATCTGGGTGCTAGGTTTATGTATACTTATGTTCTCATTTATGAACAATTTTTATTCTTTCAACAGTCCTTAAAGTTATTAGTCCTATTTTGTAGATGAACAACTTCCACAGCCTTGCACATGCTCTCCTAGCCCGTTCTAGAGCCTGGCTTTAAGTCCAGATTATGGGAGACTACAAATCCATGCTCCTTTCAATATGCCTAGAATAGTGGCTAAAGTGGAAGAGAAGTGTCTATTTTTTACTGCAATTAGATGAAAGCTCTTGCATTTAGTTCCATTTTTTTTTCCCCTAGAGAAAGTGACAGCTTTTTTCCTGGAATCAACTGTTTGCCAAAGTTCTTTGGTAGTTAAAAGAAAGTGCCGGGTGCGGTGGCTCACGCTTGTAATCCCAGCACTTTGGGAGGCCGAGGCGGGCAGATCACGAGGTCAGGAGATCGAGACCACGGTGAAACCCCGTCTCTACTAAAAATACAAGAAAATTAGCCGGGCGTAGTGGCGGGCGCCTGTAGTCCCAGCTACTCGGAGAGGCTGAGGCAGGAGAATGGTGTGAACCCGGGAGGCGGAGCTTGCAGTGAGCCGAGATTGCGCCACTGCACTCCAGCCTGGGCGACAGAGCGAGACTCCGTCTCAAAAAAAATAAAAAAAAATAAAAAATAAAAAAAAGAAAGTGGTGGTGCTTGGGCTGGGTGCGGTGGCTCACACCTGTAATCCCAGCACTTTGGGAGTCCGAGGCAGGCAGATCACCTGAGGTCAGGAGTTCGAGACCAGCCTGGCTAACATGGTGAAAACCCGTCTCTACTAAAAATACAAAAAATTAGCCGGGTGTGGTGGCATGTGCCTGTAATCCCAGCTACTCAGGAGGCTGAGGCAGGAGAATCTCTTGAACCCGGGAGATGGAGGTTGCAGTGAGCCGAGACTGCGCCATTGCACTCCAGTCTGGGCAATAAGAGTGAAATTCCATCAAAAAAAAAAGAAAAGAAAAGAAAAGAAAGATATAATAATAATAACAAAAAGAAAGTGGTGGTGCTTCAGGTGGCCCTGTTTTACCAAAGGCACAACCATGCAGATCTATTCTGGCTCACAGGTCAGAAGAAGGGGAGTCTGTTTGGAGGCACCTCCAGGCAGGCTTTAAACAGAACCCGGGACAATTAGATTTGGGAGAGACGGGGGCTGGTGGAGAGGAAAGAAACCAAGGATATCACTGAGATAAAAAATCCTGAAGAAGAAAACATCCTGGTGGAAAAAGAAAACCTAACACATGGTAGCTAAATTTCCATTTCTAAGGACAGTGCAGGAAGCTTGGTGGGTCCTTAATGAGGATTCATTTCTTGGCGCCAAGTGACCATAGGTTGCTTTATTTGGATATTTTCTGTAAATTCGAGTAAATTTAAACTCTCTTACATTTCTGGATCCTCTTCTTTGGAAATAATATTAATTCATATCCATGGACTGCATCGGAGAGATTGTGAAGCTCCCGAGGATGAGCAGGACACTTGGGCTCTAGCAGAAATTAAGCAGAACTTAACCACATGATGCTATAGCAAAATATATTTTTAATACATTTACTTTTTCTGATTATAGCACTAAAGCATGTTTATTGTGGAAAATTGAATGACAGAGACAAGGGAATAAAGCAAGGAATTCTCCCTCAGAGAATTTGGAGTCCTGGGGGTGGTTTCCTCCACACTGTTGTGGTGGTGAATATGTCTCATGAGATCTGATGGTTTTATAAGGGGAAACACCTTTTGCTTGACTCTCATTCTCTCTTGTCTGCCACTATGTGGGATGTGGCTTTTGCCTTCCACCATGATAGTGAGGCCTCCCTAGCCACGTGGAACTGAGTCCATTAAACCTCTTTTTCTTTATAAATTACCCAGTCTCGGGTATGCCTTTATCAGCAGTGTGAAAACAGACTAATACAAATACCTGATGGAAGGGACTAGAAAGTCTAGACACAGATCCTTTCTTATATTAACATTGTACTTATGAGAAAACAGGCATTGAAGACCACTAGAAGAAGAAAGAATTTCAAAAAATAGCGTTTGGGTCAATACATAGTATACAGATATTCATCTAAGAAAATAAAAAGAGGCTGGACATGGTGGCTTATGCCTGTAATCCCAGCACTTTGGGAGGCCAAGGTGGGTGGATCCCTTGAGATCAGGAGTTTGAGATCAGCCTGGCCAACATGATGAAACCCTGTCACTACTTAAAAAAAAAAATTACAAAAATTAGCCTGGCATGGTGGTGGGTGCCTGTAATCCCAGCTACCTGGGAGGCTGAGGCAGGAGAATCGCTTGAACCTGGGAGGTGGAGTTTGCAGTGAGCTGAGATCAAGCCATTGCACTCCAGCCTGGACTCCATCTTAAAAAAATAAATAAATAAAGGAAAGAAATCTGACACCTTTTGACACTAAACACAAAAATCAATTCCAGATCGATTAATTCAAAAACTGTGAAGATTTTAGAAGATATGATGGAGACTATTTTGATGACCCTACATAAGAAAATATTTAAAAATATGAGATACAAAAATGTTAATCAACAATGTAATGATTAATAAATCTGACTACATTAAAGAACTTCTGTTCATCAGTCACTAAAGAGAGTGAATGTTTGAGCCACAAAGTGAGAGATCTGAATAACCAAGAAAGGGCTGAAGTCAAAGATGTATAAAGAACTTCCACAAATCCAAAAGCCTAACTGAAAACTGGGCAAAAGTCTCAGATAGACACGTCACAAGAGAGGAAAGGTAAATTGCTGAGAAACAGAAAAACTCTCTTAACCTTAAACTAATTAAACTATAAATGGAACTATAATTAAATACAGTTAAACATATAGATATACATTACACAGCCAACAGATTGGTACAGGTTGAAAAGTCCAAAAGACTTTGAGTGTTAAAGTCAGTGGGCAGCTTGACAAACTTTCCCTTATTGCTGAAAAGGCATGAATTTGTACCACCACTTTAGAAAACGGTTTGGCATTATCTAGTACATTTGAAGAGATGCAACCTCTATAACACGGCATTGTCACTCCTTAGTACATATCCTAGAAAAAATTATTTGCATGTATACCAACAGATAATAATAAGAATGCTTATGATGGTGTTGATCTTAACAGACTCAATGGAAATGACCTGAATTTTAATCCACAGTAGACCTGATAATAAACTAATTGTGGATTGATATGTCATGCTTGAGTCTCATTAGTATAATAAATAAGTGAAAGGAATAAGACAAAAGAATACATATAGTATGGTTGTATTAGTATGTAATATATTTTAAAGGATGCAAAATTGCCTGGTATCCCAAAGACTGAAATCGAGACTCTCTTCCTTTCTCTCCAATTTCTTTATACTTGCGTTTCCCCAGATACTGCATTTTACTCTATGAACTTAAATTTGACCTGTGGAAATATTTTGCTCCAGAGTTAGTTGTGATATTAAGTTTCTTATATTTAATAGGTAAAACCCAGTTATTATAAATTCTCTCAGAAAAAGGGAATTTCAGACATTCTTGTTTTTGTTGCTTTGTTTTGCAAAATTTGTATATCTTTACTGTTGGCACTGTTTAATCTTTCTTACTTTGCTTATTAAAAACCTCTTCATTGTCACTCTCTTCCAGCACGGGGCTCAATTGCCTAGTGACATAGCTTCTGCTTCCACTTGAGTCAATATGGAATGTTATTTCTTTCTATCTATTCAGTGATAAAACCCACTACCTTTTTGTAAGCCAATTTATACTCAAGGTCTCTAGACCACCACAGCACTATATATCCTAAAATTACCCCGTGTGGCACCTTTTTAGCCAACCCCCATCCCACAGAATGTCAACTTAAATATTTTTATTAAGGCAACAAAATATTAAGTCAACAACTCATTATAGACCATAGCAATAAATATTGAAGTTCAAATTTCTTAGATAAACTCCTTTGTCAAAAATAACTTCTGCAAGAACAATTTTATGAAGCAGGGCACTATCACATTTCAGTAGCTTTTGGATAAAATGAACATTTTCTCCTTATTGAGATTTATTTCACCATTTTTTAGAAAAGCCTGTTAATATCAAGGCCAAATGCTAGAATTCCATTAATTTGCATGAAGAAGAAGGAAAAAACCCCACATTTTAGAAGCTCAAAATGTACAATTTGGAAAGGAAAAAGATAAACTAAGATTATTAAAAAATTGAATATGAGCTATGAAATGTTTTGCATCTGTAATACCAAGATGACGTCCTTAGGCTAGATCCTACTTTATCTTTATTATTTTTGGTTATTCTGTTAACTGTCCCAAGCATATTTTTCCGGTTTTCTACAGAACTGCGAACTGCTAATATTTCCTGATTTGGTTCAGTCACTTTCTTGCTGTGTTCTGCTCTGTGGAAACGTGTACAGTGCTAGGAGACCTAATTGAAAAATGGTTTTAGAGTGAACCGGACCTGAGTGTAAATCTTGGTCACTTAGCAAGTTATATAACTTTCTCTGTGAAACTGCAATAATAATATTTTGTTCATGCTTTGAGATTTGTGAGGACAATGAGTAATGCTTTCATGGGTAAGATGTCTCACTTTACAGTTGACAAAATGCACGTACACACACACACACACACACACACACACAAAGTCTGGTACAGTGTAAGCCAATTTGCCATGCCAAAGGGCAGTTCAGAAGCAACAGCACTACCATGGCTCAAGCAAAGTGGCTGTGGCCTGCTACCTTCTGCAGACTGGGTCAAATTCCAGGCATAAGCAGAGGCCACTCATACACTCATATTTGGCCTACAGATTCATTTTGTTTAACCTGCATAGCACTATTTTAAAGGTAAATGCATGCCAATCTGTAAAAATGGAATGACTTCATATAAAAGACAGAATTTTCTACTTCTCTTGAAAAATTGGAAGAAAGTGGTAGCATGAGTCCACAAGCTGCTGGGGGAAGATCATTAGGGCTGGGGAGTGGCAGCCTCTTTTCATGGCATATGCCCAGTCCATCATGGGCCTCCCCAGCCTGCAATTCCCAGGTACTTTATCTGGCAGGCATTTTACTTGCTACTGGGAGTCTGATAAATGGATGGGCTCCACAGTCTCCAGGTAAGCTGTCATTCAAAAATGCTCTCACACCCAGACCTGAGAAGTTTAAACAGCCTTGGTTGTGTGCTCTGGGAAGCAGGGAGGGTAGCTGTACTGCGGGTCAGTCAAGGTTAGTTCTTTGCTACCCAGGCTGGAGTGGCGATCACATTCTGAGCATCAATTGGCTACAGGCAAGGAGGGAAAGCCTCACTGGCCCAGCCCTAGGAGGAGATGTGTGAGGTTATTTGTTCTTCCTAAGGATGGGCTAAGGCTGTATGCACAGGCAGCTTTTCTTCCTCTCTAGTTTGTAAAATGCTGTTGAATATCTGTTCTTCTACTAACATCCTGAGTGCTAGGCCCTTTTCCATTTATGTTTTTCTTCTCCACTCCTGATGTGGCTGCCCTCCTGACTATCAAGGACGCAGTGGCCAAACTATTTGGTTGAAGGGAGCATGGTCAGTGAGCAAAGAGTCCCTGGCTAGTGCAAGATTAAAATGGAAATTCGCATCTTCCACACATTCAGCTCTGAGCTGAAAGAGTGGAAGATGGAGTTTCTTCTTCCACAGAGCAAAGGAGCCAGTGGATTCATAAATAGGTGGAAAACTGTGCAAGATTTTCACCATAGGAACTCAGTGGAGAAGGACCACCGAAATTAGATATTAGACATTCACAAAATTAACTAAGATCCCAAGCATAAAGAGTTATTCAATAGCTTCTAATGGTCTGAAAGACAGAAAAGGTATCAAGCTAACTTTTTTTTTTTTTTTTGAGATGGAGTCTCACTCTGTTGCCCAGGCTGGAGTGCAGTGGCACAATCTCAGCTCACTGCAACCTCCACCTCCCCGGTTCAAGCAATTCTCCTGCCTTAGCCTTCTGAGTACCTGGGACTACAGGTGCACACTGCCACACCTGGCTAATTTTTTGTATTTTAGTAGAGATAGGGTTTCACCGTGTTGCCCAGGCTGGTCTCGAACTTCTGAGCTCAGGCAGTCTGCCAGCCTTGGCCTCCCAAGTGCTAGGATTAGAGGCTGAGCCACTGCACCCAGCTCAAGCCAACTTTTGATTGATAAATTGTTCCATCTTTTTTCTAATGCCACAATTGGTAAATTTGGGAAATTGTAAAACAAATGTGAGGTGATTAATTGCCCATGGTTGAAGCTTTGCCCTTTTTAGGTCCCTTCCTTTTCTCATTGCCCCATTTTCTATACTGTCCAGTTATCTCTGACTTTGTATCCCTGAAATGGAAATAAGTTCTGCAGTATTTGCTTTATACTAACATATACCCTCCCTGATCGTCCTCCCAGATGGATTTCTGTTTCCTGCAACATTCACTCAGTGGCGTCTTTGTGGTGGAAAGGTGAAGGGTAATTTCCACCAAAAGCTTGCTGAGGTATGTTTTACTTAAGGAATGGGAGGTAGCACTTTGCAGTTACATTAATGAAAATTCCCAGAAACAATTCTGCTTGGAAGGAAATATGTGTAATCTTCAGTTGTGTCTGCAATGCCTAGAAGTATGGACCCATACATTATCAAAAGTAGAGTTCACTAATCATGAGATGATAAGACCCCACT